>NC_044994.1:19493132-20093132 GCF_008728515.1 Papio anubis
GTAGTCCCAGCTACTCGGGAGGCTGAGGCAGGAGAATGGCGTGAACCCGGAAGGCGGAGCTTGCAGTGAGCTGAGATCCGGCCACTGCACTCCAGCCTGGGCAACAGAGCAAGACTCTGTCTCTAAAAAACAAAACACAAGCCAGGTGCAGTGGCTCAAGCCTGTAATCCCAGCACTTTGGGAGGCCAAGACGGGCGGATCACGAGGTCAGGAGATCGAGACCATCCTGGCTAACACGGTGAAACCCCGTCTCTACTAAAAAAATACAAAAAAATAGCCCGGCGAGGTGGTGGGCGCCTGTAGTCCCAGCTACTCGGGAGGCTGAGGCAGGAGAATGGCGTGAACCTGGGAGGCAGAGCTTGCAGTGAGCCGAGATTGCGCCACTGCACTCCAGCCTGGGCAACAGAGCGAGACTCCGTCTCAAAAAAAAAAAAAAAAAAAGTTTTGTTCAGAGGGTAGATCTCATGTTAAGTATATTTACTGTAAAGAAAAAAACCCAAACAACAACAACAACAAAAATAACCCAGGGGCATGAGAAAACTTTTGGAGGTGATGGATTCATTTATTACCTTGATTGTGTGAATGGAAACAGATGTATTCCTATGTCCAAACTCATAACATTGTATACATTAAATATGTGCAGTTTGTTGTACATCAATTGTATCTTGATAAAACTGTCAATCAATCAGTCATTCGATCTGTCCCTATTAACATATTTAAAAGAAAAGATAAGATAAGGAAAGCCAATGGTAGTTAGGAAGGCAGGGATTAAGAAAAACACCGAACAATTTAGAGGCAAATATTCTCCCTGTATCATTGTCTAATCTGCCTATGTCCACAATTACCTGCTCACCACTGGCAGGCTGCTATTGGTTTCTGATCAACTTATTTTTGGGTTGGCTTTTTTGTGTGTGCTTCACGCTCCCTGTGCCCCTAGTGCCAGAGTCTCTACAGCAAATTTGTGCTTTTCCATTGCTGCTCCAAAGATCAACCTTTCTTCTTTTCATACTACAATGCTTTAGAACCTTAAAATCCTTGCTATGTCAATCATTACTCTCACTGTAGCTTCCTTTCTTCTGTCCTTCCCTTCCTCCTTTTTTCTATCCATGATGGTTAAACACATGCACTCTAGAGTAAGATAGCATTCAATTTTGGCTATATCTATTAAACAGTAGTGTAATTTTGGTTATTTACCTTTCTGAGGCTCAGTTTCCTTATCAGGAAGATCAGGAAGAGTAAATAAGTTGTCCATTTTGTGTGAGAATTAAAATGTGATAATGCATATCAAGTGACTGGCATAGCATCTGGCACCAGTATGCAGTAACAAGAATAATGACCTATTAGCCATATTGTTTATTAGTCTTGTTAGTATTAAGCAGTTTGTATTTTCTAGACACTGTGTAAGGCACTGAAAATATAAAGTTAGCTTATTATTTAAATAAACTATGGTTCCTTGAGAAATGTATAATCTGGTCAATGTTTCCAGCTAGACTTTGTTTATTTATTTTTTGAGACAGATTCTTGCTCTCTTGCCAGACTGGAGTGCAGTGGCACGATCTCAGCTCACCCAACCTCCGACTCCCTCGTTCAAGTGATTCTCCTGCCTCAGCCTCTCGAGTGGCTGGGATTACAGCCATGCACCACCACACCCAGCTAATTTTTCTATTTTTAGTAGAGACGGGGTTTCACCATATTGTCCAGGAGATTCTCAATCTCCTGTCCTTGTGATCTGCCTGCGTCAGCCTCCCAAAGTGCTGGGATTACAAGCGTGAGCTACCGTACCCGGATGACTTTATTCTTATTGCTGGTGCAAACACGTGGCTAGGTTTCTACCTACCTTCAAAAAAAGTTTGAACAGAACTAGAACCTCCAAAGTGTGTTGCTCATATTTTAGCTCTATAACAAAAGTTTATTTTATACAGAGTGCAGCATGGCGAAACCAGCCCAGTCTTTTGGACATACGGTCAAGTTCCTGACTCCGAATTTCCCTTCTTACATGGGCAGAGAAAAAGCTCTTTATAACCATATTTATTGTGTTTTATCCTGTAGTCATACCTCTGGTATCAGGACAAATGATTCTATCCTCCTATACCCCAAATTTTCTTGGGCAGAAGTAGTTGGAAGAATTGGGAAAATGATCCCATGTTCTTAGTTCCTACAATCAGTTTGTTCTAAGCATTTGGTCACTCCCAGGGAAAGGAAGCCACTCCTACTGAGAACTAATAGAGCAAAAAAGTTTTTACCTCCAATGAAACAAGGAAGTTTTCACAACTTCAAACTGTAAGCACATCTACCAAATACTGCAACAAATATTCCTGTATCACAGAAACATTCAACCTGTTAGATCTCAAAGAAAAGATGTCTGAAAAGGTCTCTGGAAAGATCTCAGGGTAGATGTAAGGCTTCAAAGAAGACATTACAAGACAGAGCATGAAGGAAAAAAAATGATCTAGCATGATTCAGAGGAAATATAAGAGAAAACTAAACTATGATAAAGATAAAAGTCATATTAGGAAGAAAACGATCAATGGAAACAACAATGATGGCTTGGAAGTTGGTATGTATGAAAGAAAAAGAGATCCTGTCTATCATAACTGGTGTCTCTGAAGAAGAGTATGGAAAACATGGAGCAATTAAAATTATAAAGCAATAGCACAGGTGAAAATGTCACAGAATGAGAACAAACCTAATCTGCAAATTGAAAGTGCATTCTGTAAAATTGACACAGAATCGTCTGAGACATTTTGGGAAACTTACTGGACTTTAACAACACAGAAAAACATAATGTGAATGCTATGGACTGAATGTGTCCCTTCTGAAATGTACATGCTGAAATCCTAATCCCCAATGTGACGGTCTTAGGAGATGGGACTTTTGGGAAGTAATTAGGTCATGGAGCTGGAACCCTATGAATGGGATTAGTACCCTTATAAAAAGACAAGGGGCCGGGGAGAGGACACACGAGTGGGCACTTGTTTTATCTCTCTCTGCTCTCCCTCATGAGAAGGTACAAAGGTAAGGAGACCATCAACAACCAGGAAAAGTGCCCTCACTAGATACCCACCAGGAGCTATTGGTGTCTTGATCTTGGACTTTCTATACTCCAGATGGTGAGAAATAATCTCTGTTGTTTAGGTCAACCATTGTGTGGTATTTTTGCTACAGCAGCATAAACCGACTATGACAATGAGCATGGGACAAGAAAGGCAAATAGTGTACAAATGGGAAAATTGGGTTGGCTACAGATGTCTCTAAGGCAATGTTCAATTCCTGAAGACAGTAAACAGTATCTGAAAAGTCCTGAACGAGTAGCCCAGTAGTTTATACCATCTACTCTTCAAACAAAACACCACGAGACATTTCCATGAAGTCAGCAACTTTGTTAAAAACTTAGAGACCAAAGCACTCTTTAGTAGAATGGATACCAGTCAGACAAGAGATGAAGCATAATAAAAACTCAATGATGAGCCAGACATGTGGCTCACACCTGTAATTCCAGCACTTTGGGCGGCTGAGGCAGGAGGACAGCTTGAGCCCAGGAGTTTGAGACCAGCATGGGCAACATGACAAGACTCTGTCCCTATAATTTTTTTTTTTTTTTTTTAGTTAGCCAGGCATGGTGGTGTGTGCCTTTAGTCCTAGCTACTGAAAAGGCTGAGGTTGGAGGATTGGTTGAACCCAGGAGTTCAAGGATGCAGTGAGCCATTGTCGCATCACTGCTCTCTAGCCTGGGTGACTGAGTGAGACCTTGTCTCAAAATTAAAAACCAAAAACTTACATATGGAGAAGATATGGTAAAAAGACTGGCTGTAAATAGTGAATCAATTTAAGCACAGAATTATAGTTTCAAATCAAAAATAAAAATAGATACAATTTAAAATACAAAAGTAATTTTGTATAAATCCTTTTATATTAAAATGTAAAGATTTTTAAGGGATTAAATATCTCTTGAAGAAACCATTATTTTCGTTTTACTTAATTTCTTTTTCTTTATTTGGATTCCACAATTTTTATTTTAAACAGTAAATATAGCATGATAATACTTTATAATTTTTTTTTTTTTTCATTTTAGGTTCTGGGGTATATGTGCAGGTTTGTTACATGGGTAAATTGCATGTCACTGAGTCTTGATGGATGAATGATTCCATTGCCAAAGTAGTGAGAATAGTACCTGAAAGGTAATCTTCAAACCCACGTTTCCTCCCACCCCCTACACTCAAGCAGTCTCCAGGATCTATTATTTTCATCTTTATGTGTATTCTTGTTTATCTCCCATTTATAAGTGAGAATATGTGGTTTTTGATTTTCTCTTCCTGCATGGGTTTGTTTAGGATAATGGCCTCCAGCTGTATCCATGTTGCTGCAAAGGACATGATTTCATTCTCTTTATGGCTGCATAGTATTCCATGGTGTGTATATACCACATTTTCTTTATCCAGTCCATTGTTGATGGGCATCTTAGTTGATTTCATGTCTTTGCTACTGTGAATAGCATTGTGATGAACATACAAGTGCATGTGTCTTTTTGGTAGACTGATTTATGTATATTACCAGTAATGGGATTGCTGGGTTGAATGGTAGTTTTATGTTCTTTGAAAAATTATACTGCTTTCCATAGTGGCTGAACTAATTGACATTCCCACAAGCAGTGCATAAGTGTTTCATCATCTCTGTTACCTCGCCAGCATCTCACCAGCAACTTTTTAATAATAGCCATTCTTACTGGGGTTAAAAAATATCTCATTGTGGTTTTTATGTGCATTTCTCTAATAATTAATTGTGATGAGAATTTTTCATATATTTGTGGGTCACATGTATGTCTTGTTTTGGAAAGAGTCTGTTCACATTCTTTGCCCATTTTCAATGGGTTATTTGTTTTTTGCTTTCTGATTTAAGTTCCTTATAGATTCTGGATATTAGACCTTTGTTGTATGTAAACAAATGTTTGTAAACATTTTCTCTGATTCTGTAGGTTGTCTATTTACTCTCTTGATAGTTTCTTTTGCTCTGCAGAAGCTCTTTAGTTTAATTAGATCCCATTTGTCAATTTTCTGTTTTGTTTGTTTGTGTTTTTTTTTTTGAGATAGAGTCTCGCTCTGTCGCCCAGGCTGGAGTGCAGTGGTGCAATCTTGGCTCACTGCAAGCTCCACCTCCTGGGTTCACACTATTCTCCTGCCTCAGCCTCCCGAGTAGCTGGGACTACAGGTGCCTGCCACCACGCCTGGCTAATTTTTTGTATTTTTAGTAGAGACGGAGTTTCACCGTGTTAGCCAGGATGGTCTGGATCTCCTGACCTTGTGATCTGCCCGCCTTGGCCTCCCAAAGTGCTGGGATTACAGGCGTGAGCCACCGTGCCAGGCCAATTTATGTTTTTGTTGCAATTGCTTTTCGGGACTGGGTCATAAATTTTTGCCATGGCTGATATCCTGAATGGTGTTTCCTAGGTTTTCTTCTAGAGTTTTGATAGTTTGCAGTTTTACGTTTAAGTCATTAATCAATCTTGAGTTAATTTTTCTATATGGCGAAAAGAAGGGGTCTAGTTTCAGTCTTGCCCGTATGGATAGCCAGTTATCTCAGCATCATATATTGAACAGGGAGTCCTTTCCTTATTGTTTGTTATTGTCAACTTTGTAGAAGATCAGGTGGTTATAGGTGTGTGGCTTTATTTTTGGGATCTCTATCTTATTCCATTGGTCTATGTGTCTGTTTTTGTACCAGTACCATGCTGTTTTGGATAATACTTTTTGCTCCATTACCTATTGATCTCTCTGTAAGGAGGTGTATGAAATGGTGCTCAGCAAATAACTGGAGTAATTTGGAGGTGGTGAAAATTCATATGGTTTAAAGAACATGTTTTCTTTATACTTTTTGAACTGCTTGGCTTTTTCTAAACAAGCAACTATTAATTTTACATAAAAGGCATTTACTTAGCTTCAATTCTAATAATGTAGCAGAAGAAATGTGAATGGAAAGGAAATAAAGCAGTAACCATTTACTCTTTCTCTAAAATACCATAACTCAATCAGTGAGTTCAAAATCAGTTTAAAGACTGGTCACAGAATCATTCTATTCTGCCTACATTTGTATTTGTTTAATACTTTCCTTAAGACATATTTTTAAAACACTCAATTTGTAAGTTATTGAATAAAAGACCAAACTTTGGCATATATACAGTCCCAGAACATCTTAATATTGTGCCCGAGTTTCACTGTGAAAATAAAATGTCCTTTTCTTTTGTCTAGTTTGGCTGTTTCTCATATTAATGACAAAAATATTGGAGTCAATCAGGGATGAAAATTATTACTTCTATAGCTTTTCATTTATAGAGGTGAATTTGTATATAAATTTTTTAGTCAGAAAAAGCTGAGTTATACAATCTTTCTTTATAGTTCTCATTTTAAAAAATTGTTTTTCATTTGATTTAAAACTAGACTAATTCAATGACAAAGTTACAAGGGAAGTAAAATTATGACAGCTGAGGTTGGGCAGGCAGATGAATTTTGATGTGGTATCTGAAGCTAAAACCACGTTATAAAACTCATGTGATTCTATTTGTTTTAGTGGAATTGCTAAGCATTTATTTGCCTCTCATTAGCAAAGTGTTTCATTACTGAGTTATAGAATTTTCATAAAGTCCAACAAGCTTTTGTGTGCCAAGAAAAGAGGGAGGGAGGGAGGGTTGAATAAAAATTTAAAAAGAGCAAACAAAATATTTGTCTCTCTTTTACAAAACCATTTAAAGTTCATTAAGTCCCCTTTATTAGCTAACCCAGTGTCACAAACAAAATACAAGGGAGAAGACCGTAATGTAACTTTCTGAGGTCATGGAATGATCAGATTCATGAAATGCTGAAATAGGAACTTTACTCTTCTGACTCTTCTTCCTTGTAGTCAAGCCATGAAAGGCAAGAATGTTCAAAGTGACAACTTTCGACCTTATTGGGTCTCTGAGTGGTACAGTGAATGTGATGTTAGGGCGGAGAATAGAAAATAT
Organism: Papio anubis; assembly: GCF_008728515.1. Classification (NCBI taxonomy): domain Eukaryota; kingdom Metazoa; phylum Chordata; class Mammalia; order Primates; family Cercopithecidae; genus Papio; species Papio anubis. The sequence continues at coordinate 19,500,127 of NC_044994.1, forward strand.
TCTATCTGCCATTTTCCTCAAAAGATTTTAGGAAGTGCTCACCAAGTCCCTGCACTACCTAGGAAATGACACTAATATATTTAAGCAGATACAACTCCAGTTTTTCCAGGACGATGGTTTTTAACTTGGGGACCATGGATCTGTTGAACCAAGAATAAGTTTCAGAGGGTCTATGAAATTTTTACATTTCTATGTTTCTATATATATGACTTACAGAAGAGAGGATCAGAAATTAAGAAAAAATGCTCTAGAAGTTATTTATCTGAATAATATTACAAGAAGTAAATAATGTTTTAAATTACATTAAATATTAATTCTTTTGGAAATAGCACCTCATAAAATGTTGGGCTCAAAGGAAACCTCCGAATACTAAAACGGAACTCGTTCTATACATTTTATGAACCTACAAACTAGGTTCTCCCAACCAAGAACACTCACAAACCTGACCTGATGACAACATACCTCAAAAATCCTAAGTGTACGTATATCTTCTGGGCTGGTGAACATGGTCTCTGACTCTTCAAGTTTTATGCACAGTAGTAGAGGTTAGAAGAGGAAGCTTAATTTGAATTCCAGGCGAGTCTTTCCCAATTCCCCCACAAACAAAATGCAGTTAACATTTACAGAATAGAACAGTGCTATTGCATTCTTTTGGAATTTTAGTAAACTATTGTGTGAGCCACGATACTTTCTACTTCTTCTCTTACAAGACTTATCTCTGAGAGGCCAAGAAAAAAATAACGTGTGTTATCAACATTACTTAAAACTCTATAAATCAACTTTGTGGGTTGCAGGTATGAAGGGAGGGTTATGAAGCCCACCAGCTAGAGCTTTTCATATATCTCAGTAGAACATCTCTTGGGTCATATGTAAGAGCATATTCATGTTCTAGTTCTTTTCAAAGTAGTATATCACTGAGTAATGGTCTTCTGTTGGCCTTTGTATTATTCAATAAATACTTCATCTGTCCTTGTGATGTTGACATGTCAGAATTTCAAACCTAACTGTAAGAATGTTAAGTTGGAGGAATAATAAACTAGATCACCTTTGGAGCCAAAAACCTGATATGATCATGCCAAGAAAACATAAAGTTATAGTTTAGTGTTTTTGAAAACTCTGAACTCTATACTTCCATTTTTGTTCCTCAAGGTACCAAAAGGCAATTATTATGTTCTCTAATTGTTTGTTGCTCATATATGATGGAGTATTAAGTACAAAAATGGCACATCTCTTTTTCTTTTTTTTTTTTCCCAAATTGGACATGATTTGGTAGAAATGGGAGGGAAAAGAAAGGAACAAGTTAGTTATGTTCTTCCCTATCCCTATGTCTCTTGTCTTTGCAAGGGTGAGAATATTGTCTTTCCAATTCCTTCCATTAAGTATGCCACTTTTGGATTCTGTATTTGTTCTGTCTTTCTAAAGAGTAGCTGACATGCTACTATTTTCATTCTCATCTAGAAATATAGGAGACATTTTTCACTGAGAAAAATTCTTAGCTGAAAAGCTATGAAGTAAGTTAAAACCGCAGTTCTTCTAGACAAAGATGTGACTACAACAGCAATTGACCTAACTGGCAATATTCTAAGCCAAAGAATATGATTAATTACTTTTCTCTATTGTTTTCCACCTTTTAACAGGTGTTATTATAAATTTTGAAACAATGGGGTTCCAACAGCTCATGAATTGTTCAATGTTAATGCTGTCCATGAAATATTGTGTCCTGCTTTCTAAAAGCAGTGAATGTGTTTGCTTTCTTGTAACACTCTCAAATTTATTAGCATATAGATTACAGTGTGAAACACACTCATCATTCCGCCAAGTTGCTATAACCAACGTGCCTAGAAGACCAGCACTATTAAGTCACTTCATATATCTTGGTGACTGAATGGTTGATCTTTCTCATCCCATTGACTAATGAAGAGACACTTGAAGTGATCTCTAAATTGGTATGCAACATGCTCTTGATTTATAGCAGCACCAAACTTTATACTTATGAGTTCTACACTGCAGAGGTGCCTGTAACTATAACGTTTTTTCCAGGGAAAATAACTGTGGCACATTGACAAGTCAGCAGAATCTCTTGTCCTCAACTCTTCTTTCTCTCCCCTCTTTCCTTCAACCTTTCAACTATTACCCCAAATCCGATGGGACCACATTTTGATATTTTTATTTTGAAAGCATTGTAATTCTAAGCTTTTAAGAATTGTCTTTATCACTAGTAGATAAAGTCCAGATAAGGTCATGGGGGGCGATTATGGTATAATGGTGGCACTGACAATACCTGTTTGCAAAACACATTTCAGTTAATAAAGTTTTATCACAAGCATAATTATCTCAGTATTACCAATAATCAGACTGGATCTCTAGGAGATTAATTGACATGAGCAATGCCACGGCAGACTGATTGGCAGATCCATGACTTGGGCCAGTTCTTTGAGGTCTACTTGGGTGCTCTTTCTACTATATCATATTGTGACTATGCAGCCATTTTGTTCCCAAAAGCAACATTTTCAACAAGGAAAGAGGATTTTATAAAGGCCTACATAAGGAGACAGTGACAGAATATGATTTGAGCACTGCTATGTGACAGCGTGACAGAAAAACTCACTCATCTTTAAATCCCTCTTCAACTAGACTATAACAAATGTCTAACATTTTAACATTAGTAATACATTCCCTCAAGCAAAGACTTATTTTTCATGCATACCCCTGTTAAAATGCAAATATTCCAAAAAGGCAAAAATTCAAGTGATGAAGAGAGTCAATTTGTTAAATTTATTTTTAATGCTAGGTGAGAAGAAATTGAACACAGGCAGGTGAGTATTGAGTTTAGGAAGATTTGTTGTAAATGTGTCCTGCTAAGGAGGGCAGTTCTGAACATTTTGTGACAATAGGGTTTTTTTTCTGGATGAAATCTTGGCAACATTACAGTGCTAATGTGGGCCTCGAGTGTTTTTTTATTACTGTTTATTAGTCTTGAGTGTTTGTATTAGTGTTTCTTAACCAAGACACTAAAAAGAAGCCAGATTTTCCTAGCAACAGAGTCCAAGGGAAAGAATCATAAAAAGGAGTCAGAAAAATTGTGAAATTATTCATCTGGCATACTGTTTAGTGACCACTCTTACCCACCTCCTTTTTCAATCATTCTTTTCATATTTTCTTGGGAAATTCTACTGCTCAGGAGAGAAGGTAGACAACAGGGACAATAAAAGGAAACTATAGGCTTGGTGTATTACTCAGGGGTTTCCAGAGACACAGAACCAATAAGATATAGGTAGGTAGGTAGGTAGGTAGGTAGATAGATAGATAGATAGATAGATAGATAGGGAATTGGCTCACCAGAAATTGTGGGGGATGAGAAATCCCAGCATCTGCTGTCTGCAAGCTAGAACACCAGAAAGCTGGTGATGCAATTCAATCCCACTCTGAAAGCCTAAGAAGGAGGTGGGGGAACTGCTGGTATAAGTCCCAGTCTCTGAATGCCCCAGAACTAGGAGCTCCCATGTCCAAGGGCAGAAGAAGATGGATATTCAAGTTCAAGAAGAGAGGGAGATAATTCACCCTTCCTCCTCTTTATGCTCAGCTCCTCAATGGATTGGATGATGCCTGCACACATCGGTGAGGCTGGATCTTCTTCACTCAGGCTATGATTCAAATGCTAATCTCTTTGCATAAACACATTTAGAAATAATGTCTTACAATCTCTCTAGGCATCCCTTAGCTCAGTCAGGTTGACACATAAAATTAATCATCACACTTGGGGTCTGGAATAAGGTGGAAGAAGCAAGACTAAAGAAAGTCTGTTGAGATCTCTCTGAGATGGAATTATCATATCGGCACTTCCTAGTATTTCGAGTTATAGACATCTTTATATATTTGATAAAAGCAATCACTCCTGTCTCCAGAAGAATGTATATAACATGGCACAAAATTTTACATGGAATTTTGAAAGAATCATGAGCTACCTGAACACCAAACATAGACTAAGGGACCTATGGAACTTACATATTAAAATTTGCACGAGAGGCCATGATTCATAAATATAGGCACATCAATCTTTTTGTTATTGTACCCTCAGTGCCAAATATCATGTCTGAGCACATGGAAGGTACTCAACAACTAATTTCTAAATAAATAAACTTCGATAGTAGTAGGCAACAGTAAGAAAAGCATAAATGGCTGCTATATACAAACACGTGTTAATCTTAAGAAAAAATGTTGAGGTTGGGAGGGAGACAATTTTCCTTGGATATCTCAGGGTGTATGCCTGATCTAGGCATTCTGAGTAAAGGAGATGTTTTTGCAAACATGCCCTAGAAGCTAGAGATGGTGTCTCCCTAAGGATACAAACCCCTAGAGACATGCAAATTAATAAAGCCTCTTTCTTTTTCAGATACATTTGTTCACATTACAGGTTAGTAATCTTATCTTCTTCTTCTTTCCCAGATGATACGTTTAAATTGCAGAGTAAAGGTCTTTCTCTCTGGGAAGGAGAGTGACAGGTGTACCAGCCAGTATATGTAAGTTGCAAGTCTCATAATTCGGGGTTCCTCCCTGGTGATGCAAGCCCACTGCATATGTCGGTAAGCATTTGGCTCTCACTGCACCAGTTTGCGGGGATTGGGGAACAGGAAACTGCTGCTGAGATGCTGCTTTGTCTACTCTTTTCCTGTAAGTAATAAACAGTCTGTGTCTCTTACACAGAGCTTTGTTTTCTCTTGTCAGCACATGTATATAAAACAATGACAAGCTAACCTGTTATATCACACATGGAGGTAATCACAGTTCTGTTATAGTTTCAGACAACATGAAGGAAGCCAGACATTAATAGAGAAAACTTTGTATGATTTCTATTACATTCAGGAAAAAGCAAAACTAATCTTCAGTGATAGAAATCAGAGTTGTGTTTTTCTCTGGGGTATATGAACTGAAAAGAGAAATGCAGAAGTCTTCTAGAGTGTTTAAAATGATCTATACGTTGCTTTAGATGGTGGTTACATGAATACAAATATTCAGTTATCACCTAAGATTTGTGTAAGGTACTGCATGTATGCTACACCTCAATAAAAATATTCCATAATAGAAAGGCCAACAGAAAAATGCCCTTTAAATTTCAGCAAGTGAAGAAGTTAAGTTTAAGAAAAGAGCATATGTCTCCAAAAGCTTTTTAAGAGGTACTTGAACTTCTGTGACCTATTTTCACTGTTACATAGAATCAGAGTGTGCCGTAAATCACCTAGTTAATTATTCCTGCTGCCAGAGCTGGGAAACCTGGAAGGCTTGTATAATGGCTAATTTTATATGTGTTGACATGGCTAGGCCATAGGTTGCCCAGATATTTGACAAGATCAAACACTATTCTGGGTGTTTCTGTGGGATGTTTCAGGATGAGATTAACACTTAAGGTGATGGACTTTGAGTAAAGCAGAAAATCCTCTTTAATGTAGTGGGCCTCATCCAATCAGCCAAAGGCCTGAATCAAACAAAAAGATCAGCTTCCCTTGAGCAAGAGAGCATTCAGCAGACTGCCTTCAGCCTTCGTCGGCAACATCAGCAATTCCTGATTCCATAGCAGATGGCCTCAGACTCGAACTCGAACATCAGCATCAGCTCTCCGGAGTCTCCAGCCTGCCAGCCTATACCCTGCAGATTCCGGACTTGCTGGCCTCCATAATAATGTGAGCCAATTGTTTATAATAAATATTTTTATACACCCTCCTGTACACAAAGATGATCCCTGACTTACAAGGATTTGACTTATGATTTTTTTGACTTTACAGTGATACAAAAGACATACAAATTCAGTAGAAACTATGCTTTGAATACACATAGAACCATTCTGTTTTTCACTTTCAGTACAGTATTCAATACATTATGTAAGATATTCAACACTTTCTTATATGATACGCTTTGTGCTAGTTTTGCCCAACTTCAGGCTAATGGAAGTGTTTTGAGCACATTTAAGGTAGGCTAGGCTAAGATATGTTTGTTAAGCTAGCTGTATTAAATGCATTTTTGTCTTATGATGGGTTTATCAGGATATTACCCCATCATAAGTCAAAGAGCATCTGTGTGTACACACAAACACACACACACAAACACACACACACTTTCTATATATATATGTATGTGTACATATACACACATACACACACACACACACTTGCACCCCCCACACATGTACCCTATTGGTTGTGTTCTCTTGAGAACTCTAATAGAGCTTATCAATCTCAAAAGTTCAATATCACCGTTGCTTTTACTAATTATACAGCCTTGCCTGTCCTGTCTTATTGTCTCCAAATATGGCAGAAAACCACATCTCAATCCTTACTACATTCCGCCTAAAGTCCATTCCTTCCTTCTCATTAATGATCTCTACTTCTGCTTGTTTTTTACTGAAATATCAGGTGTGCATGGACAAAATCATGAAATCATACTGAGAATATCATGTGATTGGGAGCTCAGAAGGGCCAAAACCTGGGATGTCATCAAAATCAATCAAAATTATCTAGAAATCAATATTGTAACAGTATCTTTTTCTTTTTCTTTTTCTTTTTGAGACAGAGTCTTGCTTTGTTGCCCAGGCTGGAGTGTAGTGGCGTGATCTTGGCTCACTGCAACCTCCGCCTTCCGGGTCCAGACAATTTTCCCTGCCTCAGCCTCCTGAGTAGCTGGGATTACAGGCACCCGCAACCATGCCCAACTAGTTTTCATATATTTTAGTAGAGATGGGGTTTTGCCATGTTAGCCAGGCTGGTTTTGAACTCCTGACCTCAGGTGATCCGCCTGCGTCGGCCTCCCAAAGTGCCAAGATTACAGGTGTGAGCCACTGCACCTGCCTGTGATAGTATCTTTAAACTAGTCTACTCCTCAGTTTTCCCCTCTTCTTTCTGTATTTTGCTGTATTCTTCATTACATTCTTGCTAAATATGCTATCTCCATTGAACATATGACAAGATATAGCATTATTCAATAGTGGATGAGGATTGGAACATATAATTCTGGCTTCCTGATTATCATGACCCTTTATATCCATTTACCTAATGTCTTTAGAAGGTATAACATATCGAATACATTTATTTTAGTCAAGTTTTATATCTGGTAACAGCTATTAAATTTTACATTTAATCCTAACTGGACTAGTTCAAAATTCATAAGACTAAACATATTTCTCCGTTTTTGCTTTTTTCTCTTAGTTGATTTTTTAAAGCTATATAAGACCAACATTCACATAAAAGACAACTTTTACCAACTATTGTGTTTTCTGGCTCCTCAGGTAATTGTACTAATACATATTTTAAAAGAAATTTGTCAATCAGATAAATGTCTTTTTATATGACAATATAAGAGCAGCAGTGATGGCTGCTGACATTTATTGAAATATGCACAAATGTCTCATCACAGCTTGTTAAATAACTATTTTCCTGCTGAAAATATGTTTAACTTTTACCACCTCAGCAAAAGTGGATCTGATAGCAATTCTCAGAGCAGGTCTCTAATTTGGCAAATAGCCCACAGAGGTATTTTATTTACATGTTTCAAATCCTTTTTTCAAAAAGTAAGGTCTACATCAATAAAATGGAGGGATATTTTACACACACACACACCACACACACACGCACACTCTCAGACTTTATCTCTAAGAAGAGTATGGTGGCCATGAGAATGTACTTTACAAATCACAGAGCATAATTTTCTGAAGGCTTTCACTTCTGTATTCTGAAGTTTATCTCCACATTCTCACTGAGGCTATGGCTTCTACCAGCTGCACCCAGCCAGTGCCTGATCGCATCAGGGATACTAAACCAGGCTCATTCCTGATACATGTAGAACTCCTTTGATGAGTGACTGTGGCTCAAGACCTCCCCCTACTGAACTTGGCTTAGAACTACACTGCAGGCTAGGGGCTTCCACCTGGAGCATCCTCAACTCCGTCTCTCCTCTCAGGATGAGATCTCCACCACCGCGGTCTAATGACTTTCCAGGTCTCCCCAGTCTCCCTCTCCATTTTCTCTGCCTGGTATCTTCCATAATAGGTCATTTGCATGTTTAGTTCTCGATATCTGATTCTCAAAGGACAAGAACTAACAAATATAGAGTTATATTTCATTCTTGAAACAGTTTCTTGAGATAAAGACTACGTTTTTTAATGACTTCTGTATAGAGAAAGAATACACTAAAGGATAACAGAGAAAGGGAAATAGGAAAAAGAAGATGGTACTCAAAAGGTTGGCAGAGAAACAACATCAAAGAGAGGAGGAAGATAGAAGAGGTGAAAGTCAGAGACTCCCAAAAAAGGAGGTGGAGACAGATAGTAAAAAGGAAATAGCATCAGATGATGAATACAATGGAAAGAAAATCTGACTCCATGTTCCCAAACTTGGCAATGCTGTCAGCTTCTTGCTTATCCTTCACCCCAGGGTGCTGTGGATAAGGAGGTGAAAGAGAGGGAAAAGTTACTGAAGAGAACAGATACTCATCTAACATCATCTTTCATCTCTAGTCATTCTTCAGGTAGTTTATCCTTCTCAGTCAGAATAAAAAAGTTTCTCTAGAAGCACCAGTGTCTGCAATTTCAGATATTAAAAGGCAAAATTTGCACCTTTTTTTTTTAGTTCTTGTAAACATCTAGTATATTTTATAATTCAGATATCTATTTAAAGACTGGTCCTGGTTAAAATGCAGGATTGATAAGTTAAGGGACATTTTCCCTCATCTTAAAACATTTAGTCATTCTTAGTCAATCTGGACTGCTCAAACAGAATGCCATAGACTGGGTGGCTTAAACAACATTTATTTTTCACAGTTCTGGAGGCTGGAAAGTCTAAGATCAAGGCATCAGCAGATCCAGTTTCTGGTGAGGGCTCTCTTTCTAGTTTAAAGACGATGGTCTTGTATCCTCATATGGCGAAGGGAGATCATTTCTCTCTTGCTCCTTCTTATAAGGGCCCCAATACCATTCATGAGGTTCCACCCTCATGACCAAATTATCTTCCAAAGGCCTTACCTTCCAATACCATCATAATAGGAATTAGAATTTCAACTGAATTTTGGAATGACACAAACATTTAGGTCATAAGAGTCGCCAAGATGTTCTTTCATTTAATCTTTTTCTTTTCTTTTATTCCTTTATCTCCTGTTGCTTAAAGGAATCATCATTTTTCTTTTCTAGGTGTCAACAATTTTAGCATTGCAGAAGACCATGGAGACAACTTTTTTATTTCTCCATCACACATGCACTGAAGATACAAAAATGAGTTTTTCTTTCCTATGGCCTTGGACTAGCTACATCCTATAGTGATTAGCAAGCAGGCTCTGAATCACACAAGCCCCTCCCACTGACTCTTGTACTTTTTAGCTCTAAGAACCTAAGCATGAACTTCGCAGAGCTCCAGTGCTTCTGTTTTGAAAAGAGATAATATTTCCTATGGGATAGGGTTGTCTGGGGGTACTAAATGAGAAATACATACAAGGTACTTAATGGAAGGTGAGGCATGTAGGACTCAATAGAGGTAGCTATTAAATGGTATGTAAGTAACAAATCCTGATAATGTTCAATTCTGAATAAAACTTAACTAGGTAGTTTTATTGTCTTTATTATTTTTTATTGGTTAGAAAACTGATCCTAAAAGAAGTTAGTTAATTTTCCCATAGAAATACATTTGGTGTACAAATTGGTGATTTTTGAACCCAGATCCATTTTCCACTGTCTTGCAGCAATGCTCTACAGAGCTGGGCCCGCCTCATGCCCTTGGCATAGCTGTGAGTGAGCGTGTAAGCTGTGTTCACCTGCTAAAGAGTTCATCTTCCAGAAACATCAGAGAGATACTATGAGCAAAAGCCCAGAATTCCTTAAGAGTATAGGAGGAAGATGTACAACGAACACTCCCACCCACTAAGTAGGCAGAACAATTAAAGACTGAACTAGGGTGATGCCATATTTTTACATCTGAAGGCACTGCACCACAGGCCCACAATGAACATTTAGCTCTCATAGTCTCCACATTCTTTATTCTGTTTTTGGAAAAGCTTCCTGTTTCTAATTTGACAAGCCATCTGCCTTGTTAGCTTTGCTTCCTTTATCACTTTTTTTTTTTTACCTTTGAAAATAAACTCTAGAAGCAGCCCCACGTAAGGCAAAGAAAAATAATGAAGAAAAACATGTGCCAAGGGCTCCACTGCCACAACGTTCATCCCTAGTGTTTTTAATTTGTCCATTTGTTTTGCTTGATTGGAGGTCCACTGAATAGGAACATAATTTCTATGCGACTGCCTGTATGCAAATACAATCATTCACTATTTCTTAATATAAAATTGCAAGATGGCTTACTTTTAGAAATACAGAGGGAAATGTAATTAAGTATGAAAAAGAGTTTCTCTTTTCCAGTCAAAAGTGTCTTAATAACTTCTATTTATATACTACTCTGTAATTGCCAAAGCACTTCTATATGTATTGTTAGACTTAATCCTCCTATTTACCATCTCTGGGACTAAATTAGCTTATAGTTGAGGATGGGGTGGGGTAGATTTTGTGAAAGTTCTACAGATTCTGCCGTGTGCTCCCTTCTTCTTGTTTAAATACTGGGATTTTAGGAATCTGCACAGGTCTCTTAATTTATCACATAGGCCTCAGGTAAAAAAACTGGTTTAGGCACAGGGTAAAAACAAACTTAACCTGTCCCTTCCAGGTAAACATTTGCATTTTAAGTGCGTTTAATTATCTCTGAAGTTCTGCCTTTGACCCTTTCACCTTCCCCAAAAACTTGCTGGGAAAGAAACCATTGGTCTGTACTCCTTGAGAAGCCTCATACAAGTTGCTTAATATTTAAAGGCTAAAAAACAATTACTTGGGCTCAAAATTAACAGGTTTTTGCTTGTATTCCCTGTGATCTATGAGCAAATTACTTTATTAGGAAATCACTAGAGCATAATTTGCTTCTACTTGTTGCTGTCATCAATTTTTATTTCTTATAATTAAAATACAGGTTCTTATAATATGTCATTATTGTAAATAGCATGCTGCCAGATATTGATGTGAAATTGTCATTAACCCTAACACCTATGCCTTTTTTTAAAAGTGTGTGAGTTTACCAAGGTTATGCCACATTTAGACCCCTTCACCCTACTTATACACAAAGTGCTCTTTCTACAGACTGCCGGGGATGGGTCTTACAATGAATTTCCATAAATATTTCCTTTTGCGTTGTCTTGCTTTTATTCTTGAAAGCCTCGAAAACCCAACTGAATTTGTCTGGATCGTTCCGAATGAGTTTCTTACTGATGTAGGAAACACAATATGAGCAAAAGCAAAATCAGAGTCTAAGCAGGACTGAAGAAGATGGGAAGTCTGTTATTTATACTATTGTAAGAGGGAGGCTGGAAATCAGGACATTTAAGAGACAAGGTTGCACAGAACCCCAGCTTAAACTATCTGTTAGAGTTTTAGTCTTGTCATCAGTCTTGCCTTAAGGGACAAATATGCTGTAGTTTTACAGTTCAACATGCACCAAAAATTCTACCTAGCAAGAGTTTCTAGGCTATTCTCTCCTTGGAAATAAATTATACCTCTCAGAAAATTCAGCCCAAGAACCAGTTCTAATGCTTCTGAGAGGGGCCTGTATGTGACTTGAGAAACAGAAATTGGAAGAAAAAAAAAGTTGATTATTTTAACATGCACACTTGGTAAAAAAGCATGTGAGTATATGCATGCAGGCAAAGTCTAAGTCTTCTCCTGTGCACACTTTCAAAATAATTAGTTTTTTAAAGTTTAATAGTCATTTTGTGCATGCCCCTTTTCTTCATTGCCCGTGGTTTCACTTGGCTATAATCAAATAAAAATGGATTCACTGGTCCTCTTAACAATACAGCAGATTTGAGAGCAGAAAATAGGCCTTTAAAATATCAGATCATCTCAATTACTTGGGATTCAGCATGTGTCCTGCTATGAGAAACCATGAACTTTAGCAAAGAGTTCTTGACAATATATTAAAACTTCTGCAGCCTCTTACAGACCCATTTAACTCACACTTAATCTCTTTTTTTAAAGGCATGAATCCATTTCATGAGGGTTTTTTTTTCCTTTTCATGATAGCTGATTTGTAATGCCTTCATATGTGTCACATAATTGTAGAAATCATTAGATAGCATCATATTTGTGGTTCTCAGACTCTAGATGATAGAAGAAAACGTAAGCATTCTATGTCCAATTCTCTGTGCACGAAGAAAAATAAGCTAAACGATGTGCATCCAATAGCTATTGACTGTGCTGGAATTAAAATTTAAGCTATTTACTCTGAAATAGTATGCACTGTACTATGCTGTCTCAGGAACTTATCTTCTGAAAAAAGACTTCTAGGAAGGAAAAACTGGGTACTGTTCTATTGGAAGCTCCTCTCTGGTAATCTTTGTTCCTGCCCTGGTCTCCAATCTGGGAGTTCCCAGTTGACAAGTGTGTTAGTAGCCTCGCCTCTCCACCATTCAGGAGCTGTAACACGGTGGTTCTGTATCTTAGCTACACATTCCAAATCACCTGAGGAGTCTAACAAAAAAAGAGCTTCTATTTCTGGCCATAATTCAACAACTGGTATTGAACTTACCCTAAGTGAGTTGTAAGTAAGTATAAAATTGAACAAAATACCAGGCAATTGTTTTCATATATTAGACAATCAGAGTCAGAGGACTGTGATATTAGAGAGGATGAAAATTTAAGAGATATGAATCATTTTGCCCCAGGTTTTGCCTGGCAGTACTTTCCCAATCTAAGTACAGGAAAATGGAATGTGAGTAGAAGGCAGGTGCCTCTCTGAGCCACCGGGCTGAGGATGGAAGACAGAGAAGGCAGCTTGGGATTGCTGAAGGCCTTAACTACACTACAGGCCTTAATGATTTTACTGGTGAATTCTTTCAAACATTTAGGGCAGAAATAATACTAATGTACAAAGAAGCTTTCAGAAAACAGAGATGGAGTGGGAGGAGCACTTCCCAACTCATTTTATGAGATCATCATAATACAGACCAGTATTACCCTGATTCCAGTATTACCTGTTCCCAGACCGATGTTACTCAAAAAATTATTAACAAAATATTCATAAGTGAACCCTAAAATATCTAAAACAGTTTATATTTAAACTTTTTCATAGGAATGCAAAACTAGTTTGTTAATTCAAATGTGAACCAATATAATTCATTGGGTTAATCCCAATACTCCATAACTGGGGCTTGTGAAGTATGATGCAAGAGAGAAGGGAGTCATGTAGATAGTTGTCCCAGAAAATGGCACAGTGTCCCTGCAACACCCTAGCTGAAAGATGCTCTGTGTGTGCAGAGGGCAAATTGTCAGGCCCAGCAGAGAGCAGATGCTGTAGGTCCAACTGCTGTACAGAGATCCCAGAGGCCATGAATGGCTGGGAGAGGTTAGTGGTCTAGTCTGGCTAGAAAGGTGCTGAATTTTGTTCTGGCAGCTAGTTAAATTGCTAGTATATCCTACTGAATCTGTTAAACTTTGTCTTAACACAGGAATATAGTGTTTTATTTTCTTTATCCTAAGTCATGGTTAAGGTATAAGTCCTTACTCTCATTTTATAGCCTTTCTGGATCTCAGTGGTATGCTCAGCAAACAAAGAACACCACATCCAGGCATGTAATAGTTATACTGCTACATACAAAAGATAAACACAAATTTTAAGTGGTCAGAAATAAAAACATATATGCAAATGAACAATGATATGAATGATGGCTAGCTACTATTAGAAGTAATGGCAGCCAGGAGTCTATGAAATAGTATATTTAAAGTGGTAAAAAAAAGATACTGTAAACTCTCTCCTTCAATAAAAATGATAGTGAAATGAAGACATGTTAAATAATAGCTGGGAAAATTTGTTTCCAGCATATCTGCACTAACAAGAAATGATAAAGGGAATTCTTGAAGCCAAAGTCAAATATTATTACATAGAAAATTACAATTAAAAAAAGAATTTAGAGCACCCCAGAAGTGGTTAATATGTGAGTAAATAAAAAGAACTATCTTTATTTAAAAATTAAAAGACTATTTAAAAAAATTAGTATTTATTGTGAGATCTACAGTGTATATAAAAATAAAATATATAAGAATGATAGGACAAAGGATAGGAAATAGATGGAGTCAGCCTGTTATGAGCTTCATACATTTCACATAAACTAGTACAATATTAATTTTAAGTAGACAATGAGAAGAATGCATATTGTAATTCCTGAACAGCACTCAAAATTATATAAAGGAATATATCTAAAAACACATCAGAGAAAACCAAGTATAATACTAAAAAGCATATAGATTAGGATTATATATATGTATATGTATATATTAAAAACATACATACACACACACACACACACACACACACACACAGACAGCATGGCTAAATTTGCAGGATCCAGTAACTCGGTGCTCAAAGGGACACTTGCGTTAAATTCATATATTATAGAAAGAAAATTGATTGAAAACAAAAATCTAAGTTTCTACATAAAGAATCTAGAGGCCGGGAGTGGTGGCTCACGCCTGTAATCCCAGCACTTTGGGAGGCCGAGGCGGGTGGATCGTGAGGTCAGGAGATCGAGACCATCCTGGTTAACACGGTGAAACCCCGTCTCTACTAAAAATACAAAAAACTAGCCGGGCGAGGTGGCGGGCGCCTGTAGTCCCAGCTACTCAGGAGGCTGAGGCAGGAGAATGGCCTGAACCCAGGAGGCGGAGCTTGCAGTGAGCTGAGCTCGCACCACTGCACTCCAGCCTGGGCGATAGAGCAAGACTCTGTCTCAAAAAAAAAAAAAAAAAAAAATCTAGAAAAAGAAGAGTAATACAACCCAAAGTTAAGAAAAGTTAATACTAAAGGGAAGGGCAGAAATAAAAAAGAAAAACAACTAAAAAAACATTAAAGTCAAAACTGGGTATTTTGAACAGATTAACAAAGTAACAAACTTTTTGCAAGATGAACAGGAAAAAATGAGAAATAGTAATTAATACAAATGTTAATAAAGAGCCTATAGATATTAAAACAATAAGAGAGATACAAAACACTTTATACCAATACATTCGACAATTTAGAACCACAGTTCAGAACCATAGTTTATCAAATTTGACACAAAAGAAAAGGAAAGCTAAAAGTTTTTTATATGATAAAGAAAAAAACCTTGGAAAAAAACTACAGGCCTTAATGATTTTACTGGTGAATTCTTTCAACCATTTAGGGCAGAAATAATACTAATGTACAAAGAAGGTTTCAGAAAACAGAGATGGAGGGAGGGAGCACTTCCCAACTCATTTTATGAGGTCATCATAATTACAGACCAGTATTACTCATGATCCCAATATTACTCAAAACTCCTCAGACCAATGTTACCCAAAAATTATTAACAAAATATTCATAAGTGAACCCTAAAATATCTAAAACAGTTTATATTTAAACTTTTTCATAGGAATGCAAAACTAATTTGTTAATTCGAATGTGAACCAATATAATTCATTGTGTTAACCGAAAAAGGAAAAAATGTTTTATAATCACTTCAATGGATACAGGAAAAGCATTGAACAAAATTCAATATTTATTCCTGAAAAGATAGTGAAATTAAGATTGGAGGTAAATTTGTCAATTTGATAAAGGCCATCTATGAAATATGTACAGCTAAATATTTTACCACTAAATAGTAAAATATGTAATGCTTCCTAAATACATGCAGTGATATATCATGCGCATTGATGGATAAACACAATATTGTTGAGATGTACATTGTCTCCAAAGCAATCTATAAACTCACAGAGTTCCAACTTCAAAGGAATTCTAAATCTGATTCTAAATTTTTACATGGAATAACAAAGATTCAAATAGCCAATACGATCTTGAAAAAGGTCATCTAAATTGGAGTATTTATACTACTTAATATCAAGAAGTACTATAAATTGAAGTACAGTGTGTAAGGGCAAATAGATTAATAGAACAAAGTGGAGTACAGGCATAGACCTAGCTGATTTTCAGCAAATGTTTCAGAGCAATTAATCCAGTGAAGAAAATACAGCCTTTTCTATAAATGGTTATGAATTACTTCTGTGGAAAAGTAAATATATGAATAAGTAAAGTTGATCTCCTTCTCATCTCATATACCAGGGGTTGGCAAACTTTTTCTGCAAGGTTGGCGAAGTAAATATTTTTACCTGTATGATCTCTGTTATTACAACCATCGAACTCTGCCATTATAGGGCAAAAGCTGCCATTATGTAACTACCTGAGTAAAACAGTTTCAATAAAACTTTATTTTTTTAAAAAAGGTGATGGGGTAGACTTCATTGGCATGCTGTAGTTTGCCCACCCTTGACATTAGAAAAAGTTTTAGAAGAATCTCATATCTCCATCCTAAAGCTAAAATGGCAAGTTTCTGGCACAAAATGTAGAATATCCTTGCAACCTTGAGGTAAACAAAGATTTTTAGATAAGGCACAAAAGTCTCTAACCATAAAAGGAAAAATAACAAGATAAATTGCACTTCTTTAGCATTCAAAAAATCTGTGTATCAAAAGACACTATAAAGAAAATATAAAAATGCAATCCACAGGTTAGGGAAAAAACAGCTACAACTAAAATGACTGGCTACACAAAATAGAAAAACCATTTGTAAACATTTGTCAGCACTCACCTAGTTACACACTAAAGATCAGTGCACTTTGCTATATGTGAAAATTATAAAGTACATTGAATTTCAGCTTTCAAATGAAAACAGATGATAACACTGATTCCACAGCTCCCTTTACCCATCTCCCTTCCCGAGATTCTGCTTTGATAGATATGGTGGGTGGAACTTCAATGTCCCATGGCAGGAGAGGATGATGTCCCGGTTCAAGAAGTCAGAGAGAGAGAAAACCATTTTTCTAAAGGTTGGATTTTGTTCTATACGGGTCCTCAGCAGATTATATGATGTCCACCTGTACCAGTAAATGGTGAATTTTCTTTATTCAGTATGGTGATTCAAATACTAATCCCTTCCAGAAATATCCTCAGACATAACCAGAAATAATGCATAATATTTTACCAACTATCTGGGCATCCAGTCAAGTGGGGATATACAATGAACCACCACATCAATAAAATACATTTTTAAATCTTCACTAATATTACCCGTTATTTTCGAATGGGATTTTCTAACAAACGCTGTGGTCTTCTAATGGTGAGGACATTAATAAGAATAGAGTTCCTCTACTAAAAGTACAAATTCATTTTATTATATCCCTAGTAATACAACTCAAAAAATTAATGGATTACATTCTAATGATTTGTTTCCTAATGAAATTCTTTATATTTTAGTAAAAAAGCTATGCAAACCCTTGAATGCTCTAGACAAGCAGATAACAGGAAACAGAAAAAGAGGTAGCTAAGGAAAAGCAATGGTCCAGACTATTGTTATTTAAATAACTTAACTACATATGCAAATTATTTAGTAAAGAATTATTAGAAATGCTTAATAAAAGAAAACCTCTATAGTTCATAAATATGTATTATATAATTGCAAAGAGCTAAAAAAATAAGAGCATATTCCTTTTCTGTAAACACGTTCATTCTTTAATTCGACAAACATATTTTTAGCCATCTATGACGTGTCTGGCATTGTTCTGGGTCTAGGGTTTTATCAGTAAATAACACAGCACCTTCTACCCATGGAGCTCACACGAGAGATCTGAAATGTTGGTGAAATATAATAGATTTACATGATGGAGTTCTAGTGCTTACAGAAATAATTTAAATGGAAAGTAGCACCTCTGGTATAAATACCAATCTAGGGAATCCAAATTGAAAGGAAAATATGAAATGCCCAGAAGAAGGCCATATATAAGTTTGGGAATTTATAATGTTTGGAAAAAGTGAGACTAACTCCTCAAAAATTTATGTCTACTTTTGAAAATCTAACCAAGATTATGAACATCATATATAATGCAAACAAATTCCATGGGGTAAATGAATATTAAGGTAAGATGAAATGTACTAGATATTGCGGTATTATGAAAAGTGAATGCTAAAAATAACCAATTTCCTTTGAAAATACTGTGAATTCTACATACACGACTATCTTTTAGCCTCGTATATTCTGGAGAACTGTTGCAATGGAAGACAGACAATGAGTTCCTGGTTTTCCAGTTGAAAGATTTTACCACTTTAAACATTTTAAAATCTTAGGAAAATCTACATGATATCAAAACCATTATTTGTTGAATACTCCTTGTATTCTATGCATTACAACTGATTTATGCACATTATCTCATTCTATCTATTCTTCTGACATACCTGTGGAGTCAGTTTTATTGTGCCACTTCATAGAGAAGGAATTTGAAGAGCAGAAAAGTTGTTCACCTGTGATCACAAACGTAGTAAATGGGAGAGCTGTGATTCAAACCCCTATTATTGTGATACCCAAAACACTGCCATATGTTATAGGCTCCCCAGGCTATCGTTCATGACATTTGTTCATGTGTTCATTCAACAAATATTTTATTGAACATCTACTATATTTTAAGCCAAGTGCTTTGCATTCCATCCTATGGTTTATTTAACCCTTGTGACAACAAGGATAAATACTTCTCATTATCCCAGCATGGCTAGGATAAAAGCAGGCAGAAGAATGTGGAAGGACTAGACTGAGTGAGTCTTCTGGCCTCCATCTTTCTCCCATTCTCAATGCTTCCAGCCCTTAAACATCAGACTCCAAGTTCTTCAGCTGTTGGACTCTTGGACTTACCCCAGTGATTTGCCAGGGGCTCTTGGGACTTTGGCCACAGACTGAAGGCTGCACTATCGGCTTCTCTACTTTTGAGGTTTTGGGACCCAGACTATCTTCCTGGCTTCTCAGCTTGCAGATGCCCTATTGTGGGACTTCACCTTGTGATTGTGTGTGAGTTAATTCTCCTAATAAATTCCCCTTCATAAATTCATCTTTCCCATTAGTTCTGTCCCTTTAGAGAACTCTAATTCAGTAGGTGAATAAATGTTTCTCGAACATTTGAGCAAAAGCTCCTTGTCTATTTGGTATCTGAAGAAGACAGACACCTAGGATATAAATTAGTAATTCGGGCTATCATTTTAGCAGAATAATAAAGCCTCAATGGGAAGAAATAGAAGCTAGTGTCCAGACTGATTTCAAGAGAGTGGTCCCAGGTGCCCAGAGATAAACAGACACTGCCAAAAGGCAGTTTGCTTCAAACATTTATAGAAAAAATTTCTGTGGGAGTTACAAAGAACCATGTCTCTCCTTTTTTTCCCAGGAGGGATGAGCACAGGGGAACAGAATGACGGCAGTAACAGGCAGTCTCAGCTCTACGCTTGTTTTTCTCTCTGAGGCTCTCATCAATGTCACATGCTATAAATGCAAGCTGGTGTCTTTGATAGAAGAGATGGCGAAAAGGTAAAAAAGGTTGAAGAATGCCTTGCAGGACTCTGACAAAATAAGAAAGCCAGGAAGAATAAGTCCCTGAGGAAACAACAGGAATGAAAACAGGTGTCCAGAGTTGTAGCTATAAAAATGCAACACAGAAGAAAAAAGAAAGTTCGTCCATCGCAAGCATAATGGGTGGTAATTTCAGGTGGCATACTAAACATAAACAGTGTCAAAACTCTGAAAAAAAAAATAAAGTGATTAACTAGTGCTGGAAGGTGCAAATGTAATCTAAATGCCTTGTTCAGTAAAAGGTTAAGGGCAAAGTTATTCTCCAGTTAAATGGTAAGCCCTTTTGAGGGCAGGAACCACGACACATTGTATTAGTCCATTCTTGCACTACTATATAGAAATATCTGAGAATGGGACTGGGTAATTTATAAAGAAAGGAGGTTTAGTTGGCTCAAGGTTCTGCAGGCTGTACAGGAAGCATGGCTGGGGAGGCCTCAGGAAACTTTCAATTATGGTGGAAAGGGAAGCAGGCACTTCTTACAGGGCTAAAGGAGGAGGAAGAGAGTAAAGGGAGAAGTACTACACATTTTTAAACAACCAGATCTCGTGAGAACTCACTCACTATCACGAGAACAGCAAGGGGAGAAATCCACCCCCATGATTCAGTCACCTCCTACCAGGCCCCTCCTCCAACACTGGTGATTACAATTCTACATGAGATTTGGGTGGGGACACAGATTCAAACTATATCACACACACAAGTTTCTATGTTTTGAAGCTTGCACAATACCTAACACATTAGTGTCTGTTGAATTGACTAAACATACACAAACGCATACAAACAGGAACTGGAAGGTGTGGTAGATATCTTCGAAGGATATAATAGCTCTGCAGATCTCAGAGTGCTTAAAAGAAGCAAGAAATACAGAAATAGCTTATCCTACCAGGAAGAACCAATCAGCAGTTACCAACAAAATGGAAAATCATGAACTACAGTGAGTAATACCTAGTGAATGATAACAGCCTCAAAAGTATGAAGTCAGTGGTTCATTGGGAAGGACACAAACAAAGAGAGCCAACAACTGAGAGCCCTTCTGAAGGCCTGGGGTCCAGAAGCAGAGAACAAATATTAGAGGAAACAATAGCCAGTTTGTAGAGAGCAAGAAAAAAAGTGTGGAAAGCATGAAGGAGAGAGAATTCAGAGAATTCATAAGAGAAACTGACTTCATAAGGGATTAATTAAATAACAAGTGAATTGCAAAGAGTCTGCCAATTTTCTGAAACACAAATAACAGAGCAAATGAAACATATGAAAACCTAGAAAATCAGCAGTGTCTTGAGTCACTAGCCTAGTCAGGCTGTCTAATGAACTGTTACTGACCATCAGTGTGGACCCCCAAATTTAAATTACCAGATCGTAACTGACAGAGATATGGGTGTAATGAGTTTTTGGAAAATAAGGAAAACTATAATTCATAGTATTTAGTTTCACTATATAAATTTTGTGTTCACCCACAGCACAAGTTGTATTTAAATAACCCTATTTTGCCTAAATGCATAATAATGAAACTATAATAAGGCATCTCAGAGTGAACTGAATTGAGTGAACTTTGATTGCCTTGTTATAGGTCATCGAGGCCATGCCTCGATGAATTTGCTGAACCTCTAATCATTTGGCAGACAAGAACAAGGGGTTACAGTCTTGGTATTTTGACATGAGGAGACATTCCAATGAATCCTATTAACCATGAACTAATAGTTGAGGGAAGTGGTAATTGCTGGGTCTCTGTTAAAGGGTATAGAGGTAGCTCACCAGGAGGCAAAAGCATGAGGTAGGATGGAGAGAACTTTTAAAATTCATCACTTTCTTTAGGTGTCATTCACTTTTCAGGAAAATTAGAATTGAGGCTATCTTCCTAAGAAAGTTGGAATGCATTTCTAATGGATGGTTAATAGATTTTTTAAGGTTATGAATTCATTTGAAAGGTTTGAATCTTCTCCCTGGAAAAATTCACAAAAACAAAAATGAACAATTTTATGAAATTCTCCAAATCCTCTGATGTTTATCCATGAAGTCATATAGATTCCATAGAACTTGGGTTAAGAAGCCGGGCTCCAGTGACTTTCATGTCTTTAGTTAAAAGCTAAGAGGCTTGGAAAAGTAGAGAATTTATATGTTTGACTGTTTTAAATTGAAAGTTGTGATTTCACAAGGTATGAGAACCTAATGATGTCAAAATTACAGTTTAATTTTTGAGTCCAGATAAAATTTTTATGACATTGAGACTAACTTTTTTTGAACCTTTACCTGATAGTTTTGAGGCTAATATAAACTAAATAAAATAGATTGCCTCTCTAAAGGTTTAAGTTAAGAACTTTGTGTTATATCAAAAGACAGAATTGAGTCATTTAAAAATAAATTGGACAGAATAAACTGTAAATCATAGAAATATTTTCTGTAGGAGTGAGAGTCTGAATGAGGAACAGAACTAAGAAATAGTGAAGATGCTGACCTAAAGAGCAATAAGAAAGAAATTAACTCAAAAAACAATCAATGCTCTAACAGAGAGGGAGAAAGAGAAAGAGAGAGGGAGGGAGAGAGGGAGAGAGAGGCAGACAAAGGAGGGGGGGAGACAGAGAGAGAGAGAGAGAGAGAGAGAGAGAGAGAGAGAAACTCCTGCTTGCTTTGTTTTCCAGACAGTTAATTTTCTGTAACATATTAACAAATTGGAAGAAAAGAAAAACCATCAGAGGTATCAAAATCACCAGACAAGGCCTAAATCAAAGCAGGAAAAACTAAAAAGTCCTTTCACCCTTGTCAAATTTCAGATTTCCTTGAAATATGAGCTTTAGCCTCAGTGACACTAATGGGAGTTACATGTGCATCTGGAGAAAGGAATCACCCAATTATGAGAGCTGCATAACTAAACACCATGAATCACGTTGGACAAGTTCCTAGGAGCCAGATCCACGGCCAAAAGCCATGCAAACCCCCAAGGAAGGAATGAATCCTGACTTTGTAGAGGGCTGACTGTTGGGAAAAATGAGAGCCCATTAAATCATTTCAATGCTGCTTTTTCAGATGGTAAACCCCTGACATAGAAAGAGAGCCCGAGTAGTTTGTCCCCTATTCTGAATATAATTTCTAACAATGCCAAAGGAGGAAGTCTTACTTCAAACCACGGGCAGAGGACATAGCCTGAGGAGTAGAACAAAACAATTTTCTTAGCTCTTCGCAACATACCAACAAAATGGATAAAATTGAACTATCCTTACCATAAGCAGTTTTAAACCATTCTAACAGTAAGCAAAAACTAGTTGTTTGCCTAAACGCTAATGATGATTCTTCACTATCATGGTGGATTAAACTGTATGTAGTTTGGTGTTTTGATTTTAGTAAGGTAATATATTTCCCAGGATTGTTGGTGCAAAAACGATTAGTCCATTCATAGTGGTGAAGGGTCAGGGCTGGTCTTGTGTGGGGGAAATCATACATATAATTTCATACCCACTGGAGGGTCCCTTTGCTGTAACAGTGACCTACTTATCCTGCTGTCTGATGTTTAAAATGTCAAAAGTATATTCCTTTATTTTTTTGTTTATACCAAATGGACACTTTGCTCTGTCTTAAAATGTAAACATCTCTTAAAGAGGGAATACTTCATGCTGTCTTAATCATTTGCAACTCACAAAGATATTATATGCAATATCTATTTTTTGAAATTCTGTCTTTAGAGATCCGATTCCTTACACTCTGTGGCAAGATAAAGAACCAGAGCTGGAGACACTGCAGGTGGCCAAACAGTGTACTGTGGGGATGGCCTAATACGTTTGCAGAGTAGGGAACGCCCATGAACCTGTTGGAAATTTGCGTGTTACTATAATTCTCAGCCTCTGAAATCATATTTTCCACAGGAAAATATTTGGAGTCATTTTTGTGGCAGAGTCACCATTTTGGACATTCTTACGTATTAGATACAAGAAGGTTAGTGAAATGCATTCTTATTTCTTGGTCTACAATAGTGTATTTTAAAAATCTTTGATATTTATATTAAAAATAATTCATGTTGAAAAAAGTTGCTATTTTTTGTGGAACAAAATGCAGTTAGCACTTGATGGCTAAACCAGCTGAAAGTGCATTATTAATGACATAGTAGAGAACAAAATTTTAATATATTTATTTTAAAAATGTGATTTATGCCTACAGTTGAGCATGGATATGAAATGTCCTTCAAATTCATTTCAAACAGTCTTTCAAAACGCACTATTTGTATCAGTCTGAACACTGGTGCACATATTCATGCTGATCTGCTATAATTTTTTAAGGATTCCCTTAATTTAAGGAAAATAGCTCCTTACAGACCAATGTAAAAGCGCTGCCTGAGATATCTCCCATTACTTGTTTTGCAGTCTACTATGTTCTGTGAAGTTATAACACATTAAAGTTGCATAAAAAGATTTCTGAGACATCTGAAAATTTGAAAGAAAAAAGGCTCTAAAGGCCAACTGTGCCTACTGGTACAGAGATTTGAAAACTATGGCCATCATGCCTATACACCTCATACTCCAACGAGTGAGTAGTGCAAAGTTCACCAGAGGGCCACGGAAGCAGAAAACAATGGCTGTAAGTGCTTTCTTTGTACCTGGATTCCTGGACCTAGGGAACCCTAACAACTGTGTATTAGATCTAAAGGTAAAAAGGCCTCTGTAGGGAAACTGAGTAGAAACTGTACTGAAATGTATATATCATGATCATTGTATAAATGACCATACCAAGACAATCAAAGTGAAATTGATAACATGAATGACCCTACAACCATTGAAGATTAAATTTAAAATTAAAAAGCACCTAAAAAGGAGTTTCCAGGCCCAGATGGCACCACTTGATAATTCTGCTAAACATTTAAAGAGGCATTAACATAAATTTTATACACTCTCTCCCAGAAATAGAAGTGGACTAAACACTTCCCAACTCATTTTGTGAGGCTAGCATTTTGCTGATACTAAAATTAGACAATCAGGTAAAGATAGCTTTAAAAAAGTAATAAAGGAAAAAAGAAAGATGGCTACAAATGAGTATCTCTCATGAATTTAGATTCTCAAGTAAATATTAGCAAATCAAATCCAGCAATATATAAAAATAATTATACACAAAGATCAAGTGGGATTTATTCTAGGTATGCAAAGCTGATTCAACATTAAAAAATCAATTAATCTAATCCACCATATCAACAGGCTAAAGAAAAAATCATAAATCATGTAATCATATCAACTGATGCAGAAAAAGCATTTGACAAAATCCAGCACTCATTCATGATAAAAGCTCTCAGAAAACTAGAAATAGAGGGAAACATTTTTAAGTTGAAAAAAGCCCTATACAAAAACCCTGCAGTGAACATCATACTTAATGGTAAAAGACTGAATGGTTTTTTCCTTAAAATTAGGTAGGTAGAATGGAAGAATGTCTGCTCTCATCATTCTAAGTATTGGAAGTTGTAGACAGCACAATAAGGAAAAAAAAGAGAGAAAAGAAAAGAAAAAGGCATCCATATTGAGAAGGAAGAAACAAAACTGTTGTTATTTGCAGATGACATGATTATCTATGTAGGAAATCCCAAGGAATCTACAAAACACCTCTTGGAACCGATGAGTTCACCAAAAGCAAAGGATAGAAGTTCATCCTAAAAAAAATTAATAGCATTTCTGTAAACTAGCAATGAACATTTGGACATTTAAAATATAGTATGATTTATAATTGCTCTAAAATAAAATATTTGATGTAAATCTAATAGAACATATCAAAATCTGAATTCCAAAAATTACAAAATGCAAATGAAACAAATCAAAGATCTAAATAAATAGAAACTCATACAAAGTTAATGGATTGGACAAATTAACATAGCAAAGGTACCAATTGTCCCAAAGTTGATCTATAGGTTGAATGAAATACCTATTAAATTTCAAACCGGTGGTTTTTGGCACAACACAACAATCTTAGTCTAAAATTTATATATAAAGGCACTGGAGCTAGAATAACTAAAATAATTTTGGAAAAAGAGAATACAGTGGTAAATATAACTCTACCTGATGAAAAGGCTTATGTATAGCTACAGTAAAATCAACACCTATCATAGACACACTGATCAACAGATGAGAAAAGAAAACTCAGAAATAGACCTATACCAATATGCTGAAGTTATTTTAGATTTTCGACAAAGGTGCAAAAGCAATTCAATGGGGGATACTCTTTTTAACAAATGATGCTGGAGCTATTACAGGCAGGCAAAAAGAAAATGAATTTTGACCTAAACCTCACTTTCTTATACGAAAATTAACTCAAAATGGATGACATACCCAATGTAAAACATAACATTATAATAGTTTTAGAAAAAAATATAGGAAAATGCTTCAGGACTAAGCTAGTCAGAGTTCTTAAACTTGACACCAAAAGCATAATTCATAAAAGCAAAAACTGATAAATTGATAAAGTAAATCTCATTAAAATTAAAAACTATTGCTCCACATAGACCCTGATAAGCAGATAAATAAAAACAAGCTACTGGGTGAAAATATTTGCAAACAACCTATCTGACATAGGAATTGTATCTAGAATATGAAAAGAACTGTCAAAATCCAGTAGTTAAAAAATCAGTTTTAGAACATTTTACCCACTTCAAAAGAAACTTAATGCTCATTAACAATCATTCCCAAACCTACCTTCCTACTCTTCTACCCAGACCCAGGCAATGACTAATCTAATTTCTGCCTTAATTGATTTACCTATTCTGGATATTTTATATAAATATAATCATACAAGTTGTGACTGGCTTCTTTGACTTAGCATAGTGTTTTCAAGGTTCATCCATATTTTCACATGCATCAGTACTTCATTCCTTTTCATAGGTGAATAGGATTACATTTTCTGGATATATCACATTTTGTTCATCCACTTATGAATATGAATAATTGACTTGCTTCCACGTTTGGTTATTAAGAATAATGCTGCTCTGAACACTCATGTCCAAGCATTTGTATGGCTGTGTGTTTTCCGTTCCCTTGGGTATATATACACAGAAATTGAATTGTTAGGTCATGTGATAACTTCAGGTTTAACATTTTGAGATGTTGCAAAACTGTTTCTGAACTGGCTGCAAATTTACATTCTCACTAGCAATTGTACAAGAATTCCAATTTCTCCATGTCCTGGTCAGCACTTGCTATTGTTTGTCTTTTTGATTATAGCCATCCTAGGGGATGTGAAGTGGTATCTCATTGTAATTTGGATTTGCATTTCCCTAGTGACTGAAAATGTTGAGCACTATTAGCGATACATATTTTATCATTTGTATGTATTCTTTAAGATACATCTATTCAGATACTTTGCCCATTTTAAAATTAGGTTCTCATTTTATTAATATTATGAATGTTTAAAAGCTTTTTTACTGCAGATCAATTCCCCGACTCCCCTTAAAAAGAGACAAAATGAACGTGTACATGGGATGGGAACTCTGTTGGATCGTTCAATTCACCGAGCCCTTTGTTGACCACAGAGGTGGGGGGAACAGGGAGTAGGTTTTATGAGTCAGGCTATCATAGCAACCAGATGTTTTGATGGCAGTTTATTTGAGGTCCACCGATGCTTTGAATATGCATAGAAAAGCATGACTCTCATTTCTTACCTGCACACATCTTAACACATTCAGATGCCATGGAAGCTACAAAGAAATAAAAAAGTATATTCATTCCGAGATTCATTGATTGAGATTTTTAAGTGCCCCCTTTTTCTCACAGAGGTCCAGAGCGGTGATAACGTGCCAGAAGTGCTGTGTTTTCTGGTGTGAGCTCCCACCTTCGGGTGGTCCTGAGACAGTAGATTGATCCTGGAGTCTTGCTGAAATGAGCAGGTGTTCCAGTTGGGTGGGATATGTGTAGCCCGAATCCTGGGGGTGGAGGTGGGGCAATGTTCACCATAGCTGGAGGGCCACTTGAGAGTAGGTGGAAGGAGTTGGCAGATGCATCTTCTGTTGCTGCAGGAGGAGAAGGAGCTCCTAGCAGAGCTGGAATGAGCTCTCGCTGGATCCCAGAGTCTGTGGTTCTGTCCTTTTTTTCTTTTCCTCTGGCTGCTTGGGATCTTCCCCATTTTACAGAGTCTGCAGCCACTGACAGTCAGTTTATTAAATTGACTTCTCAGCAGCCACTTCTGCAGCCTGCCCTGTGGAAAAGCAGCACACTGCTGGCCAGGCGTGGGGGCTCATGCCTGTAATCCCAGCACCTTGGGAGGCCGAGGCGGGCAGATCACCTGAGGTCAGGAGTTCGAGACCAGCCTGACCAACATGGTGCAATCCCACCTCTACTAAAAATACAAAATTAGCTGGGTGTGGTGGCATATGCCTGTAACCCCAGCTACTTGAGAGGCTGAGGCGGGAGAATCGCTTGAACCTGGGAGGCAGAGGTTGCAGTGAGCCAAGATCATGCCACTGTACTGCAGCCTGGGCAACAAAGAGTGAAACTCTGTCTCAAAAAAAAAAATTAAATAAAACAAAAATAATTACATAAAAATAAAAGCACACTGCTGTCTCTGCACAGTGATCGTCCAGATCTCTCCACGTAGGTAGAGATGATTTGTTAGCTTGGTCTCAGAAATAATACCCTCCGGACCATCAACATATAGTGAGGTGATAGCCTTATCCTCTGGTGGATCTAGATGTCACATTTTTAAAGTCTGCCTTAGAAGCTTCTATGCTCCAGCTCCAGGGTCATTGATTCTGTAATACTGGTCTTTAATATTCTTATCAGCAAGGGTATTATCTGGATGTGTAGGCCTCTCATATCTATATGGATGCTCCTCTCTTCTCTCACGCTCTCCTTTTATCCAGAAGGAGCAAATGTGGGCCTTATTTCTTAGGTGGTAGGATATGGCCTGGGCCAGTTTGTTCAGCATGTCATTGCTAGATGTGGCTTTCCCCAGCAGACCAACCGGCTGTGTTCCATCAGAGTTGGAAACCTCTCTTTCCGTATTCTGAATGGAGTACTTTTGCTGACCTCCAACTTTGGCATGTCATCTTTTAAGGATAGTCCTGCACCATGAACCTGGATGGGTGGGCCATACTCTGCAGGAGGAGAAGGAGCTCCTAGCAGAGCTGGAATGAGCTCTAGCTGGATCCCAGAGTGTGGTTCTGTCCTTTTTTTCTTTTCCTCTGGCTGCTTGGGATCTTCCCCATTTTACACTGAGTCTGCAGCCATACTCTGCCACTAAGAGGCAGGTCTGACAGAAATTAGTTAATTTGCTGCAGCTTTGGTACCCTTCAGTCTTCTTGAAACGCATGTGAACCCCAGGGCACCAGCCAAACACTGAATGGTTTGGCACAGATTTTGCATTCCTTCCCACGCTTTTCCTTGGTTATTTGGATATCTGCGTTTTCTGCAAGACATGTCTAGCACAGAACAGGGAAGTCTGCTTCTTCCCAATTCTTCCTGCTGTGGGTGTGGAAATGCAGAGAGGTCACCATCTTAAGAGCATCTGGAGGCAGTGGTAGCTTTCGAAGTGGGAGAGAGGACCACTACAAATCCCATCAGGCCCAGCCCTAAATTTCATGATTTTTTCTTCAAGAATAGTAAAATGGATGATCTTGAAGTCCAATTTCTTCGTAAGTGACTTTATGCAATATGAGATTAATTTCCCTGTTAACAATAGTTCCAAGACAGAAGTGAATGTAGAGAGAAGCGGATGAAAGAGGAGATTTTCGGTTTATAAAGACCTTTATGCTTTGTCTTTTTCTTTTTTTTTTAAGTGCATGTACCTCTTTTATAATTGGAGATAGAAGAAATATGATGGCAGATGCTGTTTGGCAGCAAAGCAGCAGTGTTACCTTCATCACTATTTGTATTTGGATAGCAGGAACCTTGTGATTGTGACAGTGTCTCCGTGAAATGCTGCGTTGGTGACTAGTTGTGCCCAAAGTTTGATGTCTCACAGATCAGCAAGGGACTGGGATCCTGCCACAGCCTGTTCAGGGTTGCTATGATTATACTTGCCTTCCAGGAGCTGGGTGCGCCTCGCCCCTTCCCTCTGCCCTTCCTCTTCGCCTCTTATTTTGTTATTGAGTTATAAGAGCTCTTTATATATGCTGGATAACAGTCCATTATCATATATATGATTTGCGACTAGACAGAATTTTAAGCATCCACAAGCATAATCCATCTTTTATAAATGTGTGCCAAGGATTAGAGACATTAAAAGACAAATGATAGATCATTGATTTGGGGCAGAAACAGACTTGCATCCAGTTGTCCCTACTATCAGTGTGGGAGGATACTGCAAATGCAAAATAAATGAAGAAGTATATCTTCCAAGCTTCATACTTCTTTACTTCAGCTCAGCACTAAACTAAATGCTCTCATGAAGTAACCGAAGTGTTTAACTCCACTGAGCCCAATATTAGGAGTCACAAAAGAACTTCTCTGTGAATTTCATTTAACCTTCCTCACCAAGGAGATCTTTTCCATTGAAATAATATCTAATGGAGCAATTTTCAAGATGTTTTTTATTGATATGCGTAGCAAGAGATCCATCCTGATTGTACAAACCCCCTTAAAAGGAAAACAGGTACAAAACAGTACATTATTAATGAAGATTGTACTCAATGTATAAGACCACACGAGGAATGTTAAAAATCACAGAGATGGTGTTGGTTTCATTCTGGGGCTTTAAGAAATACTGTGTCATTAGAGCATATGTGACAGTCTAGTTTGAAAAATATAACAAATTAAAGTGGGGCTTTTCAAGAGGGATTTCTTTCCGAAAAGGTCAGCTATAAAAACAGGGAGTGGGGGAGATTTCTTACTCCCAAGATCACCAAAATAACATCATTTATTGGACTTGATGCCCATATGTGAAGTTTTACAATGTTCATCACTAAATGTAACAAATGTAGTTAGAAAGCAGTAAACTTAGAAAAGAATCAATACCAATGACATAGGTAATAATAACAGAGAAAATTGAAAATTTTTTGTCCTTTCCCAAATACATATATTATTTTGTTTTTAGGTTAGTCATTTTAGGATAAAAACTAAGATTTTTATTTTGGGGGGTGGTGGTTTGCAACCTCCGTCTCCTGGGTTCAAATGATTCTCCTGCCTCAGCCTCCAGAGTAGCAGGGATTACACCCGCCACCACGCCCCGCTAATTTTTGTATTTTTAGTAGAGATTGGGTTTCACCATGTTGGCCAGGCTGGTCTCGAACTGAGCTCAAGTGAATCACCTACCTCAGCCTCCCAAGGTGCTGCAATTACTGGTGTGAACCACCGTGCTTGGCCGTGTGCACAGATAGTCTGTCTTATGGTTCACCTTTTGATGTAAAGAGACAAACCACACCTCATTTTAATGCTAAAACCCCACCGTAAAGTGAACACATGATGTATGTTACATATGTCACATGTATGTTTACCTATTATGCATGCGCTCAGCTCCCCTCATAAATATGTATAGCTTTTTCCCCAAACATGCTGAATATGTATGATACAGACCCTGTAAGGCATAAAACCCAATCTGTCCTTCCCCTTATCAAAGAGAGAGCACCTTTGTTCCACACTGGAGACTTTCTTTTCCCAGCTTGGAAACTATTATCACCAATAAAGCTCTCTTCTACTGTTTAGCCATCCTGGTGATCTTTTGGACAACAGATGCCAATAGCTATTTCTGCACTTCAGCTCATAGAGGCAGCATTTTGGGGAGAAGAATTATACTTTCAGGGCTGTTTGGCCCCAAACTTTGGATAGAGGAAGAGATGGAAATAACTAAAAGGAATTTATCTAGAAATAATGAAAGAAGTCTCTTTCATGGTAAGGATTGGGGTTGAATTTCTGCAGAAATTCCTAAGGTATGCGAAAAGTTTGGAGTTTTTGCTGGTGGGCCCAAAGACTAAGAAGTGAGAAGAAAAGAGAAACCATGTGTACCTAAGCAGGAGAGGGGCTCTGCAATGTGCCAATATGCTGAGGCCCAAGAGAGACAGTTAGCATGACATCTCTCCATCTTTGACAAAGCATGGGTTAGGGGCCCTCTAGAAGCAGCTGAATTCTGACTTGTGCCTTTTTGTTAATTCTCTTATGATAGTCTCAAGTCACTTATAAAGCTTTTTGAACACAAAAGTCTAAATTCAGTGGGGCTTAGGGTAATGTAAGCTGGAGCTCTGCAGGTAGGGCAAAGCAGACCAAGGAAAGTCATGCAATACAGGAAGCAGTTCAGGAGACAGCAGGAAGAAATGAAAGAAGATGCCCGGGTGACAGTCTGGAGGGAGAAGTGACAAGTGACACCCAGTTTGCATGAGGTACTCCCCAAGCATTCTTAACATTTCTTAGGAAAGGGCCCAGAACATCTTCTGAATTAGGGACTAGAGTTACTTTATTTTCTCCAAATAATCAAACCCACAATAAAATCTGAAGAAACTTAGGGTGCATTTGTAAATTCTAGATTTGCAGTGCTAAACTGGAAAAGCTCAGGTCTTCTACATCACTTTAACAATGCCATGCAGCCATATGCTGGCCTCATTTCCAACAACAAAAAGAGAAGAAACAAAAGCTGCAGATCCCTTTGTCTGAATTTTCTGATATCTATTTTTTATAGAATGATCTTTCTTTTCCTCCTGGCCTGATCACGTCACTCGTGGTGCTCAAGAGTGCTTCATAGGGAGACTAGCGACTTTCTCAAGCACGTGATTGGATGGCACAGAATTCTCTTTGGCTGAAGGAGCAGTAGCGTCTTTACAGTTGAATAGATTTCACAGTCAGCAATCTCAGACCTATATTAGAAGATAATTTCTTGCTGACTAAACAAATCACGATACAATATAAGTTAGACACCTTCTCTGGAATTAAAGCAGCCTTGGCTGCTCTAAATATAAAAAGAGAACACTGACCTTTCAATACTGACCATACAATGGCCGAATATCTTTGCTGCAACAGTTGCAATTTGCAGAACAAGGAGCTGCCATAGCTCTGTTGAATGATCATTTGTTGGATTCCATTAATCTCAAAAAAATGGAAGGATCTCTCTTTAGGTGTTTCTGTGGCTATCAAAGTAAACAGGTCAGATGAATTATTGATAGGCTTTGGATCAATGAAGTGCCACTGGAATGACAAATGATAAGCACAGTAAAACTGTCACAATTCTTATTCCCCAAATACTGTTCACCAATTCCTCCCACCTAGCCTTACTTATATCAATCTATCTCAAATGACTTCTTCCCCTACAACCACCACACACATTTTTCCAACGTCAACTAATTCTGTCTTGTCTCGTAAGACCTATTTGTAGGGTTAGCTACCCCATGAAACCTTCTTCAAATAATCAAACCCACAATAATTTTCTATCTTCTCAACACTCACTTTTAGAACTTCTATTATTTGTACTAAGAATTAAATTACCTAAAATCTATAAGGTTCCTGGTACATTCTAGCCCACCCCGTGAAAAGATCATTGAGTTAAAGTCTAAAGCCTTCATAAAATTGTTAGTTCCCTCTCTACCTACTTCTCTATTGGCACTTAGCATAGGGGACCATATCTGCGTATTATGGCTTCTTAAGAATCATGTCTTCTAACTTTTTCTTTCTTTTGTACCTACTATCTATCCTCCACAAATATAAAGATTATTTTAACTATCCATTTCTGCCATGACACTGAATTGCAGAGAAGTGTTGAACTAAATATTGCCATAGATCAATATTATAAAAAGGTCCTATTCTTAATCTGGTACCATCCATGAAATGGAACAAATATTAAGTAATATGAAAAGTGACATTCACCTATGGATTGTGCCATAAAGTAGTGAGCTGTATGTCAAACATAAATGCGTTTCAAATGTGTATTCAAATTTCAGGTATAGTTTATGGAAGTTTACCTATAGCTTCTCATCCTTGGCCTTTTGTGTATATATTTATAACTTTTATTAAAAGTATATTAAAAGTTCTAGGAGAGCAAATCTATGGCAATGTCAGACTTACTGTGTCCTGAGACGGGCCTCTTTAAGAAGCTCTTAGGAATTCCAGGAGCCCCACTAGTATCCTTTTTTATTCTTAGTTAAGTGCTACAATTCATTAGTATGGATGGGTTGCAGAAATTCTGTCATGACATATTTGCACCAGTAAGCTGAATGTTGAGTTTCTTAAACTACAGCTAGCAAAAAACAAGGGACGCAGGAATGCCTGTTTAATAGAGCAGAATCTCCATCCTCCAACCCCACTTTGAACCAAATATGTTAAGAAATGCTTTACAACAGAGAATTACTACAGGGTGTAAAGCACTACTATACTTCATTATGAACTAACAGCATTTTTTGTTGCTACCTTTAAGAAACTAATTTTAGTTATATAGTACATATACATAGGCTTAGTGAAGGAGAACCCCCACCCTGCCCAAATATTTTAAACGTACAGTTGATTTGATAAATAATCTAGGTCATTCACAGCTCCCCCCAGAAAATATCCACCCCAAATACTCTAAGTTGTAATGGTTTTATACTGAATTTTTCAGATGATAAAATCTGTGTAAACCAGGGTTTCATAAAAGATAAAACAATGTGACTTATTAGCTACAGAACAATGATAAAGTGAGATAGTCTCCAGGTATAAATATCACATGAGAAAGCTCCATAATATGATGGTGCTTGTTTCGGCCTCATTGACACCCATTGACAAAAACCATTCTAGCCCATAAATGGTTCCTCAAGTTTATATACCTCTGTCCTCAGATACTATTTGCTGCTACTGATTGCATGTCTTTGGCAATGCAGTCGCTCCCCATTTGCATTTGCCAAAGTTGGGTTAAAAGGATTGGATCCCTTGGTGTAACACTTTAAACCTACTCCCTGCTGTGGTCTTTAGATGTTTGTCTTTAGAGGCACATTTGTTGATACATGGTTGAATAATGGCACTGCACAACTGCTTTTCTAGAGAATATATCCCATAACAGAATTCCTTAAATTCATATTTTCAGTTATTTGCTACAGAGACATACAGATCCACTTTATTGCACCCTATTATCTACCCCCTACCATGCCTTCGGCACTTTAAAACCTGCTTAGCACAAGATAAATTACATTTGTACACTTAAACTCTCACTGTCCTGGGGAGTTTTCAAATATAAAATTTATTTTTTTAAAAGTATATCTTTGAAAACAACCAAAATGTGGTGAAACAGTCTTTGAAATGCAACATGGCAGATGGACAGAAAACTTTGCTAGCATGATGGATGGTTCCTTTATTTATTCCTCTGTGAATGGCTGCTGATCATAATCACTTTTATAGCTTGACTGCAACGAAAAGGATTATTTCTTTTGTCCTGGAATCTCAGGATGAGCATATTTGTTCAGAGGATGAAGGGGACCAAATTAGACCGAACTACTGGGGCATAATAAATTCACAGCAGTCACAAGCCAATGTTCTTTAATTCTTAAGACGCTATCAACTTTAAATATTCTGATCCTCTCACAGTTAGCTTGCTTATCCTTTTGTCCTTATTGAATTAACTGCCTTTTCTTTTACATTGTCTCCTGAGGGGACCTCATTTTAAATCTTTTCAGTTTAATTCCATTAATTGGCATATTGTCTGGTCTCATGTTCTCCTCTTGGGTCTTGAACTTATGTTCCCCTCAGTTCTTAAACTCCTTAGCTATATTTTGTAGCTTTGAATGACAACTTGCTCCATCTGTAGACAAAGCATGTGCATTCTTATCTTTCACTTCCAGGCTAATGTTTAACAATGAATTCACAATCCTGGCAGTTTATCAGCCCATTAAGTAAACCCAAATATAGAGTTCCTTGATTTTAAAGCCATCATACTGAAATCCAGGGAAATTGGCTCACTAATTTGAGCATAATTTAAAAGCTAACAATTCTAAATTATGGTAAGTGGATCCAAATAAGACATATTTATCTTTGCAGGTCCTCCTGCCTACAACTAAGACAGATCTAGGGGTCATATTATCTTGGGCTTATATCCATTTCATCTTCACCACTTACTAGCTAAGTAATCATGGGAAGGTTATATACATCTCTAACTCTCAATATTTTCCTCTCTAAAATGGGGGTAATAATAAAAGTTCATTTTAAACCATAGAGATGTGATGAAGATTTAATAGGATAATTGTCATGGAATGCTTAATATAATGCCTTGCACATAGAAAATAATCAATGCTAGCTATCATTATTGTTATTACTATTAAAGTACCATCACACCTATTAGTGGTGTACTTATATCCTTCCTGCAAAGCATATCTAAGTCTTACCTTATCTGAACCCTCAGACTCCACATGGAGAATGTCATGTTGGGAAGAAGGCTACATACAACTTGTCACTTATTCTGTTCCACTGTTATAGTCATCCCTTCTCTTTAATTAAACTGCAAATCAGTTACATAGAGAGACTTCATCATACCTGTTTACAAACCATGCTCTCAGCACAATATCTTATTCTCACAAAAAAGGTGGCATACTCATCTATTATCAACAATAAAAGTATGAGAAATCAGATATTATTTTCAACTTAGTTTTAGAAAGAGGCCAAAACTAGAAGCAGATGGTAGGTTATTATAGGGAGATGTAAGGATTATTGAGTTAATAAGAGGGGAACAGTTTAGGGAAATAAGAGCAGAGATGAACCTGTCTCTCAGGCAGTCTTGATTATCCATAGAAGATAAAAAGAACAATTGAGTGATAAACAAAAATCATAGTGCTCACTTTCACAAACTTATATTTAATAATTACATGATCTCATTGCATTCAGTCATCAAATACTTACACAAAAGATTTGGAATTGACAGTGATGTCTGCACAAGGGCTGACTAGAAGCTTCTAGTGCTCTTCTCCCATATGAAATAACCCAAAACAATGAATAAACAACTACATTTTGCCCAGCATAACTAAAGGAGTACCAAATAATAGCAAAGCAGCAGCAGAAATCCTGTAGAAGAAGAAATCTAGAATGCTGCATAGAGAAGGGCAGGAAACAACTTGCTTTCGCCACGCACTGCTCTGGTTGAGATCAGCTCAGCACCAGGAGGGACTTCCGTCTGTGGAGAAAAGTCAAGCAAGAGGACCCCAGAAGCCCCTACCACTGCTGCAGACACCTGCAGTTCTCACAGGTTGGAGCCCAGCTGAGGGAGTTCCCCAGAGTCTACATGCCAAGCTACCCTCTGAGAAGGAGCCAGTAATGCTGTGTCTCCCCTTGTGTAGTCAGTGCTGCTACTGCTCTGTGTCATTTTGGAACTGGAGCCACTGCTAGAGTGCATCCTGCTTCAGGGACAAGTAGCCCTTGCATCCCTCCATCCCTGAGGCTCAGCTTCCATTGCATTATGCTCACTGACAGTGCATCATCCCAAGACCAAGTTATCGCCAACTCCCTAAGGTTAAACTTCCACAGAGCCAGTCCCTCCCCATCATCCCAGTCACTGGTGGACCCTCCCTTTATGTGCCCTACCCCCAAGCACAAAGAGCCTCAAACTACCAGAGCAGTCATGCCTCCAGTGTCATAGCTGAGGCAGCACCCCAATTCCCAGGGACCTCATGCCTCCTACACACCAGTCACCATCTTCAAACCATCAGAATCCAGAAGCTCCACTGGCCCATGTAGCACTACTTTCTGGATCCAATCACATGCAGTGCCTTGCATCCCAGGGAATTAGAATCTTGGCTGAACTGTGCCACCCACCCTCCAGAACAAACAACTGCAGCACCCTGCCTCCTAGAACTGGACTAGCTCCCCTAGTACAAGCTGCTGAGGCACCCCACTTCTCCTGAGAATGGAGTCATCACTGTGCTGCTCTCCAACCACTAGGGTCCAAGCCACAGTGGCATCTTGTCATTCTTGGGTCTTTGCTCCTGCTGCAGCTGGCTTCACAAAGCCTAACATGCTGCCATATCCCACTATCCCAGGCCCAGATTCACCCCTGGATGGTACCTCATTCCTTGGAGCCTGAGCTGCTAATGTGCCCTGTTGTTTCTGAATCATGAATTACAGCTGTCCCTAGGGCTGAAGCTTCCAGAGAACTTCTTCCCTGGAGCCATACGAGTGCCATGCCCTGCCCTTACAGGTCAGCACTACAGCTATATCCCAGCCCCCTAGGTCTAAGCTACTAGGTGTGTCTCAGAACAACAGATCCTAGCTTAGTAGAATTGCATCCACTAATGGCTATGCCTCAAGTCCTTGGTGCTACAGTAGTTTTATAAGACCCCAACCGCAGGAACTGAGACTCACAGCTGCTCTGAGCCCCTGTGCCCTGGATCCCAGTGCTGCTGTGGCTGCCTGTGAGCCATGTGACCCAGAACCAAGGAGGTTCTCTCAGCTGATTCACCACTATGAGAAAGACAAGAACAGGATAATCCCTAAAGCCTTGCTAGGGTGGCCACCATAACGTAGGTGGCCACCATAATTGCCACAAACTCCTGCAAACTAGATCACAGAGGAACCTCCCATCATTGCTAACACTGATCACAACTGAAGAAGCTGCCTAGAGACTCCATCACTGCACCCACACAGAACCAAAATCACTGCACCCTGCCCAATGTGCACCCTCAGGTTCATCTACAGGTGAAAATCTTCCTTTACGAAAACCACTTTGTAACATTTGGAAGACTGCACCACCAGATGCACAGATATCGAGGCACAAACACAAGAAATATGAAAAAGCAAAGGAACATAATGCTACAAAAGAAACGCAGTAATTCTCCAACAACTGATCCCAAAGAAATAAAAACTTAAAAATTGCCTGAAAATAAATTCAAAATGATGATCATAAGGAAACTTGGATATAAGAGAATACAAACAGACAATTCAATCAAATCAAGAAAGCAATTCATTGTCTAAATGATAAATTCAACTGAGACAGATATCACCAAAATGAACCAGACAGAAATCTTAGAGCCTAAAACGTCAATCAATAAAATAAAAAATAAAATTGAGGGCTTCAACAACAGACTAGATAAAGCAGGAAAAAGAATCTGTGAACTTTAATATAGGTATTTTGAAATTATCCAGTAAGAGGGAGGAAAAAGAATAAAAAAGAGTGAAGAGAGTCTATGGGACATTAAGTGAACAAGTATTTGTACTATGGTATTTCTAGAAGGAGAAGAGACAGAGAAAGAGACACAAGCTTATTAAATGAAATAATTGCTGGAAATGTCTCAAGTCTTGGGAAAGATATAGACATCCAAATCCATGAAGCTTTAAGCCTCCCAAATAGATTTATTCGAAATAGGTCCTCTTCAAGGCACATTATAATAAAACTGGTAAAAGTCAAAGACAAAGAGAATTTTAAAAGCAGCAAGAGAAAAGCATCTAGTCACATACAAGTCAGTTCCCACTAGACTGTCAGTGAATTTCTTTGCAGAAATCTTGCAGGCCAGGGGAGAAGGGGATTATGGTATCAAAGTGATGAAAGAAAAAAAAAAAACTACTGTCTGCTAAGAATACTATACCCAGCAAATCTGTTCTTCAGAAATGAAGGAAAAATAAGTCATTGACAAGCAAAAATTGAGGGAATTCATTACCACTAGGCCTGCTTTACAAGAGTGCTTAAGGGAGTTCTTCAAGGGAAATAAAAAGATGACAATTACTTGCATAAACACATGTGACAGTATAAAACTCACTAGAATAAGTGAATACACAGTCAGATCCAGAATACTCCTGTACTGTAATGGTGGTATATTAATAATACATACCTCAAGTACAAAGGCTAAAAAGAAAAATGGTCAAAAACAACAATAAGTTGTGAAGTATTATATGATGAGGTAAATTATGACATACAAAATGTAAATTGTGTGCATAAGGGATAAAGGTCTAAGGTTTTTGTATGTGATATAAGTTAATTTATTATCAGCTTAAAATACAGTAAGTCCTCACTTAATGTTATTGACAAGTTCTTAGAAACTGACTTTAAAAGAAACGATATATTAAAAAACCAATTTTACCATAGTCTAATTGATATAAACAAGAGTTAAATTCCCATGGCATATTTCTAGTCACAAAAGCATCACCAAACTTCTAAATAAAGACCCCAAATACTTCTAATGTTAAACATTGAAATAAATGTGAGTTAAACATACGTTTAAGAAAGATTAATTAAAAACTAAGATAATTATTTACCCAATTATTCCAGTTCAGTTTCATGAGTGGCTAGAGATATTGCATGATCTCTATTATATGTGAAATCTTAAGAAAATTGCAAGTTACAGAGACAACAAAATAGTGGTTATTAGAGGTGGAGAGGGGAAGTGGAAACATGGGTCAGAGGATAGAAAGTAGCAGATACATAGGATGAATAAGTCTAGAGAACTAATGTACAACATGAGAAATATAGGTAATAAAAGTTTACTATATATGGGATTTATGCAAAATGGGTAGATTTTAGCTGCTCTTATAACAAAAACAAAAATAACTAGGTAACTATGTGAGATGATGAATGTTAATTTGCTTAAGCACAGTAAACATTTTACTATCTATGTCTATATATCCCATAATATGTTGTATAACTTAAATGTATATACTGAAATTTA
Source organism: Papio anubis (assembly GCF_008728515.1). Lineage (NCBI taxonomy): Eukaryota > Metazoa > Chordata > Mammalia > Primates > Cercopithecidae > Papio > Papio anubis. The sequence goes on from NC_044994.1 coordinate 19,540,071, forward strand.
TTAGAAAAATAATTTTGATTAATATGTTCATTTGCTTCACTATAGTAACCTTTTAACTATCTGTATGTCCCATAATATTATGCTGTATAACTTAAATTTACACAATGAAATTTATTACAAAATAATCTGGAACATAATCTAATACATAATTTAGATAACAACCCATCAAAGAGACTAATACCTAACCCAGGTAAGTGACAAGTGCTTCAGTGATAACATACTAAAATAAAATGCAAAGCTGTATTTCATCACTCAGACTATAAAAATGGTGCTGAAGGATGGTGATCTTAAAAAGGTTATGTCCTGGAGAGATCAAATTCTCAAACAATAATCAACGCTCACCCAGTTTCTTCAAGAATCTCTTGTGGTGACATAGAACAAAACTGGATTGATGAGCCTGTTGGACAATCCAGTTGTTCCCCACATTTGAAAATTTAAAGGTGGGCTTAGTTCAGGTTATCATGGGTTTAATCTTATTTCACCTCCATTTCTGCTCATTAACACACTCCATCAGCATAAAGACAGTAACAGCCAAAAAATGAATTCAAAGGTTTCATAGCATCTACTTAGAAAATAACAAATTTTTGATATTGTAAGTACAACTACTTGGAGGTAACTGAATTCAGGACTTTGAAATCAGATTACAGAGTCAGAAACTTACGACTTTGAAAGGGTGGTAAAACAGCTAATATATAAACATAATTAGGAAGAAAAACTAGTAGAATTTCATCTTGGACCAGTCATTTCGTAAAGTCAAGCAACAAGGCTAATGAAATTAGCTTGCAGGACACAGTTCTCAGGTAGGCAAGTCTCCTTGGTTTTATCCCCATGGCCCTGCTAAAACCCAGGGGGCCATCTTACTGTTACTAACAAGGGGGCTGCATATGTATAATAAAGACAGACAAAAAATTCTTCTATCATGATTACTATGGTTTAAACATCCCCCTTTAATAACGCTTGTTGAAATTAACTGCCACCGTGATGGTGTTGAGAGATGGGACATTTAAGAGGTAGAGCTCTCATGAGATGGTCAATGCTCTCATTTCAGGAGTGGGTTAATTATAGCAGGGGTCTGCCTACTTTTTCTCTCTGTTTCTCATGATTGCTTGTCCTTTGTCACCATGGGATGAGGTCCTAACCAGATGCCAGTGCCCTGCTTCCCAGCCTCCAGAACCATGAGCCAAATAAACTTTTATTGTTTTTAAGTTACCCAGTTTGTGGTATTCTGTGATAGTAGCAGAAAACAGATTCATGACTTAGATGGCAACTTTAAATGCAGACATCAGAAATGCCAGACCAGGATCACTCCCTTTGGAAATTAAAGAAAAGGAAACAATAAGTAGAAGTTTGAGGATTTAAAAAAAAAAAATCACTGAAGTAAAAATTATAACATTAGGATTCTGTTTAGCTTCATATAACAGAAACACAAATAATGTCTTAATTGAGTAGGAAAAAAGTTTATTTCTCTTTCCTTTTTTCTTTTTGAGATGGAGTCTTGCTCTTGTTGCCCAGACTGGAGTGCGGTGGCGCAATCTTAGCTCATTGCAACCTCCACTTCCCAGGTTCAAGCAATCCTCCTGCCTCAGCCTCCCAAGTAGCTGGGGTTACAGGCACCAGCCACCATGACTGGCTAATTTTGTATTTTTAGTAGAGATGGGTTTCACCATGTTGGTCAGGCTGGTGTCGAACTCCTGACCTTAAGTGATCCACCTGCCTCAGCCTCCCAAAGTGCTGGGGGGATTACAGGTGTGAGCCACTGTGCCCAGCACAAGTTTATTTTTCTTACACAATGAGATGGCCAGAAGTTGGAAGTCCAAAGTTTGCCTGGCGGCTCCATAATACTATAAGGAACAAGACTCCTGTTCTTCTTCTGTTTCCCCACGCTTAATGAGCAGATGCCATCTTCATGATTGCAAGGTGTCTGCTATATCCCCAGGTATCTGTCCCTACAGATATTTTAAAAGTGGAAGAGCAAAGGCAAAGGGGAAAATGCAAAATGGTGCATGCCGTGAGTGTCCCTCATTTAGGGAGTTTCCCACAAGTGCCATCTCGTATCTTTAACTTAAATGCCACATGGCTTCCTTGAGAGCTTGGGAAACTTGGTGTTTCTGCTGGGCATAATGCTGCCCAAGAAAATATTTAGGGTCAGTTAGGAAAGAAGATGAAGAGAAAGGATCTGGGATAGACAATTAACAGTGTCTATCAAAAAATCCTAGCTTGTCAACATTTTTCCTTCAATGAATAATGTGTTTCAATTATTTTACAACCTATATTCTCTTGTGAGTAACAGGCTCAGAGATCCAAATGGGAGTAAACTCCAATGTCCCTGAGTTTTCCAGCCCCCAGGGGTTACCTGTCTATTTAATGTCTAACTCAACAATCTAAATCTCATAGGAAATGACTTCACAGACTCTACATTCTCTATGGGGAATTTGTTTTCTATTATCATTTCTGAGAATCCCACAAGACCACTGATGTTTTTCACAGATTTATTTGGTTGTCTTTTACCATGGGCCTTGTCCGGAGATTCTCTTCTCATCACTTCTAGCTAGTTCACAGCTGCTTTTTCAGACATGCACACAGTCATTGTTGATTACCCCAAAGCACAGTCAACACAAGTCTATAGTTTAAATCTTTGTTAGTTTGTTTGGTTTAACTGAGGCCTGAATTAACATAAGAATCTTACAGCTCAGAAGTGAAGACCTTATGTGAGATATCGGACATCATTGTTCCTAGAGTCTAATTGCCATGTCCCTGTAAGTGCTCATTCCTTGCGTAACTCTCCGCTAATTTCCTGCCTGATACCACATTGCAGAGATCAGATCATTTTGCACAGGGGAAGCCCCTTTCCCACGATCTTTCTTCATTAAGCCTAGAAAACCCCATTTTTCATTTTCTACACTAGCCTCTTTAAACTGACCGCAAGTTACCATTATAAAAATTCATGCAGGGATGCCCTGATACAATTAAATCTATGGAGAATGATTTAAAGTTGGTACTTCGAACCTTCATCTTAACCATCTGCATTTGGATCATTTTCCTCACTTGGGGCTTTCCCAGGAGTTATTTGAGAATAAAGCAAATGAATATTTTTTGCCTAGAAAATTTATGAATATGACTAAAAGGCTTGCTCCTAGAATAAAGTGAGGGCCTAAACCCTTTCAAATATCACTTTCCAGATGACACAATTTTAAGATCCAGGCTCCAACTACAATAGGAAAACAACATTAGCCTCTCTAAAAGGCAGTTTGTTCACACTATTTAGGAATCTACAGTGCTATTAACATCCAACATCATGAATTTCAGCCCCACAGGAACCACAGAGACAATCTAGTTTGGCCTCTTCATTTTAATTTGAACCAACTGAAACTTGAAAGGGTACCTAAGGTTATTCTGAAAGTCAAAAACAAAACCAGAGATGAAGGACCTGGAGTTTTCAAGCACTGTTCATTGATAGCAACAACCAGGATGGTGGTGATCTCTGACTGCTAGAGGTAAGGGTGGTTATTTAGGAAGTCCATGACCCTAATACTTCAGGTAATTTTCTAAATCTCTTCTTATATGAATGCTTCTGTTGTTTCTAAAAGCTCCAGAAGGTGTACTTCTGGGCATGGGAGGAACACAGAGTGAGAAATATCTGTGATAGAGCTCTCTCTAACACCAAGAAAATATTTCATCAACACCCATGTTCAAGAAAAATGTTATACAAACATCCATGTTCAAGAGCCCTATCATTTCTTGTAATCAGCTAAATCTTATCCTGGATTTCAGTATGCTTCCCTTTACAAGAGAAATTCTCAGAATAGTTTCTTATAATCATGGATTCCAACTCGTCTTCCCCCATCCTCTTTAAACTGACTGCAATCAGACTTTTACTCCCATTATATTACAGCTTTCTTACCATAGTTACCAATGACCTCCATGGTACATAATCCAATGACTAACCTTTAATCTTCCTACTTGACTTACCATCAGCAGTTTGGAATAGTTGAACATTCCATACCTAAAACACTTTTTCCACTACATTCCACAACTGATTTTTTGTCCTACTTTACAATCCTGGTTTTTGTCTTACTTTACAATCAATCCTTCTTAGTCTCCTTTGCTAGTTCTTTAATATTCATGTTAACCTTTTACCACTGGAATTCTCTAGTGATCGTTCTTGGGTCTTCTCTACTCTGTCCTCTGTATCTTGGTGATCTCTCTCAGTTTTATGACTTTAAACACCGTCTTCATTCTCATGATTCCTGAGTGAACATTTCTAGCATGGAACTTCCCCCTAAACTCTTACTTTGAATATTCAATTGCCACTAGCTATTTCCAATAGATATCTAATAGAAATCATATAATTCATGTTTTAAAAAACAAATTCTTGTTCAATTCTGTCCCATTCAACTTGCTTCTCCTATGCTTCTTCTCACTGGGATCACTGCAACCTCTGCCTCCTGGGTTCAAGCGATCCTCCTTCCTCAGTCTCCCCAGTGGCTGGGATCACAGGTACCCACCACCACACCCAGCTAATTATTTTTAGTAGAGACAGGGTTTCACCATGTTGGCCAGGCTGGTCTCAAACTCCTGACCTCAGGTGATCCACCCACATTAGCCTCCCAGAGTTCTGGGATTACAGGTGTGAGTCACTGTGACTGGCCAGTTAATGGCAATTTTGTAGCCCAGCTGCTCAGGCCAAAAAGTTTGGGTCATCCTTGACTTTCTCTTGTATGTAGCACTGAGTCAATAAGCAAATCTTGATTATATATTATATTATACATATTGTATTACATACTCCACTTGTATTTAGGATCTGTCATCTTCTCAACACAGCACCCCCTGAGGCTACCCCCGATCCCTAGCCTCAGTTATTGTAATAACTTCTTAAGAGTTCTCCCTGCTTTCGCCCTTGCCTACTCATCTATCCCAAATAGTTTATTTTATTATATAAAGGAGAAAGATTCTGTTAATATATTCAGATCCTGTCACTGCTCTGCTCCAATCCCTGCAGAGCTCCTCACCATTGATTAAAAGCTGGAATCTTCAATGTCCCCACCCCAAGGCTCTCCAAAGCTAGAATCTTTTCAGTGGTCCCAGGCCCTCCTGCTCTGCCTATACCTCTCCTACCTCCTCTCTGAACCTGTCTCCTCCTCATATCCTCACTGATTCTGCTCCACCACGCTAGCCTTCTTGAAGTTCCAGGCAGTTTCCTCTCCTAGAACCCCTTTCCCTGAGATGTCTGCAAGAGTTCCTTCCTTCTTCTCATTCAAACCATTGTCCAATACCTTTTCCCTGATCATCTGACTTAAAATTACTCCTCTTCTCTCCCCACAGCAATCTCCTCTCCCCATAGTGATCCTTGGTTTTATTGCACTTCCTATACTCCACCTTTGCACCTCTCTCTACTTTATTTTCTTCTAAATTTCTATGTGGTTTTCTTGTGTATTGTCTAGCTCCTCTGCACCTTAGAAAGTAAGCTGAATGAAGGCAAGATTTTGTCTCTTTCATTCACTGCTGTCTAGATAGTTATGGGTGTAGAATTATTAGTGCTTAATACGTATTTTGGAATGCATAAAGAAATGAATTAATTACAGTGAATAACAGTATAATTAGTTCAAATGAAACAAACCAAAACGGAAACAATCTGTGACCTGGAGTACCCTTGGTAAGCACTGCCTTGAATCTAAATGATATTGCACTTTTCCAGGAGGTAGATGCTGTCAGTCATTGGGTGTTCAGGGGGCTGAATTCAGTTAGATGGCAGATTGAATGTGTGAAAATCTGTACTAGTTTAAAAAACTAATTTAAAACATGAGACTTCTTGTAGAGAATTCATACATAATGGGTGACTCTGAGAAGAATTTCCTATTACAAAATCTCTAAAAGCAGTTGTGCATTTGGTTAGAAAACTCCTGTAAATTTGACCTTGCAACAAAGGGCATATTTTAGACCATCTAATAAATAAAACGTACCTGCATTTAAACTTTTTCTCTATAAAAACATTTAAAAGAAAGGTTTCAAAACATAAATTCAATGTCTGAGTGAATTGGCTGCAGTTTTATGATCAACAGTAAAAGCTGTCATCTGGTTTGTCAATTATATACAAACTAAAAGGTCTTCAAGAAGGTCTCTACACAAAGGGCTTTAATGACTCACAAAAAGTCTACATCAAAGTATGTGTCAAGCAACAGCTAATTAATAAGTGTCTGGTAAAGAAAGACTGACATTAATGTAAATTAATGACATTATGGAGTTTAGCAACAATTTGCAATTGGGGATTTACATAATCAGTCATTATAGTTCCCTGTTGTCTCTCAGGTCAATAATGTACAGTTTGAAGACATGCTAATACATATTTACTCATTAATCTACAATGCCTTCCAAGAGACAGACATTGAATTAATTCACATTTAAATTATAATAGCAGATAATTGTTTCACAGATTGGAAGAAAAATACACGAACTCAAAGATGCAGATTAAACATAGGTCATTTATACAACTCTTTCTGTTTATGATTAGCGTAGTAAAGACAGCTTATGATCTACCAAACATCATTGTAATTAGAGGCTCAAGTGAGGCAGTGTCTCAGATCTCTATTTGCTTTGGATTGCCTGAAAAGACTGAAGGGTATCTTTGGTGAGGATGGAGGAGGCAGAAGGTGGGGGAAGAAGAGAGAGATTTGTTACATTTTATTTGGTCATAAAAGCACAGCAGAGTCTCAAAGCAAAATGGCAACAGTGACGAGAACAAAATATTCCAGGTCCTAGGTATTCTCTGTGACCCTTAAAAGTGAAAAATCACTAAGTGATCATTGCATTTGACCCTTTCAAGTAAGTAGTCTATTTTTTTTGGCTTCCAAGTTACTGCAATCTATCACAAAAATGAATTATAAATAAGACTTGCTACTTTGATGGGGCCAATCATATTGACCTATTTGTTTACATAAATTCAATACTCCCTAAACAATGTACTAGCCAGACAGACTTACTCCTACTTTTTCCAAGTACAAATTTCCTAGGTGTTGTACAGTACTATTTCATAAATATCTAGGGGCTATTCTGCTGCCAGAGTCTTTACAGCCCAACCTGGAATATGAAAAATATATGATTAACAGTGACTATGGTCATTGTTAAAATTACTTAAACATGAAAGCTAAGCACTACTTCTTACTGCTAGTGATAGGGGCCAAACCTCTTCTTTTAAGATCTAAGCAAAATAGTGTAGGCTTTTCTCCTAGAAGCTAAACAAAATGTTTTCAGGTTCCCAAATGGCTTATGTTTTGGATGAATGGCCTTTCCTGCTTTTCTGAGTTTACACAGACCGATGTGAGGAAATTTATCATATCATGATTGAAATGCCTCTTAAACAGGTTGCAAGGCAATGCTGTCACAGCATTTGGCTGCACCAGCGCTTCATTTAGGGATCAGCATTAATCCCTCATTTGCATGGACACTGACTTTGCTCCTCACATGACATTAATAGTCATTGTAAATCTACTTTTTACGTGCTATCACTGTGCCAAGATATAATGCAATGGGAAAGAATTATATGGGAATTGCTTTGGACAGCTACTCTATGTACACGGTCAGCATCATTCAGTGTCCCTGACAGTCAGGATTTGATAGCTTAAAGACAGGACATAGAACATACAAAAAATAATCATTTATTTGCACAAGTAAAGGAAAGGCTGGTGCATGAAAATGAAAACCAGACCATCTCAGCTGACTGACTGGAAAGGCGGCATACTAGGCTTTTACATTGTCTGAGAACTTCAAAATCCAAGCAGGAGAGAATTTTTGAGGGGATGAAAAATGGGGTAAAATGTGTAATAACGAATGACTCCTAGGAAAGAAAACTGTGTAATCCAAAGCATTAGATAATTTATAATTAACTCTATAAATTTGAAGATTGTGCCCCAGATAAAATGGTTGCATACTATATTAATTAGCCATTTTCTGCGGCAATAGCATACATGTTCGGGACAATGCTTTCTTAAGAGACAAGGAGGGAAGGGAGAGAATAGGGCAGTTTTTGGCCTAAACCCCACAGAAACTTTTTACATAGGCATTGAAATAATATCACTAAAAATGAAACTTCACATAAAACTCAGCTGGATATAGGTCTAGAGTGATCATGTACAGTGGCTATTCTCCAGATTAGTCTTGTTTTTCCTTAGAGTTTGGAGTTATTTGACTTTTGTTACTCTTCCATAGGATGGATCATGCCTGAGTGCCCCGCCCAATCACCCACCTCAATCTACTTTTTAAAAGAACTGTTCTCTAAAACAGGTCTAAAGAGTAGCTCTCAAAATACATAGAATTGTGTATTTCCTGATTAGGAGGATTTCTTTGTGGCAGATCAATGCACACACTATGAACAACTGTATGTAAATACAAAATACAAGAGTCATTTTTTTTTTTTTTTGAGACAAGGTCTTGCACTGTCACTCATTCTGGAGTGCAGTGGTGCGATCATGGCTCACTGCAGCCTTAACTTCCTGGGCTCAAATGATTCTCCCATCTCAGCCCCCAGAGTAACTGGGACCACCTGTGTGTACCACCATACCTGGCTAAATTTTGTATTTTTTGTAGAGATGGGGTTTCGCCATGTTGCTCAGCCTAGTCTTGAACTCCCGGGCTCAAGTGATCTGCCTGCCTTGGCCTCCTAAAGTGTTGAGATTACAGGCATGAGCTACCATGCTCAGCCCCAAAGTTATCTTCTAAAGGGTACCAGAGAGTTCCCTAAGCAAGGAGTTGATTTTAAAGGATTTTAAAGCACGGAGTTGATTTAGCTGATTCTAAAAGGTATATGGAAATACAAAGACCTAAGAGTGATCTGAATAATACTGAAGAAGAACAGAAGAGAATTGCAGTCAGCAGTTTTCCCCTGGAGGCACTTGCCCATTTTGAGTATGGGATACAGGCTGTGCATCTAAGATTTATCTGGGTGGAGAGTCAATGCAGGGGAGAGAGAAACCATGAAGGCTCCCAAAGAGTTTATGGAGGTGGAGTGATCAAACTGGATAGTTGATTGACCTCTAACCTCTAACTTGAGAGGGGCAAAACTGCCCCTCAAGTTATTTGCTGAATTTTGAAGGTACACAAAGTGGGAAAATAAATAGCTAAGTCACAGACCTCTGAGAAGCAGAGTCGAATTTTCTTAATCGTGTAGTATGGAGAAGACAAAGATTAGAGTTCAGAATCTGTCAGGGGTAAGGACCTCAATAAACACCCCAAGGTCTTATTTGAAAAACCTGGTGGGCTATGGCCTAGGAATCGGGGTGGACAAGAGACTGAGACATCACTACCAAATCATCACTACCATCATGCCTGATTAGACTAAGATGATTAGCTCTCTAACCCCACTTGCTGAGCAGGAGAAAATGTTATTTCACTTTGGGAAATGGTAGTATTATTTGTAATCTCTGTAGTTTTTTTAGACCCAATGTCTACAATTCCATATTTAAAAACATTACTAGAAATGCCAAGGGAGGAGACCATTTAACCAAGAGAATTAAAAGAGACTTGTGACTATCCAGATATTAAAGTAAGTAGACATTCTGTCCTAGTATACTAATAAATGAATAAAACTTTATAGGCAGGATTTAAAAATAATTATAATACATATGTGCAAGAAAATAGACACAAAGACACACAGATGAAAAGATAATTTTATCAAAAAGTTGGAACCTTAAAAATTATCAGTTGGAAATTATAGGCCTGAGCAGAACACTAGCCCAAATTATTTAAAGGGGTTAATAGCAACCAACACAATAAAAGTTAAGATTAGTGAACTGGAAGAGGATGTCAAATCAGATCTTCCATGTAACATTGTACTAGAAATTCTAATCAGTTCAATAAAGCAAGAAATAGAAATAAAGTGCATAAAAAGTGAAAAGGAGAATAATGCTTATTAATTACAAATGGCATGTTAGTATACAGTATGCATCAAAAATGCAAAAAGATTTTACAGACAACTATTGGAACCAGTAAATGAAATTATCAAGGCCATTAGATGCAAGACATTATATGACATTCAATTGTATTTCTATATACCAGCAACAAGCTAATAGAAAATAAAATTGTAACAATTTTACACTGCATCAAAGACATCATATATTTAGGAATCAATAGTATGAAAACCTCTGTAACAAAATTTAGTGAGATTTTAAAGACCTGAGTAAATGGAGGGTTGTGTCATGTTCATGGATTACATTCATTATTGTAAAGTTATAGATGGTTTCCAGATTGATTTATGGATTCAGTGAAGCCTAATCAAACTCCTATCAGTATTTTTTTTTGTGTGTGTGTGTGTGTGTGTGTGTGTGTGTGTGTGTGTGTGTGTAAAATGACAAGCTGATTCTAAAAGGTATATGGAAATACAAAGACCTAAGAGTGGTCTGATTAATACTGAAGAAGAACAAAACTAGAGGATTTACACTATCAAATATCAATATTTTCTTTACAACTCTAGCTATCAAAATAGTGTAGTATTTGTGCAAGCATAGACAAATAGATCACTACAGTAGAAATAGAGCATAATTGCAATAGTTACATTGCACTACAGTAGGGACAAGATGATCTTTTTTCATTAAATGATGCTGGATCAATTGGATGGACATATTTTTTAAAATTAATCTGGACACACTACCTCACAGCACACTAAAAATTCAATTTCAGATGGACTCAGGTGTAAATGCAAAAAGTAAAATAAGGATTCTTAACAATAGCAGAAAAATACCTTCATAACCTTTAGGTCTGAGATGATCTGAAAAGAACAGATATCTCTAACAGTATATTTGGAAACATGACCATCATCCCAAAGAGCTTTGACACCCTTGTGGGAAAAGGATAATAAGTGAAGGAGAAGCAATAAAAATTTAGAAAATGATGAATCCCTAAAGGCCAAGCACTCTGAACCCAGCCACTTGCTCTGCTTTTCCATCTCAGTTGATGTCCCTACGAAGGACGAGGAACAGAATCTGGGTGGAGCTTTATGAAGTATAGAGAGTCCCTGGAAAAGAACTCATTATATGACTTCTCCAGGCACGTGTGGTCTCAGGCAATCTCAGTGAGCATCTCTGGACTAAGTGTGGGCGTATCTGAGAGGCAGGGCAAACAGGTTCCAGGTATAAGCTGGGCCCAGTAATATGAGAGATGATGGAATTCACCATGAAGTCCAGGAGCCAAATTCAGAACCATATGGAGAATTAACATCTGCAACATCTAAGATGCAGAGCTGCACATGTCTTCCCTGTCCTAACTCTATCAACTTTTAGTTACCAACTATTAACTTGGTAGTGCCACATAATAATACAAAAACAATAGCTAGAATTTATTAAGGGGTTCACTATGTGTTAGTTCCATTGTAAGTGTTTTTCATATGTTAACTCATTTGATCGTCACATAATTCTATGATGAAACTATTGCTATTATACCCACTTTACAGGTGAGTACCATAAAGCAGAAAAGGTAAAATACTTTGGACAAGAACGTAGAAATAATGACTGATGGAGCCAGGATTGAAACTCAGGCAATTTTGTCCCCACAAGAAAACATTTTCATTGTTTGAGAAGTAAGACTTGAGGATGAACTTAGATTATAGTTTTTATCCCACAGGAACTCAGTACCCTTGAGTTCAGCATTGAGTATTGGACAAACTAATAAATCCACATTATATTTCTTACATGTTTGTGTTTGTGGACTAAAGTCTGCATTTGCTTTATAAGCAAAAGTAGAGAATATGCCCTGAAAAGTAGGCATACTATATGCCAGGCATTTTTACCTATGTAATCTTGAAAAGGAGAAATGTTTGCTCTAATTTTTAAATGAAGAAACTAGAAATTCATAGATATAGATACATAGAGTTTCTATATATATAAAGTGGAAGAATTAAAATTAAATTTCAGGAATCTTCATGTCTAGTTTATTATTCTTTCCATAATGGCCATTCTCAAACCATTCTGAAAACTAGTTTAACAAAAACTAAGCATCATTAATTAATAGATAAGAAACATTTTATGTTAAAATCTCATTTGACTTCTAGTTATAGGTGGTTAGGAAGAAAAACATCAGTAAGTAATCAACTAATTGTTTTCTAATTTAGATTATGTGACTTAGCCAAGGAAAAGTAATTAGATATGATTTATTGCATTTTCTATTTTTTCTTTCTTTCTTTTTTTTTTTTTTTTGGCAGGATCTAGCTCTGTTGCCCAGGCTAGAGTGCAGTGGAATGAATATGGCTCACTGCAGCCTTGATCTCTTGGGCTCAAGGATCCTCCAGTCTCAGTCTCCTGAGTAGCTGGGATGACAGGTGTGTGCCAGCATGCCCAGCAATTATTGTGGTTTCTAACCCACCTTCTGGGTAGAATGGTGAAAACCTAGAGATTTTTTTCACCCAAGATTCTAATTTTCTATGAGTTTTCCAAAGCTATTTTCATTTTAAACCATATATTTCCAGAGAAGAATGAAATTTTTCCATAGCAATATCTACCTTCTGTTATTAAGAAGTAAGAAATAAGGGGTGGTGGCATGTGAAAAGATCCTATCAGGAGAACAATACAGCTTCTATGGCCTTGATTTTGTCCACTTCTGAACTTCACATTCTTCACAACTCAGTGGCAGGTGAGATATATTTTTCCAGCCAGATCAGTCTTCTTTCTTTAGAAACTTTAATGTAGGTTTTGGACCTCAAGTTAAACCCTAGATCTTCAGGACTGACAAGACTCTCTGGGATGAGGTTTTCAATGCTGAAGATGATGCCACCTTGATGATATTCTCAGATAATCAGTGATCATCTTCATCTCATTATATCTTTACAACAAGCCTACAGAAAGGATTCTTTCCCCATTTACAAAGGCTTGGGGAGATTGGGCTGCTGCCTCAAGGTCACAAAGTCAACAAATGGTAGGGCTGGGATTTGAACCTGCATTCTCTCTGACTTCAAAATCCAAGTTCTATGCTACTGCCCTTCTGGAAAATTTCTTCACCACTTTAATAAGGTAACAAATGGGGATTTTGTGTATTGATATATTGGAATTTTTAAAAAAGACTTAGAGAAATATGACCCTCAATTAACAATTTGAAGTTGTTAACTTGATGAATGATGTATAATGACAGAACATGAATTGTACAGCACCTGTTAATAATTTCCTGAATAATTGGACAGCTCATTTATTATCTTAGTCCTTTCAGAACCCTTTGGGTATTCCAAAGGCACGCTGCTTTGGGGACCAGCCATGTTCAGCTGAACAGAATCCTAAATCACCTAACATGGCCTCAGAGTAGGATGATTGTGTTTCACTTTAAAATGACTAGAAATTTTGTACCTTAAGCTAAATGAATATACTAAATTTTAGCCTATGTTGTCTAGTTCTAATGAAATAGTCACTCCTTCCACCAATCTAAGGGCATTAATTGCTCTAAGTCCTGGGGTTAATCAGTGTATTAGTTTATTAGTTTCCTATTGTTGCTGTAACTAATTACCACAAACTTAGTTGCTTAAAGTAATACAAATTTATTATCTTACAGCTCTGAAACCAACAAGGGTTGAAACCAAGGTGTTGACAAGACTGGGCTCTCTCAGGAGCTCTAGGGGAAAATTTATTTCTTTGCCTTTGTCAGTTCCTAGAGCTACGTTCTGCAGTTCGTGGCCCTTTCTCCATTTTCAGTTAGCAGTGGAGCACCTTCAAGTCTCTCTTTGCTTCCACTATTCTGTAGCCTTCAGTCACCCTAATTTCCAGCCTCCCCATTATAAGGATACCTGTGATTGTATCAGGCCCACCCAGATAACCCAGAATAACTTCCCTATTAGAAAGTCCTTAACTTCATTACATCTGCATTGTCTATTTTGCCAGATAAAGCAACATTCATAGATTCTGGGGTTAGGACATAGACATCTTAGTGTGGGAGAAGAGGGCATTATTTACATACCAAGTCAGACAACATTTTTCTATTTTACATTGTAAGATAGTGGAAAAGAGGTTTTAGGTCATGTCTTAGTTTGTTTTGTGTTGTTGTAACAAACAACCATAGACTGAATAATTTATAAAGGATAGAAGTTTATTTTCTAACAGTGCTAGTGTCTGGGAAATCTAAGATCAAGGTACCAGCATCTGGTGCGGACCTTCTTGCTGCCTCATCCCATGGTGGAAGTGGAAGAGCAACAGTGAGTAAGAGAGAGCAAGATGGGAGCCGGACTTGACCTAAAAAGAACTCATTCCCACAATAATGAATTGATTCCCACAATGACAGCATTAATCCATCCATGAGAGCAGTGTCCTCATGACCCAAACAGCACCCAATTAGGCCCCACTTCCCACTTCCTAGGCTCAAGTGATCCTCCAACAAAGCCTCCTGAATAACTGGGACTACAGGTATGTGCCACCGCATCCACCATGCCCAGCTAATTTTCATTTTTTTGGTAGAAATGAGGGTCTTACTATGCTGCCAAGCTAGTCTTGAACTCTTAGGATCTAGTGATCCTCCTGCCTTGGCCTTCCAAAATTCTGGAATTACAGGCATGAGCCACTGTACTTGGCTTCATTTCCATCACAGGAAGTTTGGGAGACACATTCAAACCACATCAGGGTGTATTATCAATATTGAGCTATTGGTAAGCATTTTAGGAGTGGTTTATTTTTCAGCTAAGCTAATTGTAAATAGTCATTATTATAGAATAAGTACTTTATTTGGAAAAACTAATCATAAACTAAAGCAACACTAATGAATTAAAAACCACTTCTTGAAATACACATGGTAATTGTTCTTCAAAGATACACTGCTCTTCACCTCATTGGTAAAGTAAATAAGAATCTTGCCTCAAATAGTAAAGAATAATAAACATAAAAATAAAAACACTTAATGTTAGCCACTTGTGATTCAGAGGGTTTTTACAGTGTTAAAAGCTTTTCACAAAACCAGGAAGTTGCAATAATATTTAAATCAATGTCATTCAGATGTCTTTGCAAGGCAAACAAAGCTCTATCAATTGAACAACCAAACCACTGTTCAAATTAATCAGTAAGAACTTGATAAATTCCACTGATGTAGAAAATTAGCACTTTGCATGTTTCCCAGATTTTGATTTCATTTGGGTGTCTGGTCATGAATTATAACCACTCTTCTTGGACTCGAGCTATTTCACTTGAAATCCATTATTTCTAGCAGAATTATGAGTCTTGTTAAGGAAATGCCAGCTATTTCCATTTTGAGCATCTGCACTGCAGTTCTATTATTAACATGGAGTTCATTTTAAAAAGAGGGAAGAATTAGATTTGTGTCTTTGGGGCAGTCGGGAAGGGGGCAGGTGGTGGTGACTGGAGCTTCAGTGAAACAAACAAGCTCACAAGGCTGCTTCCAATTGACACAGCTGTCATGTAAATATCTGTCCCTGCTGTATAGCTAAGGGATCCTGGGCTTAAAGACCTTATAGCCACATGTAAACAATGCAGTGCTGATGACAGGTCTATAGCACTGGAGAAAACATGTGCAGCTGTTTCATTCTCCTTCCTACAGAGAGATACAAATGTTCAGGAGGCAGATCACAGATGCTTAAAACTCAGTTTTAGAAGCTTACAAGGCTAGTCCTGCTTTTGTGATGCACTTCACATCACTGCCTTCCGGGTCATGCCGTAATAGCCCATGGCGTGAATGCTTCTGTGCAGGCTCCCTACTGGGTCTCTCACTCCCTCTCTCTTCTGCTCCTCCAGCTTCAGCCTGATTGTTTCCCCTGAGTGGCAGTTAGGCAAAGCATCTCTTTCACCACTGGATGCAGAGGGAACCCTTAACCTGTGCCTCTGCATGCTGCATTGATCAGAGGTTTCCCCAGATCAAAGAATCGAAGATGCTACTGCTCAGATAGGTCATTTACTCTGTTCTCTGCTTATTGCTCTGCTCTCTTCACGGTATTCTTTCCAGTATTTAGCCCAGGCTTATTACAAAATAATCAAACAGGAAACAAAGTATTGTTTCAGCCAAGGTTCACTTAGTAAAAGCAAAAGCACCGTGGATGTGACATAAAAAATTATTATGCACCTGTCAGTTTGAAGGCAATACATTTTTACTTCCTCTTTCAGTTCTTCAAATTAAAACGGAGGTGACTAGGCACAATTTTTCAGGTAAATAAACTCGTGTTGCGCTTTAGAGACTTACCTGGATTCTTTGGGTTAGCATAGTATTTCATGACCTGAATCATTCAGAGCCCCAAATTATTTTAGTATATTTTTCTGGTCATGTTATGTGTTTATGGACACAAGTCCAATAGCAAGGCTGATTTTTAAACAGGCGTTTTCTTTCTTTTTTTCTTATTTGAGCTACTTCCTTAAGCAGTAGTTAGATGTTTGAGCTCTACTAGCAGACTAAGTCAATTTAAATCCAGACATAGCCACTTATTAAATCTGAGATTTTGGGCAAGTTATTGAAACTATCCAAGCTTAAAATTCCTTTTTGTAAAATGGGGATAATAACAGTACTTATCTCTTAGGGTTGTTTTGAGGATTAACTGGATAATCCATACCAAGTCATTAGTTTAATTTCATGCACATAAAACCACCCACTAAATATGAGCCATGATTATGATTCTCATATTTGGAAGAATACCAGCGTAAGCTAGAAACTCTTAGCTAAAGAAAAAAAAAACCATTTAATAGTAATCCATACATAAATGCCTTCTCCAACTTCCAAACCTGTAACCTCCAAAGATTTACACCCAGCTGTAGTCTCCACTGTGCATCCAAGTATGGTATATTATCTAGGAACACCCCCCCCCATAAATCTAGAATTCTTACCCTATCTTTTTAATTCAAAAATGCTGGGGCAGAGATTCAAAGAAAAGCAATTCAGAACTCATACAGTTCTACTTTTATGAGAATGGGTAGAAAGCTCTAACTGGTATACCTAACATATAGGGTTTTTTAAATATTAAGTCCAGATGCTCAGCTATGGACTGAGCTGAAAAAGCTTTTGTAGATGAAAACAGGAATTTAAACACGCTGAGAACGTTGTCTTAAGAGAAAAAGTTCAGTCGAATTAAATGTAAAGGAGTTTAATTGAGCAATGAACAATTCACGAATCGAGCAGCCCCCAGAGTCACAGCAGATTCAGAGAGACTCCAGCACAGCCATGCGGGGGAAGATTTATAGACAAAAAAAGGGAAGTGACCTACAGAAATCAGAAGTGAGGTACAGAAGCAACTGGATTGGTTACAGCTCAGCGTTTGCCTTATTTGAACACAGTTTGAACACTCGACAGTGTATGAATGGTTGAAGTATGGCTGCTGGGATTGGCCAAGACTCAGCCACTGTTACAGGTGCACACCCCCAAGGTAGGTTCTCAATTTTGTCTACCTATTATATTAAGTTAGGTTGCAGTTCCTCCACAAAGACTCAAAAATAGAAGTATGGAGTCCTTCTCAGGCCATATTTAGTTCCATTTAACAGTTGTCTCTTTGGAAAAGTTTGTTATGAGTTCCAACAATTGACATACAAGTTGACCTGAGAACACAACCTCTCTGTGAAGTGATCAATTACTGAAACTCCACAAAATAAGACGAATCCATTTACATTTAAAAAAAAATAGAGGAATGTAATGGGGATGCATCTTTTTTCCTGTATCTTTTTTTTTAAGCAGACTTTATTTTCTTAGAGCAGTTTTAGTTTCACAGCTAAATTGAGCAGGAAGTACGGTGCTCCCATACACTGGCTGTCCTTACACTTGCACAGCCTCCTCCTCTGTAATCAACATCTGACACCAGAGTGATGTATTAGTTACAATCAATGAATCTGTATTGATGCATCATTATTATACAAAAGTCCATAGTTTATAGCAGGGTTTACTATTGGTGTGCTACATTCTATGGATTCTTAAAATTCTATGGATAAATAGTAGTGGTACATCGTTAAGGGTTTTGACAAATGTGTGACATGATCACCATTACAGTATCATACAGGATAACCCCATTGCCTTAAAAATCCTCTGTACTCCAGGTATTTACCCTCCTTTCCTACTAATCCCTGGCAATCACTGATTTTTTTTACTGTCTCCATAGCTTTGCATTTTCTAGAATGTCATGTAGTTGGAATAATACTGCATGTAACCTGTTTAGATTGGCGTCTTTCACCAATCTGAATGCTTCTAAAGTTCCTCCATGTCTTTTCATGGCTTGATAGCTCATTTCTTCTGAGTGTTGAATAATATTCCACTGTTAAATTAGATTATCAGTTTATCTCTCCATTCACCTAATAAAGGATATCAGGGTTGCTTTCAGTTTATAAAAATTAAACTGAAATTTACAGAAATTTATATTTAAATAAATAGAGAGTTTATGGAAATTAAAGCTACTATAAACATCCATGTATTGGTTTTTGTGTGGGCATAAGTTTACAGTTTATTTGGATAAATACAAAGGAGCAGAATTGCTAAATTGTATGGTAAGAAAGTGCCAAACTGTTTTCCAAATTGGCTGTGCCATGTTGCATTCCCATTGGCAATGAATGGGAGGTCTTGTTGCTCCATATCCTTGTCAGCATTTGCTGTTGTCAGTGTTTTGTATTTTGGCCATTCTAATAGGTGAGTAGTGGTATGTCCTTGTTGTTTTAATGTGCAATTTTCTAATGACATGTGATGATGAGTACTTTTTCATATGCATACTTGTCTTCTGTATCTTTTTCATGAGGTGTCTGTTCAGGCCTTTTGCCCATTTTCAACTGAGTGGTTCATTTTCTTATTGTTGAATTTTAAGAGTTCTTTGTCTATTTTGGATACTAGTCCTTTGTAAGTTGTGACTTTTGCAAATGCTTTCTTCTTGTCTGTGGCTTGTCTTCTAATTCTTTTAATTGCACATTTTGCAGAGCAGAAGTTTTCAGTTTTAATGAAGTTCATCTTATCAATTATTTCTTTAATGGATCATGCCTCTGTTATTACATATAAAAAGTCATTACCAAGTCAAAGGTCATTTAAATTTTCTCCTATGTTATCTTTTTGTAGTTCTGTAGTTTTGCATTTTACATTTACATCTATGATTCATTTCAAAATAATTTTTGTGGAGCATGTAAAGTCTGTGCCTAGATTCCTTTAAAAAAAATTTTTTTTTGCATGTAGATGTCCTATTTCTCCAGCACTATTTGTTGAAAGACTATCTTTTCTCCATCATATTGTCTTTGTTTCCTTGCCAAAGATCAGTTGATATTTGTGTGAGCTTATTCCTTGTCTCTAACTGGTCTCTATGTTATGTTCCATTAAACTATTTGTCTTTTTAAAATTTTTAATATTTAGAGACAGAGTATCTTTTTATTCTCCTTCAATATTGTTTTGGCTATTCTGGGTCTTTTACTTCTTCACATAAAATTTATAATTAGTTTTTTGATAACCACAAAATAACTTACTGGGATTTTGATTGGGATTATGTTAAATCTATAGACCAAGTTGGGAAAAATCATATTGAGTCTTTCTAGGAATAAACATGGAATATCCCTCCACTTAGTTCTTTAATTTCTTTCATCAGAGTTTTGTCATTTTCTTCATATAGATCTCGAACATATTTTGTTAGATTTATACTTAAGTGTTTCATGGCATTGTTGTTAATGTAGATGATATATTTTAATTTGAAATTCCACTTGTTCCTTGCTCATATATAGGAAAGTGGTTGATGTTTGCATATTTACCTGTATTCTGCAACCTTGCTATAATCACTCCATAGTTCCAAGAAGTCTTTCTGTTGTTCTAAGACATTTTTTTGTTGTTGAATCTGTGGGAGTTTCTTTCTTTCTTTTTTGGTTTTTGATTCCTGCTTTTATTATTCAATTTCTTTTTCTCATTTAAAGTAGTCTTTTGCACTTGGAAAGCCTCACCTCCCAAGACCAGAGTCAGTTGGAGTTGGTTATTGCTGGAAGGGGGTGGGTTGGGGAACTGGGATGGGGGCAAGGAGACCCCCGCTTTGCGGGTGTTCCCAGGTGGAGAAGAAGAACTGCACTTCACAGAGCCTGGGATACAGTGGGAAGGGGATGAGGCAGGAGCAGCAATCTGGGGAGAAGGCCCCACCCCAGTTGCCAGCTTCCTTTTCTTCTAATGTTTCCTCACTGGTGGCATTCTCTGCAGCCTTGGAAGCCTTCTTTTTTTCTTTTTCTGGGTTTTTCAGCTTGAAGAACTCTGTAGGAGGGTCTTTAGCTCTGGATCCTGGACCTCTATCTCAGACTTGTAGAGGTCAGGCTCAAAGGGACCACTGCTCATCAGCATGGAGCCATTGGGCATGAGCAGAACTGCAAATTTAAACTGGTCAACAAATTCACCCTTTTTCTGATAGAGAACATTAAATGGTTGCAGCAGTCCATGCTTGGTACACTCTACCACGCCTATCCAAGCCTACTTCTCATCTTCAAATGCTCTTAAAGTAAATGACACAGCATCAAAACACCTTTCCACCTCGCTGAAGAAGGCGTGTGAAGTTTGCATTTGTAGTCCGTATTATTTAAAGGGGTCTCCTCTGTAAATAGTAGCCCTGCATCCTTGGCCTTGCCCTCTCCTATGATGATGAAAACACCAAATTCAGCTTTTTCATGGTCCTTCTTCTGCTGTTCTGCAGGGTTCCGGATAACGGTTTTCTCACCATCAATGACATGCTGCTTCAGTTGGTGTGACAGCATACCTTCTACTGGCGTGCAGTTAAATGAAGGAGCAACTTTGTTCCAGGCTTCTGTCACTTGTTTGTTATGGTTTCCAGGTTTCCCCAGACATAGGGCAGCTTCAACACAAAGGTGAGCTGCCTTAATAACATCTGCTTTCTGCCCTGTTATTTGGATCCCCTGAGCTACATCCACCACAAAAGTATGAGCTACATTAGCGATGAAGGCATCCACGTGGACACCAAGGTCAATTTTTACCAGGTCATCTTCTTTAAGAATACAGTCTTTGTCACTCCGCAAAGGAGAGAAAGTGACACACACAGTTATTTACCAAAATGCTGGTGGGAAAAGCAATACCTTTCCTCATTTCCTTTTCTTTCTTGAAGATTTTCCCTGTTTCTGCCACAATCATGGCATCACCTTCCTCACACAGGCTCAGTATCCACACACCTGAGCTGGATGCTTCCATCAAGGACCAAAGTACCCAGTTGGCGATGTCACCCACCCATCTGATACTTGGTCATGACCAAGTCCTCAGCAATAGTTTGCTCCTGCTGCTTGTCCCTGCCCAACATCTTCCTACCACCAGCACTGCAGTCTCATTTTCCCTGAGCCACCTCCTCTGTCTCCCATCCCAGCTGCAGGCTGTGGTCAGAGCACCTTGGATCCTCGAGGAGGGGACAAGCGAAAGAGCAAGTAAGCAAGAGAGCAGGCAGGCGAGAGCGAGATTTTGGGGGTTCCTATGTATGGGGATATATTTTAATGTCAATGTTTATTTTTTAGAATCTGTTAGGAAATTTTTGTATTTGTTAAACCTAGTGTTCTCCCTATTATGCATAATGTATAATTGAATCAGCATTAGTAACTTGACTTTTTGTTGTTGTTTTTGGGTACTTTGGGTTAAGGAGAAAGCAACAATTTGTTGAAAATATATCTTTAACACCTTTCTAATGATTGCTAGTACCCATTCTTAAAAACATGAAAGCCATTATTGACCACTGATCAGGAAATTGCATCTAAGTATGACTCAACGGTATTATTTGGTTTTCATTGTATTTATTTTTATGGTTACCATACATTTATGGCAAACAGTATTAATTTCTTACTTATGGTACTGATTTAAACTTTATATTTTAAATAATTGTGTTGCAGGACTTTTCCTTACTTCAGCTAAAGATGAGATTCTTGTTTGGCCCATGGCCATGAAAATTTAGGTTCGCAGATGGTTTAAAGGGTGAGTAAAGCAGGCTTTTATGGGGTGAAAAGGGGGAAAAAACAAGGGAGAAACCCTCCGCTACAGTGCTTCCTGCCAGACAGTTGGAATCCTAGGTTTCACACAGGAAGAGGGGCCAAGCTCCACCCAACTGCAAAGGGCATGAACTTCCCGAGGCGCCACCTCAGTGGGGAGGCTGGCTGGAGTTTCTCCAGAGACTGCCTCCCACCTGGCTGTCTCAATTGTTTTTAAGTATAAATAGCAAGTTGATACAAAGAAAAATACATAAAGTAAATCATCATGGAAATTATATGTGATTTGGCAAAGGCCATGAAGGATACTATCACTGAAACTAAACTTTGGAATAAATTAGTCTTTCTTTTTTTTTTTTTTTTTTTTTTTTTTTTGAGACGAGTCTTGTTTCGGTCGCCTTCAGGCTGGAGAGTGCAGTGGCAGGATCTCAGCTCACTGCAGTCTTCCGGCCTGGTTCATGCCATTCTCTCCTGCCTCAGCTCCCGAGTAGTTGACTACAGGCTCACACGCCAAGGCCTCAAGCAGTTTTTTGTATTTTTTTAGTAGAGACGGGTTTCACCATGTTAGCCAGGATGGTCTCGGACCTCCTGACCTCGTGATCCCGGCCTGGCCTCTGCCTCCCCAAAGTGCTGGGATTACAGGCTTGAGCCACCGCGCCCGACGGAATAAATTAGTCTTATCAAATTACAAAGGAAAGATAATTTTTGCTTTTCTTTTTTTTTTTTTTTTTGAGACCGAGTCTCACTCTGTCGCCCAGGCTGGAGTGCAGTGGCGCGATCTCAGCTCACTGCAAACTCTGCCTCCTGTGTTCACGCCATTCTCCTGTCTCAGCCTCCCAAGTAGCTGGGACTACAGGTGCCCACCACCACGCCCGGCTAATTATTTGTATTTTTTTTTTAGTAGAGACGGGGTTTCACTGTGTTGGCCAGGATGGTCTCGATCTTCTGACCTCATGATCCACCCTCCTCGACCTCCCAATGTGCTGGGAACACAGGCGTGAGCCACTGCGCCCGGCCTGGTAAGATAATTTTTAAAGGTGCTTAGCAGTTTAACCATGATCTAGGCCAAATTTTTAAAGTGGGAATTGCTGGTCAGTAAGCTCTAATCACTTTAAGATTGAGGACTATATTATTATTGCATGTGCTGCAAACTTGTGGCTAGCATGATGCCAGAATTCAGTAACTATTTGTGGAATAAATGAGCAGATGAACAGATTCTGCATTCCCATCTTCTTTCTGACATCAAGTCTCAATTTCAAAAATTTCTTCTTTGTCTACCAAGTACCTGGATACCTGACTCTACCCCTTGGCTGTCACAATGCCTCTGAAAATCTCATCTGTACTCTGCAGTTCAAAATTGTATTTCCTCCTCTCATGGCCAAAGCTTCCTTTGTTTTGAGATTGATATTAAAATTATGAGATTGTAAAGTCATTCATACTAAGCTGCAGAACTGACATGTCTAATTGCCACAAAATGGATGTCATTTTAATTGATGCCTTTTTGAATCCAAAATAATGCCTAATTGACAAAATGCATTAATAACACTCATCTTAATACTAGGGACTTTCCAGATGTAACATTTATATACTGCACAAAAAAGTAGAACCATATCATCCACTTATTCACTGGTTTTTCAAGTTCTTTTCAGTGTAAAAGATTTAGGAGAATTGCTCGCAGTCCTTGTAACACCGGCTGGCTAGGTTTTAGTAATAAAAGCACCTAAGGAGCTTTCTTAAACTGTAAATTCCTGGGCCTTATCTTCCGGATATTTGCTTTTCATTTTACAAGTGAAGATATCATGACCCACTAAGTTTCAATGACCTACCCAAGGTCATACACACAACTTCCTATCAGCTAGAACCAACTTTCCTAGCTCTCACTATAGGGTTCATTCTATTGTAGAGACTATGACGATTGAAAACAGCTCTAAAACTTTTGTTAAATCCCTGAATTCTTAGTTTTTAAGAAAAGGAGACATGTTACTAACGAGATATTTTTGAAAAGGGCTTGACGTTTTATGTTTATGTGTTTTGCTGGCATGGTTAATAGGAAAGCATCTTACCCAGCACACACTTATGTTTGTACAGTTGGTTATCCATGGAATATGTTTCATAGGTGTGAATACTTATGTGTCTTACTGATCATTTTTACATAGCATCTACCTGTCCATAATGGATTCTAACAATTGTTTGAATAATTAAATTAATAATAATAATAATAATAACTAATGTTTACTGAGCTTTGATTACATGCTGGTACTATTCTAAACCCATATACATGTTTTATGGGATTAAAAACCTCAGAGGTGGCCCGGCGCGGTGGCTCCTGCCTGTAATCCCAACACTTTGGGAGGCCGAGGTGGGCTGATCACAAGGTCAGAAGCTCAAGACCAGCCTGACCAATGTGGTGAAACCCAGTCTCTACTAAAAATACAAAATTTAGCTGGGTGTGGTGGCACGCGCCTGTAGTCCCAGCTATTCAGGAGGCTAAGGTAGGAATATCACTTAAACCTGGGAGGCAGAGGTTGCAGTGAGCCAAGATGGCACCACTGCACGCCAGCCAGGGCAACAGAGTGAGACTCTGTGTCAAAATAAATAAATAAATAAATAAATAATAAAAAATAAAAGCCTCAAGAGGTAGAGAATGTTATTATAAATGAATTAGTGACTAAAGAATAAATGAAGGACTGCTAAAGGGATGAACATAAGCAATTCATCCACTATTTTGGATTTAATAACTATGGTTTACTGGAAACTACATCAAACATTTTAAATGCACAAGAGAATTTTTGTGAAATACATTGCTAGTGAGAAGATTCACAAATAAGTATTTGTTCAATTGTGATGAAAATACAAACCAATACAGCAGCTGAAAAAATGAAATGTAGTCTATAAAACAATAACTAAAGTTGTTCAAAAAAGAAGACCTAATTAATAACTCAGGTTAAGTGATTATGAACTTTCAAAGGCATCTGGATTTGCCAATTTTGTGTCTCTAAGATAACTATTGAAATTTTAAAACCATGTCTTTCATCTCAAAAAGCAGCATTTGCTTTAGCAGAATAAATTCATTAATGATGTCAAAATCAATTAATACTATTAGATATATCCTCCATCAAGAGCTGGAGTTTTCAAATATTTCTAATTATAATGTGGTTCTAGTGAACACGTTATAAGCAATGTGCCTACCTAAAAGGAAATTCTCAAGACATATTAAACTTCATAGTGTATGCAGTTCTTACAGTTTCACATTCGATAGACTCATAGCCTCACATTTGTTGTAAAAAGAGTGGTTATTTACTGTGTTTTAGCTTGTGACTTTAATTTGAAGGTTTTCATATCCTTGTTGATACTGGTAATTTTCAGTATGTGCTAGAAATAATGACTATGTTTATGACACACAGAATATTTTTGTTCTGTGCTCTCTCTCTAATGGGGTCACAAAGTATTTAAACACAAGAAATTTGTAGTCACTCTGCTATCTACAAGCGAAACAGAATGCACAGAATTTTAGTGTGAGATCCTAATAAGTAAGAATTTCTTGTTCCTAATGCCAGATACAGGTAGTGAAGACAATTTGATGGAATAAATTGAGTCCTCCTTAATAGAAAGACTTCTCCTGGAACAAGGTTTAACATATTATGGATATATAAAATCAAGAAGGAACTGTTTCAAATTGCTAATCTATTATGCATGCATTATCTTATATTCTATAACTCAATGGCAGCAGACCAGAGCCCTGCCAACCTCTGCAGAATGCGGTCGTACTGCTCCCCCATGGAATGAAGTATAGAACAAATCTACCAATCCTGATATGTCTGTGCTAATGAGATCTACTTGGTGAAGTGCTTGTTCATTAAAAATCTAAGAACAGAAATAATGGGATACATGGGAATTGAAGTTCCAAAATGTCTCAACACTAATAAATAATAGTCAAATCATATTTAGTAAGTAGCCACATGTATTCAGATCATTTAACCATCGTGTAGCCAGGGGTCCTGCAGTAAATAAATTCTGTCCACCTCACTTCTAGGACATAAAATCCGGGCAATGCCTTAATTAGATAGTGACTAGGGAACAGGAGGTGACAGTAATGGATGCACAGCAAAGGCAAGCATTTTGCTATATTTCCAATACAGTTGCTATACACAAATTAATGCCAAACTCAAATCAGATAAATATTTATTTCTTTTTTTTTCACTTATGCAAACATTTATTTTCAAGGAGCAAGGAGGTTTTTATTAAGACCAAGCAGAAATCACCAAAAAGAAAAAATCCCATATTTTTCCAGGGAAATTTGAAAGCTCCCAGCCCCATTCTATAAATGTGTTGCATTAGTAGTGAACCCTTACTAGACTCCTCAGGGGAAATAATAGATTATGCCAAAAAATAAAATGGTGTTTATTTTATCATTCAGTAACTACCTGGGAAAAGGAAAGAGTAAAAAAAAGGGAGGCAAAAAAAAAGTTTATTGAATATATTGTAGGCATCAGATATTTTCATGTTTAATATTTTATCAACCAGTTATGGCAGGTATTAGGATGATGATCATCACCACTTAAAATAAAAGGTGAAAAGAGGGTCAAAGAAGATAATGAATTTGCTTATAGTCATGGGCCATAATTCATTTATTTAAATAAATAGTTAATGAGTAGTTACTCTGTACCAGGCATTATTCTTAGTGTTAAACACACAAAAGTGATTCACAAAGTTCTGTCTATGTTAAAATAAAAATCTAATAAAAGTAAAGATAATTACAGATTGTAGTAAATGCAGTGTAACAAGTAAAGATGGTGTTGTTCATAACAGAGAGGAGGGAGTGGGGAAGTCTCTTAAGTTGGGTGGGCAGGCTAGGATGTTTTGAGGAAGAACTATTTGAGCAAAGATAAGGATGTGTAGGAATAAATCATTTGGAAAGCTCTGGTAGTAGTGTTCCGAGATGAACAATAAATGCAAAGACTGAGTGACAGGAGGTTCTTTGGTGTGCATGAGAAACAGAAAGGCTGATCTTGTAGGAGTCAGTGAGTTCAGGGGACATTAGTTAAGTTTGAATAAACAAGCTGTGTCCAGCTTTTGTGGGA
The DNA here is from genome assembly GCF_008728515.1 of Papio anubis. Taxonomy (NCBI): domain Eukaryota; kingdom Metazoa; phylum Chordata; class Mammalia; order Primates; family Cercopithecidae; genus Papio; species Papio anubis. Next base: position 19,567,003 of record NC_044994.1, read on the forward strand.
CCTTGTAGAAATACTAATAATTAGGTAGTTGGATTTTATTTTAAATGTATCATGAAGTCACTGATTTTTTTGTTAGTTTATTTTTAGGTTTTTAAAGATATTGCTTATGTTGAGTTTGGAAGTCAGATTGCAGAGTTTCTGTTTTGAGGAATGGCTGACAATGTGTTGTAGAATAACCCCCTTGCTGAGCACGTAAGAAAAGAAAGACAACTAGTTATTCTTCCTGATCCTCTCCCTCTTCACTGAACTTAAAATAAATGTTGGAAATTAAAAAAAAATAATAAAATCATAAAGGAAAAAAAGAGGGACAAAATATAAAAATCATCTGCTTGAATACCTAACAGAGCTAGCAAAGCATGAGAAATTACAGGTCTTAAGCCCTTTGGAGGAAGAAAATCCAGGTAAATGAGCCAGACATCTGGGGATAGCTTTTCTGCAAGAAGCATCTGCTAAACCAGAAGCAGCATTTGAGAGAGTGAGACATTGAGTAGACATTTTAAAGCTTTCTAAGCGAAGAGAACAAAGATTGCTCTTCAGCATCTGCCAAAGATGAGGAGCTCTAATAAAAAGTGCAACTTTAGATGGAGATTCTGATGGACTCTGTCTTATTTGTAAGTGTGAACCAGAAAGAAATCAGCTGTGAAACCTACTAAAGCCCAGCTTCAAAAAGTCTAACCTCACTTCTAGGACATAAAATTTGATCAAAATGATCTGTGGCTGCTAGTGGCTCAGACTGTCTACCAGAAGCAAAGGCAAACCTTCTCTAGATTAAGATGACATTATCCTAGGCTTCAATTTTTTTTTCACAACTCTTCATATACAGTCCCATACCAGAAAAAAAGGAGACAAGACAGTGTGGTAAAAATATGAGAAATAATAGATAATGGAAGATAACAGAATTAAAAATACAGAGGATCCAAAATATGGAGTTATCAAACACATACTTTATTATTTATTTATTTATGTATTTATTTTTGAGACAGAGCCTTACTCTATTGCTCAGGCTGAGTACAGTGGCATGATCTTGGCTCACTGTGACCTCTGCCTCCTGGGTTCAAGCAATTCACCTCCCTCAACCTCCCAAAGTTGGGATTACAGGCATCCGCCACCATGCCCAGCTAAGTTTCATATTTTTAGTAGAGACAGGGTTTCACCATATTGGCCAGGCTGGTCTCAAACTCCTGACCTAAGGTGATCCACCTGCCTCAGCCTCCCAAAGTGCTAGCATTACAGGCGTGAGCCACTGCGTCCAGCCAAGCACATACTTTAAAAGACACAGGCTATTTGAGAACTTGGCAAAGAACTGAAAATCATAAAGAAACTAAAGAAAATTCTGAACTAAAAGGTACAATAACTTAGATCTCAATAGGTTAAGGAGATAGCAGGTTTAACAACAGTTTACACACAGATAAACAGAATAAGTAAAGAGAAAGTTGGTTAAAATAAAATATCTAGAATGGGGGAGAAACAAAAGAATGGAAAATATACAAAACAAAGTAAGGAGTATAGGGGATATATTAATAGTTAGGGTATAAAATAGAATTTGAATTCCAGAAGAAAAACTAATAGAGGAGACATAAGGAATATATGAACAAATAATTTTCTAAAACTGATGACATCAAGTTAAAGATTCACAAAACCCTGTAAACTCCAAGCAGCATCAAAACAAAGAAAATCACACTTATGAGAACACTCAAAAACATAAACACAAAACAAACAAAATTACCTAAAGGAAACTAGAGAGAATGACAAATGATCTTCAAAGTTGTAAGATTAGATTTTATTTTTTCTTGGTCTTGCTCCCTGTGGGATGCCTTCAAGCTAGCTGTATCCTTCTACAGGGAAAGCTGTGTTCTTCTCAAGGTAGCTAGAACTCAATCCTCTAAGGTTCCTATAACCACTTCCTTTCTAGGGTAGTAACAACTCTGCAATTACCATCCCTGGTGGTACTGCAACTATATCTCTCATGGTGTCCTTACACCCTACCAATACATTTTCATTTTATTAAACTCTCTCAATTTATCCTAATTTGAGAATGTTATGAGGGACATTCTCCTTCCTTCCAGAGCTTATAGTTCCTTGTAACTTTTACAAATATTGCTGTTGCTTTTACATTTAAAGATATTGCTACTGAATCATGTAATTTTTTTGAATTGTAAACTCATGGAGATAAATCATAAATGAGAAAGGCAGAAAATAATAATAAAATTTGGATGTTCATGGTTAAGGCCAAATGTAGCATTAACTTGCAAGAAAAGAATAAGATTGGACTGACAGCTGGTATCTCAACAAAAACTGTGAAATCCAGAAGACAATGAAGATACTGTCAAAATGTTGAAAACAATGATGCTAACAATGTTTTGCTATCTGGTTTTAAAATATCCTACCAAAAACAATGAAATAAAATCATTTAAGACAAAGGAAAAACAGAATATTTGTCATCAGAAGACTTGCACTAAAGTAAATATAAAACAGTGTTTGGAGAAATAAACTGATACTTGATAGAAGCTGGGAAGAAAAATGGTATATCCAAATGAATACTGGCAGTGTTAAAAAGTAGTAATAATGACACTGTGTTTCAATGTACAGTGAGAGATCCATTTCCAGAATAGTGGCATGAGAAACTCCATAGACTTGCTTTCCAGAGAAACAACCGTAATTGGTGAAAATTATATTTTAAAAACTGCATTCATAAAATCCTCTGAAATTTCTTCCCAAAACATAGAGCAATTTTCTATTAAATCTTGGTAAGAACAGTAGGAGTCTATGGGTTCCTGAGTCACAGCCTATACCTCTCTCTATCCTCTGACATCTCAGTGTGACAGAAGGTCCACTCTGGATGGGTGTGACCAAGAAAACAGAGTTTCCATGTCTCTCAGTCCCAAGCTATGGTATCTTTTGGGCAGAGGCAGTCTGCAAGCATTTCTCATCTGCCTTAGTTCCAGTTGCAGATTTGCTTTCTCTATCCAGTTCCAACTCATAGAGTGGTGGCTCTACCCCAAGAACCTCACTCAGGCCAAGAATGTTGTGGCCCCAGTTACCTTGTCCTCATCCATGCTCCCTCCCCAACTTGCTCATAGGTTAGAGGTCCACATCTGGAGAGTTAATGTAAGACACCAGAGGCTACCTCCCCCACAAAGTGTCCTGATTATAAAGCAGAAGTGCCACTGCAAGATAAGTGGGTCATTGCCCCTGCCTCCAGCTCCAGAGCAGGACTCAGACATTTTACCCAGGTGAAGCAACAGCATAAGAACAGAGAGCTCCTAAGCCCTCACCAAAGTAACTGTCTTTTTTAAAAAATAGAATGTCAAGATATTCAAGACAGAGGGAGCTCTAAATTACAATGGAATTTGGATGATAAGCCATTAAACCCCAATAAATGTAAAATAATTGAAATCAAACAAAGATTGCCCTCAATGGAATAAAATTACAAATGAATAACAGAAATTTCAGAAATTCAAAAATATGAAGAAATTAAACAGTGCACTTCTAAATAACCAATAAGTCAAAGAAATGAAAAGGAAAAGTGAAAATGGAGACACACTGTACCAGTAATTCCGGGGTGCAGCTAAAGCCGTGCTCAGAGGAGAATGTGTCTGTGAATGTCAATATTCAAGAAGAAAGTGTTAAGTCAATAGTCTGGTTTTCAACCATAAAACACTGGAATAAAAGCGAGCGGAAGGAAGGAAATAATAAAGATTAGAGTAAAAGTTGATAAAAATATAAAATTGAAAAACAATAGAGAAAAATCAATGAAATTAAAAGTTGATTCTTTGAGAAGTCAACTGAATTGTCACACTATTAGGCAATTATGAGCAAGAAAAAAAGAAAGAATACTCTAATAAAATCAAAAGTGAAAAATGGGACATTACAACCAAATTAACACAAATAAATACATTATAAGGAATAAAATTCAAATCTGAATGCCAATGAATTAGATAACTTAGATAAAATAGATAAATTCCTGGAAAGACACAAGGTACAAAACTGACTAAAAAAGAAGCAGAAAATCTGAATAGACCTATAGCAAGTATAGAAATTGAATTAGGAATTTAAAAACTACAAAGACCAGAACAAGATGGTTACACTGGTGAATCTGAATTCTACCAAATTAACAAAACAAAACAAAACTGATATCAGGTTTCCACAAACTCTTCCAAAACAATAGAAAAGGAAGAACACTTTAAAACTTATACTATGAGGCCAGTATTATCCTAATACCAAAACCAGATAACGATATTACACACAGAAAATAAAACTATAGACCAATATCACATAGATGCAAAATCTTCAACAAATTACTAGCAAACATATAATAACAAGAGTCAAAGTGACCTTTGTTTTCTAAGACCAGAAACAAGGTAAGGATGTCTCCTTTCAACACTTCTGTTCTACAGTGCACTAAAGACTCTAGCCAGGGCAACAGTCAAAAAAAAAAGAAACAAAAAGGAACCCAAATTGGAAAGAAGTAAAACTATATTTACAGATGACATGATCTCGTATATAGAAAATTCCAAGGAATTCACTAAAAACTCTGATCACTAATAACTAAGTCCATCAGAGTTGCAGGACACAGGATGATATACAAATATCAATTGAAGTTTTATACACAATGAAAAATCTGAAAATTACATTAAGAACAAAATTCTACTTTCAATGCTATCCCAAAGAATAAAATACCTAGAAATAAAATTATTTAAGGCAATACAAAAGTTAGACTCTAAAAAAGTACAAAGCATTGTTGAGAAAAAGTAGATCTAAATAAATAAAAGATTTCTCTTGTTAATGGATGAGAAGACTTATTGTTCTGACATTGTTATAATACTGTTTTAAAATAGCAATACTCTTCAAACTGATCTGCAGATTCAATGCAATCCTTATCAAAATCAGAGCTGGCTTCTTTGCAGAAATTAGCAAGCTAATTCTGAAATTCATATGGAAATTTAAAAGACCCAGAATAGTTAAAACAATCTTGAAAAACATGAACAAAGTTGGAGGACTCACACTTCCCATTTACAAAACTTATAGCAAAGTTACAGTAATCAAGACTACGTGGTACTAGTATAAGTACAGACATATAGATCATTGACATAGAATCAAGAGTTTAGGAATAATCTCTCACATTTACATTAAATTGATTTTTAACAAGCCTGCCAAAAATTTAAATGGGAAAAGAAAGGTCTTTGCAACAAGTGGTGCTGGGACAAGTGATTATGCAGAACGACAACAAAATGAATTCAAAACCCCTCTTTACATCATGTATAAAAATCAACTCAAAATTGATCATAGACCTAAATGTAACAGCCAAAACTATTAAACTCTTAGAAGAAAATAGAGGCATAAATCTTCCTGACCTTTTGCAAAGCAAACCTTCTTAGCTGTAACAGCAAAATCATAAGCGACAAAAGAAAATGTAAGTAAATTGGGTTTAATAAAAAATTAAAACCTTCAAAGGATATCATCAAGAAAGAATAGAGAACACCCACAGAATGGTGAAAATATTTGCAAATTATATCTGGAAATAATCTAGTATCCAAAATATATAAGAATTTTTATAACTCAACAACAAAAAGATAAATAGACCAACTGAAAAATGGGAAAAGAACCTATGTAGGTATTTCCCCAATGAATATATATAAATGGCTAAAAAGCACATGAAAAAAATGTTCAACATAATTAGTCATTGAAGAAATGCAAATTGAAACCACACACAAAAAGATCACTTCATATCCACTAAGGTGTCTAGAATTTTTTAATTCTAGAATTAAAAAAACAAACAAAAAACAAACAAACAAACAGAATACAGGGGTTGATAAGAACATTCAGAAACTGGAACCCTTGTATATTCCTTGTGGGAATGTAAAATGACTTCGGTGGAAAGTAGTTAGGTAGGTCTTAAACATGGAATTACCATATATCCTAGCAATTCTACTTCTAGGCATGTGCTCAAGAGAATTACATATATATGTCCATACAAAAACTTATACACAAACGTTCACAGCAGTGTTTTCATAATAGCTGAAAGTGTGGAAACAAACTGATGGTCATTCGTGACCCATCAATGAATGATCAGATAAACAAAATGTAATAAATACATACTACGGTATTATTCATTCATAAAGAATGAATTAAGTCCTAATGCATAATATAGATTGAAAGAACCTTGAAAACTACGCTAAGTGAAAGAAATCTGTCACAAAAGACCACATATTGTGTACCCTTTTATGTGTAGTATCCAGAATAGGTAAAGCTACATAAGCTCAAAGTAGATTAATGGTTTTCTAGGGTGAAAGGTTTGCGGAAAAATGAAGAGTGACTGCTAATGGCTATAGGGTTTCCTTTTTGGAGTGATAAATGTTCTAAAATTGATTACAGTGTTGGTTGCATAACTGTTAATATACTAAAAACTATTGAATTATATACCTTAAATGGGTGATTTTTGTGGTATGTGAATTTTATCTCAATATAGCTGTTATATAAATGTACACACATATAAATACAATATATACATATATACATACATGTATAGAGAAAGAAGGAAAACGAGAGGGAGTGAGATAGAATATTAAATTACATTTTAAAATATACTAAATCAGGAAGTATATAAAGTTAGGTGAAATGACCAAATGAAGATACAAATACCAATTAAATTAGATTTCAATTAATTCAAGGATGCATGTTTGAATCTTGAATGTAACCATTGAAAGGAAAATAGTATAAAAATTCTAGGTTAATGTACAGCGAAAATGAAATAATTAAAATAATTAAATAACAATAAGACAGAAACCTTTTTTTAAAAAAACATAAGACTGATGGTAAGCAAAGAATAAAGTACATATATAAGCAAATAAATCTGCAATTACGTTAATGTAAGTGAACTAAATTCTCTAATTATAAGACAGATTATCATACTGAAAAGTCCCACAGTATGATGCTTACAAATGACACAACTAAAATATAAAAATACTGGCAGGTGGAAAGTAAAATGATGGAAAAATATTACCATGCAATTATTTGTCACAAGAAATCTGATGTATCCGTGTTAATATGGTACAAAGCACAGAACAAAACTACAAATACAAAATATCCTTTACAGTGACTAGTTTAATTCATCTATCACATAGAGAAATTCTAAATTTGATTTTGTCTAGTAATACGACCTCAAAATGTATGAAGCAAAGATGACAATACTACAAGGAGAAATAGACAAATATTGACTCCTGATAGAGATTTACATACCACTCTTAGAAAGTGATAAAAAGAAGCAGACAAAAACTAAAATTTCAAAAAAATTTTGAAGCACACAATTAATAATCTTTATCTACCTGACATATGTAGATCACTATAACCAAATACTAGAGCATATATTTTATTCAAGTACTCATGAAACATTCATAAAAATTGAACATCTGCTGAGATATAAAGTCTCAATTTCAAAATATTTAAATCAGAGTATGTGTCAATCATATTGCAATTAAGCTAGAAATCAATATAAAAAAGGTAAGTTAAAACACCTACAAGCTTAGAAATCATATTTAGAAATTTCTAAATAACCCATGGAGCAGAGAAGGAATCATAGTAGAAGTTAGAAACTATTTTAATTTAATTATAACTAAGATACAATATAGCAACATTTGTTGGATAAACCTAAAACTTTGCTGAGAGAAAAAACATATAGACCTAAATACATAGATTAGACAAAATCAGTAAATAAACAGCTCAATAGTCAATAGTAAGCATGCATTTCAAGAATTTAGAAGAATAAGGCAATTAAAAGCAGAGAAATTAGAAGAAAGAATGTAATAACTTTAAGAATAGAATTAGTGGAAAAAATATGATGGGCTCCACAAAGCCAACCGTGGGTCCTTTGAAAAATAAATTTGGTAAACTTATTGTGATGAAATTCTAGAAAATAAAAGAAAGGTCACACACTCATCTCCTGCCCCCCTCCCCCATCACACACAAACAATATTAGGAAGGTATGACGGAACTCTACATATTTTTCAGAAAATAAAAAGATAATATTATGAACGATTTTATATTAATAATTTGAGAATTTAGGTAAAGGGGAAAAAATCTAAGGAAAAAAAGGAACATAAGAAGACAGAAAAATATGAGTAATCTTATGTGTGGTAGACACAGAGATGTGCTGTCCAGATTCTTTTTCAAGGAAGGTCTTGTCTCATCTGCTGAGTGTGCAATGAATGAGTACCCATCAGCTCTTAGTCACTCCAGATATTGCTTCAGTTGCAGAAAGCCACCTTACAACTCTGGAGAGCCATATTCAGCGACCTATTAAGTAGAGACTTTTTTCTCCATTTTATTTCATTAAAAAAAATTCACAAAACAGATTTAGCAATTTTTTTTTTTTTTTTTTGAGACATCTTCTTGCTCTGTCACCCAGGCTAGAGTACAGTAGCATGATTGTAGCCTACTGTAACCTATAACTCCTGGGCTCACATGATCCTCCTGCTTCAGCCTCCTGAGTAGCAAGGAGTACAGGTGCACTAATTTTTTTATAATGTTTATTTTTGTAGAAAAAAAGGTCTTGCTATGTTGCCCAGGCTAGCCTAGAACTCCTGGTCTCAAGCCATCCTCCCACTTCGACCTCCCAGAGTGTCAAGGTTCATCCACATTGCAGCATGGATCATCATTTCATTACTTCTGAAGACTATTTCACTGCGTGTATATACTACAATTTGTTTACCATTTAATCTATTGATAGACATTTGGGCTGTTTTACCTTTTGGCTATCACAAATAGTGCTGCTATGAACACGTGTGTGTATTTAAGCAGGTATTTGTTTAAATACTTGATTTGAATTATTTGTATATACCTATGGGTGGAATTACTGGGTCATGTGGTATTTCTTTGTTTAACCTTTCTTTGAATTGCCAAACTCTGTTCCACAGAAGCTGGGCCATTTTACATGCCTACCAAAAATATACGATGGTTCCAATCCTGCACATCATTGCCAACACTTATTTTCCAATTTTTTGATTCTAGCCATTCTAGTGGGCATGAAGTATTATTTCACTGTGGTTTTGATTCACATTTTCCTAATGACTGATGATGCTGAGTATCCTTTCCTGTGCTTCTTGGCTATTTGTATGTCTTTACTGGAGAAATGTCTATTCAAGCCCTTGCCCATTTTTTAAACTGGACTGTTTGTGATTTTTGTTGTTGAGCTGTAAGAGTCCTTTTATCTTCTGGATAGTAGATCCTTATCAGATACATAATTTGCAAATATTTTTCTCCATTTCTATAGCTTATCTTTCCCCTTTCTTGATGATGTCCTTTGAAGAATAAAAGGACAAATTACCTACTTTTTTAAAATTTTGATGAAGTCCAAATTACCTACTTTTGTTGTTGTTTGTTTTTGGGATTTTTGCATAATACCTAAGAATCCATTGCCAAATTCAAGATCATGAAGATTTACACCTGCCATGAATTAGCCAGTCCTTGTTAAGTCCTACTCTTAACAGGAGAGGCATGATGATGCTTTAGGTCTCTGGATATTAATATCAGCAGAGACCTTGTGTCCATTAATCTTTGAAATGCTTGGATAATCCCCTTTTCTCAGGGTACAGACACCTGAGAAAGTCAATGTAGATCTGAGTATTGGGGTCCCTGAAGATTTTATTCTCAGAAAATGAAAGAATTGACAAGCATCTAAAACCTGACAATAATAACGTATTCTCGAGGATGTGGGGAAATAGAATTTGATACCTTCTGGTGAGAGTGTAAATTAGTAAAATTACATTGTTCAGCAGTTTGGCAATGTTTAGTTAAACTATATTTCTTTTAAGAACTTTGTGATACAACCAAGAAGTATTTGTATGTATGGGAATGAGATAGGGGACACTGTTTATTTTTTCCATATGCAGTTGTCCCAATAGGATATGCTTGAATACCTTACTTTCCCTATTGAATTTTTATCTCCACTTTCAAAATTAACTGACTCTGCATAGCTGGGTTTATTTCTGGACTCCCTATTCACTTCCACTGATCGATTTGCCTACATTTATGACAATACCACACCACAGCCTTATAGTACATCTTGAAATTAGGTAATATGAACCCTCCAACTTTGTTCTTATCATATAAGTTGTTTGATTCTCCTTGATCCTTTCATTTTCATGTACATTTTTAATTCAGCTTATCTTTTTTTTTTTTTTTCAAGAGAGATTGCTGTGACTTTGAATTCTTTGGAATCTACACATCAATTTGGGGAGAGCAGAGAACTTAACAACGTTGTATCTTCCAAAGAACATAGTATGTAGCTTCATTTATTCTGATGCTCTTTAATTGCTTTAAGCAGTATTTGTCATGGGTGAGGGTGAGATGCTGTTCTGTGCTATGTAGAATGTTTAGCAGCACATTTGACCACTAGATGCCCGTAGCACCAAGTTGCCACAATCAAAGTGACTCCAGGCATTACAAAATGTCTTCTGTGCAGCAAAATTAAGTGTGGTATTAACAAAACGATGGCCATATTAATCAGTGGCAATGAAAACTATCAACTCTGGATGCAATAGCAAACAAAACAAGAGCAATAACTAAACAGCCTTCTAAAGGCTCTGGAAAGTTCAAAAAAAAAAAAGATCAGAAAGATTTTAGAGAGAGTAAACATTTGTTGCCGTGTCATTTCCCTGCTTTGGCTGTTTTTTTCTGAAGTGCGGACTGCAGTTGAAGCATGACTTGAGGAAGTGGAAATCCCTGTGCAAAACTCAGCATTTTACTGTCTAGGTTACCAGAGGATGGACTAAGGGCACTCATGGCCATTGTAAAAGTAAAGGGGGAGTCCCGGGAAGGAGAGAAACTGAGGATGGCAACCCCACCTTATGGACTGAATTGTGTCTTCCCCAACCCCCATTTTGTATGTTGAAGCCCTAACCCTCAAAGTTCAATAAATCACATGTGTATATATGGTTCAAAGCAGTATTTAGTTGAAAAATCAGAACTGGGATGAAGTTGCCACCCACCAAAGAAGAGCTTTCCGACTTTGAAATGTTCCTCACCCCTGTGGCCCTGCCCATCCTTCAGCAGGCTTCTGCAACGTGATTGGCAAAGACAGCAGAGAGGCAGAAATTGGCTGTCCCATCACAGCCTGCAGCAGGCCTTGGCCCTGGAGAGATGCAGACCTCCTAAGACTCCTGAGGGTAGGAAGCTCTCTCTGCTCTCCTGCTCTGCCCTTACTTAGTCTTAGATGGGCTGTTGCCTTGCACTCAGTGGGTGGTTTCACATACTTCAGAGGGCTCAGTGCAGTTCCATGGGAAATAGTGGCTCATTGGGTGCTGACAATCTCTGCGGCTGGATCTCTTCAATATTCTCTCTCATGCCAAGCCCGTACACTGTTAGTAATTAAGTTTGTAAATTTGGGACGATTTCTCCTTTTCGTTATTACCATTATCCCCAGGGAATAAAAGCAGCCATGGGATTGCTCTTCTTGTAATTATTCATCCCACCATTTAGCTTTCTTATTGTTTATCTTTCTATTGGGTTAAAAAAAATGTTACAAAAGCTATTCTGCATTGCTCTCAATCGTAGTTGGAGTGTGATCAGTTTCATACTGTTATATTTTCTAAAATAATCACAATTTTAAGTTTATATTATTTCCTTAAAAAGGAATATTTCATGCTTCTTTCCTCTATAGGTACTAAAATTAAAGAGTATAGAAATTGTATCTAGAAAACTTAGATGATTTTCTTATACATTGTAAATAATTTTTAATATAAGCATTTTTTGGAGGAAAGATACATGAAAATTGAATTAATAGAACTACTTTTCTTCAAAATGCTTAAATATATTTGGTAGGAATGAACTCATCATGTGTCATATTTTCAAGACTTTAATAATTTTTAATCATTTGAATAGGGAATACATCATTACAAAGCTGCCCAAGGAATTATCATTTAAATGAAGAAGGTGAGGCAGGGAGGAAGAAAATTATTCTTCCTCATTAAATGAGGAAGAATTTTGTCAGCGTAACTTTCAAGAGGGCATGACCCAGACAAGATTCTAGTACCACAGACTTAGTTTTGCTTGCTTATTTTGAAGATATGTTCAGAAATCTAATGCTGAAATGTAAGGAAACTCCTAAACACATAATCTAGGAAGGTGGTTGCAGTTAATGGTTAGGCTATTACTAGACCAACTAGTACAGGGTCCCAGCCCATGATCTGACTTTTTAACATAGAGATGGCAGGTGTGTGTGTGTGTGTGTGTGTGTGTATGTGTGTGTATACCTATTTTGCTCACCATTATATATCTGAGCCTTATTGCATTGTATGTACAAAGTATAGAATCAGCTTTTCTTTGTAAATCACCCATGAGTTGACACTGGCCTGAAGTTCTTCTCTATTTCTACAGATCTGAAGAATAAAAATTGAGACAAATAAGAAGTTGAAAATACTTAGAACATTAAGGGGCCTTAGTTCAGTCTATGTGTGTACACACATTAAGGCCTATTGAGTTTATGTAATTTGCTCAGAGTAACACAGTAAATAATGGCAGAGCTGAAATGAGAGTCTTCTTAGATACACAATTCTGTGTTCTTTATCCCATAACTAGATAAGAACATCAGGTTTTGAAATTAGTCAGCTTTGAATTCAAATTCTGGCTTTGCCACTTACTAGGTGGATAACTTTTAGCAAGTGATCTTCTAATCTCAGTTTTCTTATTTATGAATTAGGGATAATAATAGTCTTCTCTGGATCAGTGTGAGGATAAAGATCCCAGTATAGTGCCATCATTTAGCACCTAAAAATCATCATAGTAGTAGTCACTGATGTTACTATTGTTAGGTACTCTCTTCACCCAGACATAAGCAATACGCTTGCTTCTCTGTATAAAAGATAAAACAAGCTGATTAATTTCCCACAAATCAGATAATCAGCAATCTCAAAACAAGATTATCACAGTGAAATTTGCTCCCTGTTTAGAGATTAAGGAAAGTTCTTTTTTCCTTATCAAAATAATGGTTTCTTTCTTTAAGCTATCAGAAGTTCCATTCTCTTCAGTTCTAATTCATGTGAGTCGTGGTGCAAGATACACAACATTTACCATGTTCTGGATTAAATAGGACATCAGTTGGAGACCTAGCCCACACACTTTAAGTGCATTTCTTTACTTTGTGTTAGGGATTCCTGAAGAAAAAAAATCCAGATGTTTGCAGAAGATTTTGAGAATACTTGCATACAAACTCAATAGCTCTTGAATAAAAATGAGAACCAGATTAAATTCATGGAGAACATGACTACATCAAATGTATTTTATTTTCTTTTATAGATACTCACATAAGTCATGTGTGTTTTTAAAGAACACCTATAGTTATATAATCTCCTGTGTGAATTTAGGGGTTAATTTAAAAGAAAGTGAGTTTAAACTTTGAGCCGACAATGTAAGAGTGATTAGGAGAAAAGTGATCACTGGAGCCAAAGGAATGAATGAAATTACCCTAGGAGAGCAAAGAGCCCTGGCTAGATCCTAAGAGAAAGCCTAAATATGGGGACCAGCAGAGACAAAAGAGTCCTATAAGGTGAGCACTCAGGAAGAGAAATAGAAGAGAGCTTCATCTTGGGAGCAAGAAAGATTTTCCAGAAGTAGATATCCTTCAATATCAAATACTGCAGTTCTAATTCCTACAGAATTTCATGTACCAGGTGCTTAGCAATAAGAAGGGAAGCTAATTGACAGATTAGCCTTTTCACTGTATTTTTAGAGGAAGAATACCATTTTTATCTAGATTGCATTGTGTTGAGGATAACTTGAGCCGGGTGGGGAGTGGTAGCAGAAATCATGGTGATAGAGACTAAAAGCCTTCAAGCCATATTTGATGCCAAAGCTATTCAATGGCAAGCTGGGTTGTATGAAAATAAGAAAGGACCACAACTGATTTTAACAAAATGGTCATAAGTGACCTTTCCAATGATAGGGGAGTTTGGGAATTATATATGGTGTTAAAATACAGTGTTTGCTAGAAAGTTGTCTGGAAAGAAGATAGAATGGTAGCATGGTGGGGGAAGAAAGAGAAAAAGAGAGATAGAAGAGAGGGTGAGCAGGAATAATCTGTGAAGTCAGAGAGGTTTACAAAGGGCAGAAATCCACATTAGTTACCATTGATTGTATCCCTGAAGTAGGAGGCAAAGTCAGCTGAGCGTGCAAGCACCGAACTGCAGTTATGAATTTGCAATGAGTGTAAAATGTTTGGATTATCTGTTGTAAAGAATAAGCTAGGGAGTTAAGTAGGAGTGAATGAGAGGAATGATGAACTCATGGAAGGCCTGGCTGAGGTTGAGTAATAACTACAAGTGGCATTGCACCAAATTAAGTGGTATGATTTTAACAAATGACCCAATAAGGTAGAGTCTATTATTATGTGGAGCAATAAGACCTCAAATGGATCATTGAGTTGGAAGTGAATCTTTGAAAGCATATCTGAAGTTCCTTTCATAACGTTAAGTGCTGCCTCCAGACAGCATTTAAATAGGGATCATTTACAGACCGATGAACATAATTTTAACATTCAATCTAAAAGCTAGACTTTGTTTTCACAGAAAAAATAATATGTTTTTTTTATTTCAATGAACTTCTAATGTACATAGAGATGTCCACATATAGTGTATATAAAGATATTATAGTACCTTTATCAATTAACTATTGCCAGATTTGTATAAACAAGAATGTGGTTTAACTTCCCTAAACTGGAGGACTGGTAAGATTATTACCAAAATAAGGCCTTAAAAGGCCTGATCTTTAAGGAATAAGCTTTCAAAATAATTTATTCATTTCAATTTGCATTTTCTTTCTTTCTTCTCTTTCTTCCTCCTTTCTTTCTTTTCTTTCTTTCTTTCCTTTCTTTCTTTCTCTCTTTCTCTCTTCCTTTGTTTCTTTCTTCCTTTCTCTCTTTCTTCCTTTCTCTCTCTCTTTCTTTCTTTCTTTCTTCTTTTTTTTTTTTTCAGGCTCTCTTCCTGTTACCCAGTATGGAGTGCAGTGGCACTATCTCAGGTCATTGCAATCTCCGCCTACTGGGTTCAAGCAATCCTCTCACCTCAGACTCCCGAGTAGCTGGGACTACAAGCATGCTCCACCATGCCTGCCTAATTTTTGTATTTTTTGTAGAGACAGGGCTTTGCCATGTTGCCTAGGCTGGTATCGAACTGCCCAGGTTCAAGCTATCCACCTGCCTTGGCCTTTCAAAGCACTAGGATTACAAGTGTGAGCCATCGCGCCTGGCTCAATTTGCATTTCTAATTGCCAGGTCTTATATAAGACCACTCTGTGCCAGGTCTTACATAAGGCTCTGAAGATAGCAGGATGAGTGAGTTGGAATTGCTCAGTTAGAATTGGAATTATTAGAACTTCAAAGATCTCACAATGTAGATGAGGAGCCAAGTTGGAAAGACATAAAATGTGTGGGCACTATGATTAATGTGCCCTAGAAACCATGGAACACAACATGATTACATGGATCTAGAGAGACTTGGGAGCCCTAACAGGGAGATGATGGTTTCTAACAAGCATCAGCCCATGCATCAGGCACTGGGCTAAACCAAGAGGAGAATGTGATGAATAAGGCACAGGTGGTCTCAGGCTGTTGAGCAGCACAGACACATAAACACATTTGCAGCACACTCTGTTAGGTCTAATAATGGTGCTGGAGGTGTGGGAAGACAGCAAAGTCACTTGCAACATGGAGACCTAAGCAGAAGAGGAAGAGGGTCACCGGCACACAGGAAAGCCTTCTTGCAGAAACAAACAGCTGAGCTCTAAAAGATTCAAGACTGAGCCAGGCATGGAATTGGTGGAACAGTGAAGGAGAACCTTTCAGGCAGAACACAGCTTAAAGGAAGAGAAGTGAAAAAGAACATGATATAAATCATTCTATTACAAAGATACATGCACACATATGTTCACTGCAGCACTATTCACAATAGCAAAGACATGCAATCAACCCAAATGCCCATCAACGATAGACTGGATTTAAAAAAAAAATGTGGTACATATACTCCATGGAATACCATTCATCCATAAAAAGGAATGAGATCATGTCCTTTGTAGGGACATGGATGAAGTTGGAGGCCATTATCCTCAGCAAACTAACACAGGAACAGAAAACCAAATACCATGTATTCTCACTTATAAGTGGGAGCTGAACAATAAGAACATATGGACACATGGGATGGGGACAACTCACACTGGGGCCTGTTGGGGGGTGAGGAGGAGGAGGGAGAGCATTAGGAAAATGCATGCTGGAGTTAGTACCTAGGTGATGGGTTGATAGGTGCAGCAAATGACCGTGGCACACGTTTACCAATGTAACAAACCTGCACGTCCTACACATGTACCCCAGAACTAAAAATTAAAATAAAAAAAAAGAACATGAAGCAAGTAAATGTTTCTGGCACATAGATTTTCTAGCGGAGAGGAAAGTGTGTCAGACAGGGTTTATGTCCACTTCATAGATAAGAAATGTGAGGCTCACCGAAGTAAGGAAAAGTATGCATTGCCACACAGATCAAAGCAGCAGGAACAAAATTCCAACCACATCTGTCAGAGTCACAACCTCTGCTGTTTACATTTTTCAGACATACGTTTTGCACATACATATCTATAATGGTTACATTATAACGTAGGAAAAATATGTGCTAATTTTGATTTTATCTCTTTTGGTTTAGAAGAAAAAAAATCCTCATAATCAAGATGATATAATGAAATAAAAACCAAATGACAAAATACAAGGAAAGCACAATAAACAAAATATTTATGTGTATGAGAGAAATGATGCAAGTTTTATTAAAATAGCTCAACTTATCTTTTTGTCCATTTGTCAAAAATAACTATATCAAAAATACTACTATTAGCTAAGAGCATAGTGATATGGTTTTCTGACAATATCAATTAGAAAAATAAAATAAGCCATTTGAAGTCATTCTGGTTGTCAACATCTCTGCTTATGTTGAAAACTGCCTCAATTTATGATTCGACTATTCGATCTATTTAAAATGTTGAAGCTATGGATTTTTTTCTGCCTTCTTTTGGCAGGCTCACAAATTCACAATCAACAACTCGCCATCAGCTGGTCTTCATGAGCAACTTCACCATGACCCATCTAATTCTCATGCTTAGAAACAGAAAGACCAGGGAATGCCTTTTTCCCCCCATTAAAGTAGCTAATAAATTAAGCATGAAGAGAAATTATGGCAGTGAGATAAAAATGGGAATAGGTAATTAAAATAAAATCATTTAATGGTGTATAACTTAGGTGAGAGGAGAATGAACTTCTAAAACATAACCCATTAAGCCACAGAGGAAGTGAAGAAAGCAACCAAATTCTGCAAATGCTATATAACCCTGGAGCTCTCCTAGTGTGGCCAAGCAACAAACCCCTTGATTAAAAGTGATTTTTATAAACCTCAGGAACTGGACACATAAGCAGAAAAGAAATTATATATTGACCCATCATACTAGATGAAAATATTCATAATCAAAAATGGATGATACAAATAAAAGAACATGTGAAAATGACTACTTGGGTATTTTCCATCAAGCAAAAGAAATTGGAAGTTAAGACTCTAGATTGCCTGTGAGCAAAAGCATGAAGATGGGTAGGCTAATTACTGACCAGAGTCTACTTAAAAGGCCTAGTCTTTAAGGAATGAGATTTCAATTTAGGACAATTTCGTGGCTAGCACAGACACTAACACTCTAGATAATACAGTTTATTTAATTTCTTGTTTTCCTGTTGTTTGTTTTCTATAGGACATTTAAGCTGAATAAAAAGAAAAAGTCAGGAAACCTTAGGCACAAGACATAAGACCCTTAACTCCAGCCTCATAGCATTTAACGCATCAAAAGACCTATACCCTTGTGTGTGGGTTTTGGTGATCAACGTACCACACACTTTTAAGAACGTTTAGGGGATTTCTTTCCAATCCATGTTGCATGGAATAATAAATTTCAGAAAAGATAAAACTTTTCTAATAACACAATTGGAAAGGAGACCAGACTAAATTAATAGAATATCACTTTTATAGAAGGTCTTAAATTAAATTTCATTTCCTGACCCAGAGTTATATATGCATACAATTAATGGCTAATGAATGCTAAAAAATAGAGGTCCTTCCACACTGGCCTTAATATAAGGAAGATGATTATTTATGAACAAGTACTTTATATAAAATTTGGTATGATCAAGATGCTGAAATGGATTTAAATTGTGTGATTAAACCTGCAGATTAAATTTGCATGCACTCAATAAGAATGCATGGTGCCACAAGAATAAATGGTAGTTCTAACTAAGTCTGAATTCATACACATTCTAAATTTGCGTGGTTGGGAGTCATGAGGTCTTATTATATTGAGCATGGTATTTGTGCCTTCTAATTGCTGCAAGGAGATATCTAGCTACAACATGAAATTATGTACTGTAAAAATTCTCGAGGATGGAAGGCAGGGGAAACTTAACAGAATAAGATCTTTAAATGATACCTAAATTCAAAGGTTTGGAAAATAAATTTCTTGAAATGGTGAAAACTAACTGATATACTCTTTATGTAGTATCCATCCATCCAAATGTTAAAAAAAAAAAAAAAAAAGGAATGAGGCCAGGCATGGTGGCTCATGCCTGTAATTCCAGCACTTTGGGAGGCCGAGGTGGGCAGATAACCTGAGGTCAGGAGTTCAAGACCAGCCTGGCCAACATGGTGAAACCCCATTTCTACTAAAAAAAATACAAAAATTAGCTGGGCGTGGTGGCTCATGCCTGTAATTCCAGCTACTCTGGAGGCTGAGGCAGGAGAATTGTTTGAACCCTGAAGGCAGAGGTTGTAGTGAGCCAAGATCATGCCACTGCACTTCAGCCTGGGAGACAGAGCAAGACTCTGTCTCAAAATAAATAAATAAATAAATAAATAAATAAATAAATAAATAAAAATTTAAAAAAGGAATGAATGAATCAATGAGTAAGTGGAAAACAGAAATACAATTTAGTATTGGTATATGTTCTACCCCCAAAGACTAAATAAACTATTGGTTACAATAAATAAAATCGAATCAAGAATACATTAAAATATATGGCTTTTGACTCTAAGAGACACATTATGTAACAATTACAAAGAGTGAGTCATTACTGCATTCTGTAATCTGGTTGGGTTGGGAGAAGGGAGTAATTAGCATCTCTGTAGACTTGTATGTCATTTGAAGAAGTCCTCCCTGATGATTCTTAGATAGTAGTCACTCCCCACTTTGGATTTAGATGCACTACTTTAAATTTAAACAATGATGATATGCTATAGCATATTGTTTCTTTGATTTCAGAATTAAGTCACATGGCACCTTAATTTAATTCTAAGTATTCCATGTAGCTCACTATGCTTATTTGCCTTTCACCACTCTGGAAAACATCCTCAGCCCTTTCCAGTTAGTACAATGTCCAAAGACCCCTGCTGTGGAATCTCATGTCATTTTACTTTTCTCAGTTGGCCGATTTTTTATATCACTTCTCATTTCCTCCACATTTCTATTATTCCCTATGAAAACATACGTAGTCTAGTCCTTCCCTTTGTTTTTCAAGATTTAGCAATCTGAAAAAAGTTAATTCCCCCAATTATAGGGTGTCACCGAGTACTAATGATTCAATATACTCACCTCACACACCCACTAAATAACTTTTCATGGTGAAATTTGAATATTCAGCTTCACATAAAAGTCAATCAGCCAAATGCATGCTGTGATAGTTTATGGGACTCAGTGGGATAGGGAGCTACTGACCAATGATTTATAGGTTCATGCATGTTCCTGGAGTTCAAAGTAAGAATTATCCTCTAGACTCACACCACCAATATGGAAGCCACCAGACACAGGAAGCTATTGCGCACCTGAAACGTGGGTCATCCAAATTGAGATGAGCTGCAAGTATAACCTACACAACAGATACTGAAGGTGTAGTATTTTAAAAAGAGCAAAATTTCTCATTCATATATGTTGTTTACATATTAAAATAATATTTTAGATACATGATGTTACATAAAATATATATCTATATATTTGGTTATTTTTGTTTTTTGTTTTTTGTTTTTTTTTTTTTTTTTGAGATGGAGGCTTGCACTGTTCCCTGGGCTGGTACGATCTCAGCTCACTGCAACCTCCACCTCCCAGATTCAAGCGATTCAGCCTCTGGAGTAGCTGGGATTACAGGCACCCGCCACCATGCCTGGCTAATTTTTTGTATTTTTAGTGGAGACAGGGTTTCACTATGTTGGCCAGGCTGGTCTTGAATGCCTGACCTCGTGATCCACCTGCCTCTGCCTCCCAAAGTGCTGGGATTACAGGCACGAGCCACCGCACCCAGCCAAAATATATTATTAAAACTAACCTCATTTTTTTTTTTTTTTTTTTGCTTTTCAAATGTGCCAGCTAGAAAATTTAAAATGGCACATGTGACTCACATTATATTTCCATTGGAGAGCACATCCCTGGACCCTTGCAATTCACGGCATGTTCCTCTGATAAGCAGCATTGCATCAGTAGGGGTTTGTGAGAAACACAGAATCTTGGGCCTCACTCAAGAACTACTGAATCAGATAATAAGATGTCCAAGCTATTTGTATTCATATGGCAGCTGAAGAAGATCTTTGTTGACTTTAGGAGAGTTTCAATGCAGACACTGCTCTCTTTTCTCTCCATATCTTTGCAATCATCATTCCTTAGCACCTACAATATGCCTTCATTTGAGGGCTTATTCAATATTTAATCTTTATTTCACTAAATAAACAGATACTCCTTTTCTTATTACTGTGACTGTTGTTTCCATATTGAAATGGCAATGGCTGCAAATACGCTCTGTGTGAAAGTTGGTTCCATTAAGAGCTAATAAATTTATAGGATTCATACACTAAAAATAACAGGAGGTGATGCTCAGGTGATGCTCAGGTGAAAGATATGTGGATTTCATGTTATTATATTTCCCTTCTTGAGATAGAAAGGAAAATGAGCAAGTCTAACAGTGCTGGGAGGTTCTCATTGCCAGCCAGCTCTCTTTGGGAGCCAAGTATACAAAGGTTATTGTTAAACAGTGCCAGCAGACAGGTTGCTGCTTTTGTCTGCTTTGCAATTTGCAATTTGGGAATGGAGGAAAACTGGGCAATATCCCTTTCTGTTTTGGGTTGTTCTTATTGTTATCAGTAGTTCTCATTTTGGTCCACAACTCTGCCACTACTTACAGAGGAATTTATATTGAGTTTGTTAGTTCTGAAAGCAAAGTATCATAATAATGAATTACTAAAAAGAAAGCTGGTCTAATTATAGCCAAATGGTGCAAAATAACCTTACTTATGATTGCCCCTGATTAGGTAGGTGTAGGATGCTGTGCTCGCTGCAGGGGGCTGTAGATTATCACTGAAATACAAGGTGCCCACTGACAGCCAAGAGGGGAAGAATTTGCAGCAAACAAAATATTGCAGCTGTACTCTATTATTCTGTTGTAAAGTCATGTCCCAGTTTCCTATACCCAATAGCTTGAACTTGGCATTGTTCAATTCCTGCTTATTGGTGAACTGATCTCATGTTTGATCAATAAATATTAATCAACTGATAATTAAGTATTCACCCTTAGGCCATGTAATATTATAGTCAGACTTTTTGCATTGGAGGAATGAGGATTTAAGCTACTACCAACAAAGGACGATTTGTTTTACATCCAAACAAAATCCCACGGGACTCTAATGGTGAAGCCACAGAAGTGTGGGTCTTAGGGATCTGGGGATTCGCTCTAGATCCAAAATGACTCTAGAGAACTAGGCTGTGAGAGATCTTCGTTCTGGTGACCTGCAGTTGCTTTCCATCTACTCCAAGTGGGAATGCTTCTTGCTCTTTCACTCACAGTTGCCCTCCTCTGTTGACTTCTAGTTCCTTTCCTCCCTACTCCTTGTCACAGCATCCTCCAGTCACAGTCCTGCTTCATGATCTTTCAGAGGCAGACTTCACTGCTTTTTGGCAATTCTTTCTTTATTTCCCAACTCAGATTCCTAGAAGAAACCCGATTAGCCAAAGTCATCTTTTCAAGTCAGTTCACCTTGGTAACAAGTCGCATCTCAGACCCGATGACTATGCACTGGGACCATTGGTAGAGATGTTTTTCTAATAAATGGTGGAGTAGGGCTCAAACTCATAACTGACATATCTCATATGCATACTCATTTATTGAGAGCATCCTCTGTGTAGGAACGATTCTAGTGAATAAGATAAATATGATTCCTAAACTTTTCAGTAATAATGAGTGACAGGCAGAGAATTACAGCAGATGGATAGGAAGGAGAGTGACTGGCAGGTTGGCTAGATGGTGTGAGCAGAGAAGGATTCGCGGAGCAAGTGACATTTAAACAGGCACCTGAATGAAAAGAAGGAGCTAATCATAGGAAGATCAAGGTAAGATTATTCCAGGCAGAGGACATAGCTAGTGCACAGGCTCTTAAACAAGAAGGAACCTGACATGTTTAAGAATTTTTTAAAGGTTATAATAGCTGAAGATTGTGATCCAGAAGGAGACTGACATGAAATTAGGTCAGTGAGGTCAGCAGGGACTGGGACCAGATCCTATCAAGGTTTGCAATCCAAAATAAGATGCTTGGATTTTATTCTAAGTGAAATGGAAGCCACTGGAATGACATTAAATAATCTTAGCCCCCCCAACATTAAAAATTGTGTTTCATAATTTTCATATTTTTTATTTACTTTAATTTGATTTTTATGAAAATAGCCAAGAAAATGGTATGAGAAGGTGCTTAACTTCATTAATTACTAAGAAGATGCACAATGAAATCCCACTGTATACCTAGCAATTCTATTTCTAGGTGTATATTTATTAAGATTATGTATATATTTGCACCAAAAGACATATACTAAAATGTTCCCAAGCCCCAAACTGGAAGTTTTCCCAATGCCCTTCAACAGTTGAATGGATAAGTGCACGGCAGTGCAGCCACATCATACTGCTATGGAGCAGGGCTGACAAACTATGGCCTCCTGGTCAAATACAGCTCACGGCCTGTTTTATTCCTGGCATTTGAGCTAAGAATGAATTTTACATTTTTAAAGGGTTTTAAAAACAACAACAAAAATCAACCAACAAACAAGAATAACAACAACTGGGGACTCTAGGCAACCTGCAAACTCTAAAATATTTACTGTCTGACTTTTTATAGAAAAAGTTTGCTCTCCCTGAGTACAGCAAAGAGAATGAATAAACAATAACTACAAGCAACAATATGGATAGATTCCCAAACAATATGTTGGGTGAAAGAAGTTATACCCCAAAGCATACCTGCTATATAAAAACAGACAAAATTCAACTATGGTCTTAGAAGTCAGTTTGGTGGTTACACTTGACCAGGGTGGTAAGTGGAAGAGAGGATGAAGCAATGCTTTCAAAGAGCTGTTTATGTTTCACAGGTGTGCTCCGTCTGTGAATGTTTTCACAAACTGTGCCTTTATGACACATGTAAGCACGTAGTACTTGGACTACCTCCATTTGACATTTTATAGGGAAAGGTAATTTAAATCAATAAAGTTTCCCCCCTCCCCCACACTTGGGTCATGAAAAATTTGAGGGGTTTCTATGGTACCCAAAAAAATCAAGAAGAGGCTTTTCATCTTTGGGTTGTTACCAGTGACGTCCTCATTTTCCAAATTAGTGTATTCCTTTCAGGCACTGCTACTTGCTCGTGAAGCTGGTGTGACTTTTCTACAACACTAAGGGCCCTATAGCCGAGGTATTTGATTCTTTATTATCGGTTGTGGGCTTTCTCTTCCATCTCATATCCAAGGCAATCCTTCAATAGTTCTACCTTCATCTAGATCCACAATTTAACCATTTTTCTCTACCTTCACTGCTACGGACATGGTTCAAGCTGCAATGATATATTTCCTGGTTTAGTCTCTTAACTAGTCCCCTGGGGCTTCTATCCTTGTCTGCCTGTGCTCCCAGTGTCTGTTCTCAGAACAGCAACCACCAGGATGCATTGAAAACAAAGATGATGTCACCCCTCCTCAGGTCAAAACCCTCTTAAAGTCTTTCATTCAAAAAAAACAAACTTTTACAATAGCAGCAAGACCAGCATTATCTCACCATTCTCTCCTACACACACTCCCCTTCGCTACTCAGGCCTCCTTTTCATCCTCACAAACTTCAAAAACATGCCTTTCTTTGGGCCTTTTGCTAGCTGTTTCCTCTGCCTAAATCACTCTTTCTCCAGATCATCTCCATAGCTAAGCAACTTGCTTCCTAAATGTCTTTACTGAAGTTTCACCTTTTCAAAGAGATGAAGGCTCAGTGAGGCCTATTGTGATGGTTCTATTTGAAATTGTCAGCTGTCCCTGTCAGTCCCTATCACCTTGCTTTTGTTATTGCAATTATGGTATTTGAACATGCTCTATTTGTATTTATGACTATCATTGTTTATTAACTATCTTTTCTAACTAGCATATATATTCTTGACAGACAGTGATATTTTATTTGTATAGTGACGTATTCCGAGTGTCTATATCAGTGCTTGGCACATACAAAGTTTCAGTGAATGTTGGATGAATGATGCATGTGGTCCTGCCTCACAGAGACACCATTCTTCTGGCATCTCCGAACGTTGCCACATTCCTGTGGATTTGTGTAGAGATGGATCAACACAACTCAAGGGCTTCATGATCTCTTGAGTTCCTTATTAGACCTTTTTAGTGTAAAATGCTAGCTAATAACCTACACATGAATAACTATGTGGTTATCTTTTTAAATTAAAAAAGTTATAAATACTTTACAAAGAAATAATTTATTTAATGTGTTTCATGAGTTACGTTTTTCTAGATGTGTTTGATGGACAGAAAATTTTATGATCAAATTTTTAAAATGTTCCATCCAAGATAGAGTTTCATATTTTCTTTCTCTCAGGACTGTGCTACTTTTAGAGAACCAAATCCGGGAAGGAAATTCTTTTTAAACAGCTTAAGCATTCAGCCTTGGCCCAAATCTTCTATGCTTGCAAGGAGGGACAAAAAAGGAAGGGCAAATGGTGATTTAGACTATCACCCAGAAACATCTCTTTCTTTCCTAAGAGAGTGGGTTATGGAGAGCTCCAGGGCTATCATTACTGAGAGCAAAGTTTAGTGGTCTTTGCTTTAGGCCTATTGATACTAACTAAGTTTTCTATGGCTTTACAACAGGGACATTTAGTGTTACTTTTATTTCCAAGAGCTAGTCTTTATTTCAACTGGGCATTGAAAGTTAGTAGATTGTGTTTTACTCTACTAAAGATTTTCTTTAAGTCTATGTTATGCTGTCACATAAAATGTACCAATTTTCCTGAACTTGTTTTCCAAGGTCATGTTTAAACAAGTATTTGTTTATACAGACGAAGTATAAATGTTTTCATTAGTAGAAAGGCAATGTAAGACTTACTATGGAGAGACAGATAACCACAAGAAAGTTATTAATAGATTGCAATATTTTAAATGCTTGGTCCTTAGAAAGATACTTTAAATGCTATTTTTTTAACACAGGAAGATGGTTTTAAATCCTACTTTAAAATATATTTGACTCTATGATCACAGTGCCATGCAGAGATCCTATTCATTAGTGAGATTTATAAAAACATATTTTGATGTTATGCAACCTAAGTGAGGTTTATTCTCCCATGGATAGAAGAACAAATGGATGAGAAGGTAAAAGCCCTAGAAATGCAATGCAAGCTAATGAAGATGTTGGTGTCACTTACTTGAAATAATAATAGTGGTTACTTAAAAATTATAACACACTCTATCAAGGATTATTTTCATTAAAAATGTTAATGACATAAAATTTTCTGTCCCTCGAACACATCTAGAAAAACATAACTCATTAAACATATTAAATAAATTATTTCTTTGTAAATCGTTTCTTTGTTATTTTTTAATTTTAAAAAATAACCACATAAAGTTATTTATGTATAGGTTATTAACTAACATTTTACACTAAAACATTCGGAGAAGGAGTGCAGAATTGACATATTATTATTATCATTTTATAATTGAGTGGCAAGAGAATACTCACCATAACTGAGAAATTAAGGAAAGTTCTTACTCTGCTATAAATCATACCATGCTTCAAATACAGACACAGTGACCAAGTTGACCTAGGGCCAATTATTTAACTTATCCAAAGCTAAGTATCTTCATCTATAAAACAAGGATAATAACAATGCCCACACTGCATAGGATTATTGTGAAGATTAAGTGAAATGATATATAAAGCATATAGTAGAGTGTCTGGCACATATTTTAAATTCAATAAATGCAAGTTATTATTATTATTACTACAGTTTTCTTTACCAAATGAAGCTATAGCTTTGCAAACTCATAGTGTTGATTTTTTTTTGCATTCAAATACAGAACTTTACATATATTTTCATTACATATCTTATTGTTAAATGTGGCTAATCTTTCCACATTATTAATATCACATTATATCCCAAATTTATCATCCAATTTCTCTTCTAACCCTCCAAGCCTCCTACTATTCACAATTCTGATTGTCATGTATTCTAAATCTTTATCAAACTTACTTGTAAAAACAGCAAAATAAAAAGAGGATAATATTAATACTCCTAAGCTTCAACCTTATGAATTCAATTGACATCAGGCCAAGAATGAGTGCTCTTTGGTAAAGTTGTTACACCTATTATAGAGTTTTTAACTATTCTTTCATAGAGTCAATATAACATTTCTCATGTCATACTTTGAATAACAGTGATTATTATACATTTTCTTATTCCCCTATTAGACTGTACATTCCTCGTTATCAGGAACTATGACATTCATTTTTATTGTACTCATTTAATCCACAATATGTACCAGAGTGCTTTATATATGCACTTAGTAGATGTTTTCTGAATTGGCAGAATGAAATAATTATTTAAAGACAAGACATATCTTTGACTTAAAAATATTATAGCATTAATGAGAAATAGGTCATTTTTTTGTGTGTGCGATGTACCACTTCTAGAAGGACACCAACCCATCTTTGAGATCGCTAAATGACAATGAAATCCAGGAGATCCTCACAACTATTTCATTTTCCAAACTCCACAAGCTTCTTTTTTACAATCCTTCTTGCCTTCCTCTACCTTAGATTGCCTTGCAATGAAGCTTAGTTAAACCATATTTGCAAAGTTTATTGAATTCTTCAAAATAAAGATGCTATGGAATTGTGTTATGTGGACAGTAATGTGACATCTCTGCTCTCTCCTCCGTCATGACTATAAATCCCACGCTACTGTGAACTGGAGCAACAAAGCAATCTATAATCTGAAGTGATAGAAAAATATAACACATTTCAGCTGAGTGTTCCTAGAAGACTTTAGGAATGTGTTTTCTTTTAAAGCATAGATCCCTTATGGTTTTTCTTGTTAAAGAGCAATGAGCAGAAGTTGAAAACCAATTCCAGTGCTGACAGTAACTAACATTGTTTCACTGAACTGTGATAGGCAAATTGAATGACCTTGGACAGTCCTTTTACCTTTTAAACTTGAGTTTCTTCATCTACGAAAAATGGAATCAGAATAGGTAATCTCTCACCCACCTTCAAGATCCGGCAAAATGTCAAGCAAATAGAGCTGGGTAATTTCTTATGGACAGATTTATATACACCATTGTATATGACATTGGAATTCTAATTGGAGACCTCTTAAAGATTAGGATGACAAATGGGTTCATGATTTAAATATAAGTGACTTAGAGCAGGATTGTAAAATTTAACTGTCTTAAATATTAAGTGTCTGGAATGCCCTCTTCTTTCCTCTTCACGGAGATGTCTCCTGGCCACCTTCTCAAGTCCAGCACCATGAGGGATCCCTCCTCCAAGCTATCCTACATTGTTGTTTTACATTTATGCCCCCACACGTTTTCATTCTCCCTCTAAATTGTAAGCTCATTGAAGAAAGGCATTATGTTTTATACTTCTATTTACCTTCAACGGGCCAACATATCTAGGCATTAGAGGCCTTGAGCACTCAATACTTAAGTAGCTTTTATAAATATCTGATCACTGCAAGAGCTGCATTACCATTAAAATTAAACATGAGCCACTTTAAATGACCATCAATATATTACAACGAGAACCAACATGAGTAGAAAGCCTGACTCTGCCATTTACCCAGGGTCTCTACCTCTCAGTTTCCAAATTTGTAAAATAATGAATTGCCACCTGCCTTTTAGAGCTATTACGAGTATTAAATAAAATAATGTGGGCAAAGTTGGTACCTAAAAGATATTTTATAAGTAGTAACTATCAGTATCATTCTTATGAGAACCGGTATGATACTATTCACTTGCTTTTGTATGTTTACACGACTGATCAGTAGACTTTGACTTCTGTGTGCAGCAGCATCTCCTTAAATATTTACCTTCTCAGGACCCAGCCTGAAAGAGTCTGACTTTGGTGATTCTCGAAACTTGCTTTGAGAAACGCTGTCGCAGAGTCAAATTGTTCATAACTCAACCTTATTCTTAAAATATTTCCAGTGGATATTCCTGAGAGTTCCAGAGTTTCAAGCATTTCACTCTCTACTAAGTATTACAATATTATGGTATTTTAAGGCCTGCTGTCTTGGAAGTTAGGTGGCTTGGTGAAACAACCTGGAAGCTATTAGCTTGAAAAATAGGAATGAAAAACTATCAAATGTAATCTTTCTGACCAAAGAAAATAATTGCTTTCTCACCGCCTGAAAATTACACAAACGTGTTTTCCCCTCATAGTACAACTGCCATTTTCAATTTCCAAGTATGGCTAAGGCCTCAGGTTATCCACAGTTTTTTTGAACTTCAACATCTTAGACAATTATTTTTAAGAAAAGGTTTACCTTGGATTTCATTTCGTTGTTCTTCCAATTGGCAATATCACTATTATAATTGCGATTAAAACTGGTGTCAGTAAATTGCTTCAGCCAATACTTTTTTTATATATTGGTCCTTAGCTCAATTTTCACACACTTTAGAATTCAGAGAGAAAACCCTAGAAGATTAAGGGCACCAGGGCAAAAACCTTCAGGATTATAGATATAAGCAGCCTCTATTAGCATAGAGTTTTAAACTACAAAATGATTTTACATTTAAGTCCTTAAACTTGTGTTAGTCTGTTCTCGTACTGCTGTAAAGAACTACCCGAGACTGGGTAATTTATAAAGAAAAGAGGTTTAATTGACTCACAGTTCCACAGGCTGTACAGGAAACATGGCTGGGAGGCCTCAGGAAACTTACAATCATGACAGAAAGCAAAGGGGAAGCAAGTCCGTCTTACCATAGCGGAGCAGGAGAGAAAGAGAGTGAAGGGAGGAGACCCACACCCTTTTAAACTATCAGATTTCGTGAGAACTCACTCACTATCATGAGAACAGCAAAAGCGAAATTCACTGCCATGAGCCAGTCATCTCCCAACCAGGCCCTTTCTCTAATTTGACTTGAGATTGGGGCAGGGACACAAATCCAAACTATATCGTAACTTTTAAAAATATTTAAATGTTTAGTCTTTGAAAATTGTAAGCCATTGTGGAATTCTAATTAGGACAAAGACACTGACTTCATTCTTCTCAGAATCTAAATCATTTCCTGATGAATTAATTAGGGTATATGTTTGAATGCCATAAAAGAGAATTCAGAATAATTGTGGTTTAAAAAAGATGAACTTCCTTCCCTTCTTGTAAAAGTCTGGGTTGGTTGACCAGGGCTGGAAGGAGGTACCACACTTAACAGAGGCCTACACTCCTTCCATCTTGTTACTGTGTCATCCTTAACACAGAGTTTGCTTTTCACTATTCAGGAGGGATGGAAGCACACAGCTAACATGCCTACATTCTGCCCCATGGGAAAGGGTCTTTGTAGGGGTTATTCAGGGTTCTTTCCTTGAAGTTCATGTCCCAGAAATAACACCTATCCAATTAATTTGCATTCGAATCGGCAGAACTTAGTCACATGACCACATGTAGCTTCAAGTGAGGGTAAAAGAACAATCTTTAGCTAGGCTATCATATACTAGATATAACTTCTATTACTATGTAAGAAGTGAAGAATGGATATTGGAAGACATCTAGCTGCCTCTTCTACACCTGATACTAGTAAGATCAAGTAGACAGATGCAACTCATGATCAGAGTGCTGATGAGCCAGTATACTAACTGGGGGCCTTAGGGTGCCGAGTCTGACTAGATTGTAGGGCAGGTAAAAACAGTACTAAGAAAGCGGAAGCTAGAATACCAGAGACAAAATATACTTACTTTATAGCAATCCTTTTCCCAAAAACCAACCTGGTGACTTAATGGTCTAGAAATGTTCAGATATCTTTCTAGACATCTAACTTGCTAATCAGTAGGCTCAGTTACTGGAATCAAGTATTACTATTACCTACCATAATATGTTAGTTGGAAAAATGGGTCTTGTCTAAGAAAACCAGTACAAGCCTGATATCAAGGATTTAATTTTGTGACCAAACAAGTACAAACTCCTGGAAATGTTAAAATTTGAATATATAAACTCACTATTTGGAATATGTTCTGTGATTATCCCATAGAAGTATAAAAACTAATGTATATTCCCTTTCAGAGCCGCTTAGTATTTGATTGTGTAAATGTACCACTGTTATTCAACTAGTTCCCTATTGATGATCATTTACATTGTTTACAGTCTTTGCCCTCACAAATCTTGCTATGCTGAGTGGCCTTGGGCAGATTTTTATTTGTTTACAATACTAGCAGTGTATCTTTGGAATGGAGTCTTAAAACTGGCATTGTATACCCGAAAGTATTTAAAGAGTACTGTGTTTTTGCTCTGAAGATTTACATTATACTGTGAAATATCCTTAGTTCCATCTTTTTGGGTGAACCCAAGGGTTCTCTTTGTTGGTTCCCTATTATGAATAATAGTGAAATGATCCAGTAATTCCCTTCTCCCCTCCCCACTGGGAAAAGATACTATTCTTTTTGCAGCATCTATTTTCATGTCGTATTCTTTTATTCCCTATTAATACCTATAAGACTATTATTGAGCCTACTCTATTTTTTCATGTAATCTCTCCAGACTTGTTCCATATTTTATTGATTGTCAGAAAATACAATCCCTGCATGCTACATGGTTTTCTTTATAAGCCTTATTTAGTCCTAGTTCTGCAATAAAACATAGTTTTAACGCTCATCACCACTCCTTAGGCAGGTATCACTCCAATAATTTTGGTTGTTTGAAGTTTCTTTTCTAATAGACTTTTTGGAGAGTGCTCATAGGAACAGTATTTCTTGAATTTTCAGAAGCTCAGAATCATTTGATGTTAGCTTTTAAAACATAAAGATCATTTTGAGTCATGTCTTTTTTTTTCCTGAGTATCTTAAATATATTACTCAATTTGCTTTCGGGCATAAAGGTCAAAAACTCTGATATTCCTTCCCTTGTAAGTTACTTGGTCTTTTTGACTGTATGCTCAAAGGAGACTCTATATTCTTTTTCTTTAAAGTCTAATAGTTTTACTAGAATATGAATCAATGTTGACCATTCTGGGTCAATTTTCCTGGGTATTCACTAACCCCTTTCAGTTTCTGGCTTCTGGTCTTTTTTTCTGAGGGAATATTTATTGATTTCTAGTGTTTTTCCTCTTTCTTCACTTTAATAATTCTTTGGCAATTTCTATTTTATGCATAGGAGTTCCTTGTGTTTTATGTTTTTCACTTTCTCTTGCATTCTATTTCTCTTTATTTTTTATGCTTTAATTTTTTTCTCTCAATCATTGGTTTTTCTTAAGGCATTATCTATGGAATTTTTTCACTTCTGACTTCCTTTATACTTTGTTGTTCATTTTTGATGTGACTTTTTTCTTTTATTTCTAAATCCTTCTTGAGCTTTGACAGATCTCTATTTAAATTTTTCTTTCCCGAATTATTTTATTTCTGAGTTTTTCTAATTGTCATTTATTCTGTTTATCAAAAGCTTTTATATCTATCATTTTCTTAAGTTTTATAGGATATTCAAATATTAGGCTCAGAAATTCAACTGCTCGGGAGCTGTATCTTCCTGTTCTATCATTTATATTAACATTGTATGACTGTTCTATGGTTCTTTTCTGTTCTTATGCGAAGATAGATGAATTTTCTTTTTCTCTTAGGAGATGAGGCTGGGCCAGAAAGGGTTTCCTAGTTCAATCACTCTGGACTCCCTCTTCTACTCTGTTTGTGAAGTATTCAAATGTATACTTTGGTACATGCTAGATCTTCTAGCTCCATTCTCCTTTACCATTTATCTCTAGATCATCCCTTTTTTTTGTCATATGGTCCCAGTCCTGATCAGATTTTACTCCACTCTCAGAGGTTTCTCCTCAGTAGGAGACTTTGTCCTTCACTTACTTGCAGAAGTGCTTGGGGCTTAAGTCACTCTAGCCCTGATCAACAAACCATGGTTCCCCCTGCATTCACCCCTGCAGTGGGGACTGCCACGACCCCCTCCCTGACTCAGCTCCTGACCTCAGATTTGCATCTGAGCTTTGTTGAGATGCAATAAAAGCATCCTTCCTCCTGCATGCCTGATGCCATATGGATCTTGCTGCTGTTTTTAACTATTTTCTACTTGCTTGTCTTTTGGAATTCATGGGAATTTCCTGTCACCCGGTTTTGTTATACATATTTGCTGTGGGACTTTTGTTTACCTATCCTATTTTTCTGTCTGTTTTTGTGCAGGATTCAGAGCAGTTATGTTGCTATAACTGCCACCTCTTTTGATTCCTCATCTTTGACCATATGTTGTTTCAGAAAATACATTTTCAAACAACCCAGATTTTGGGTTGCATTCATTTTGCCATGAGATTACCCAGTGATTTGGAACTGTAGAAGTACAGAGAATTGGATTCCATGCTGCCTCATTTTGTTCTATTTTTCTTCTGCACTGTCATCACGTGTTGGTGGACATTATAATATTGTGTGTAATGGCAAAGGCTGTAGCAGTCAAGTGGGAAAGTCATGACTATTTCATGTCTTTTATAATGAGTGGGATTTCAATGAGTGACCATAAGGAAAGTAAGTATGGATTTCAAACAATGAGAACAACATCAACTGAAGAAAAGAGGTATTAGAGAATATAGATTGAGTTGCAGTGGCAGGAAATGTAAAATGAAGCCAGACCCTTAAGAATTTGAGTATTATGCCAGTCTTAACTTGCCACAAGAAAATTTTCAGAAAGGGAATGAGGCTACTTTTGAACTTATATTTTAACAGAATGATTTTGGTAACAGCGTGAAGGTTAGAGTAAAGAGACAGTGTGGGAGCTAAGGCCACTGACATGATAAAATTCACTATATTTTGGGTTCCTGAAGTCAAGAGAGAGAAAGAATAATTTGATACAAGTGAAACAGTTGCTAGCATATCTAAACATAATTTTCACATTAGGAAAAGTGGCACAAACCATAAAAGAACCTTAGGTCAGAGGGAAGTATTATCATAATCAATGGTTATAGAAAATCACCCTAGTACTATCTACTCCTGAGCAGAAAAACCCCCTAGTTCCTGCCTGTTGGAACACAAGATCCAATGGGAAGCTGCCTTCCAGGCCAGCACGTAAATCTCAGCTCTGCCAGAAATCACTCAGACCTACCACTAAGATAAACTATAGGTAAGAAATCTAAGATAAAATAAACTTGAAAATGTTTGCTTGTTTAGGATGAATTAGCTGTTTCTATAGGCGCAGCAATTCAAGTAATGATGAAGCAGTGATTAGATGAGCAAGAATATAAACTAGGAATATCAGGCAAGTTACTGAACTTTGAAAACTAAGAAGTATTCAGGAGACCCTAGCTGCCTTGTCCCACGTCCCCTCAGCTCATTTCTAAACATACTTGCAGAGCTTGAGGGAGAGTTTGCAGGTACTCTGACAGCGTCCCCTACAGGTTCTTCTCTGGCTGAAAGCTCTCTTTGGCCCCAGAGGAGTTTCCTAAGCTGAAGTCCAGGGCAACCTGGAACTACCAGGATTCAACGCCCTGAGGACATTCCTTAAGCAAAGAAGGACAGCAATCAAGGGATAAATACCCAAGTTTTTCCATACCTTAGTGGGGAAATTCAGAGCTGCTTTCTGCAAGGTTCCTTGGAGTATCCCCAGAAGAACTGAGCCCCAGCCACCCACAGTCCACGCATCTACACACTCATGATTGGCTTTCCCCCTTCCAAACCACACTTGCCTCACTTCTCACTTGTCCTTCCTGGAACGACCCTTAAATATATTTCCTGTAACCAAGTCCTTGTCTCTGTCTGCTTTGTGAGGAATCCAAATGATAACTAGCAAAAACTTTCTTATAATAAATTATCCCCAAAT
Organism: Papio anubis; assembly: GCF_008728515.1. Classification (NCBI taxonomy): domain Eukaryota; kingdom Metazoa; phylum Chordata; class Mammalia; order Primates; family Cercopithecidae; genus Papio; species Papio anubis. The sequence goes on from NC_044994.1 coordinate 19,601,358, forward strand.
TGTTTTACCTTCTGTTTCAAGGCTCTACTGGAAACTTCCCAATATCTGGTGCCGACTTGTAGTGATTAATAGAATTCCTTTTTCAATGCAGGAGGTGCATTTTTCATCTTGGTATCCATAGTGCCTGACCTGTTCCCCAGCATAGAACATCTGGACATTAAATAATTGTAGAATGAATGAATGAAGTTCCAATAGGCAAGCAGACTATCTAGAATCTAGCAATAAGCAACCAGAGGGTGTTTATGTAGGAGTAGAGCATCAGGAAGCAAAAAATATACACAAACCTCAGGAAGCAGGTAATTGCATCAATCCAAAAATAAATAGCAAAAAGAGGCAGAGATAAGATGTCAGGAACAAGGTCCTGTCTCCAAAGAAGATTGCAGTTCATAAGAAAATACATAACTTCAGAGGGAGAAGGAGAGGATGAAGCCTGTCAGTATTCATTTAATCCTTATAATGGTCCTAAAATACAGATGTTATGTGCTTTGTTTAATGAATAGAAAAAAATACACCCTAGAAAGGTAAAGGAAAATGACCCAGTTTATGTTGTAAGTAGTGACTGAAGAACCAAGACACAGGTTCCCTGGTGTTTTAGCTGTAATTACTAGAAGTGAAAACTCCTAGAAGGACTCAAAAGGATTCCTGTTTCTGAGGAGTCAATCTCTAGGGTACTTCCCTGTATCTCAAGATATGCCTAGAGCACAAGAATATGAATTTGGGAGCCACCATAACTGTTTTAGAATATAACATCTTAGAGTTTCTTTGAAAACAATGGAAGAAACATCCCAACAGAGTTACAAGATGGCCAAATTCTGACCAACAGTATTCAAAAGAAAAATAATAAATGAATATATGCATTATTATTTCATTTCTTCTTTTTTGTTCTGTATTACTGAACATAATTTTCTCAAGCATAACACAAATGAACTCTCTCTCTCTTTTTCAGTCAATGTGCTCCCCTCCTAGGATTCAAAATTACAGTGCTGTTTTGGAGGCATCATTTTGCTTCCATGCTAGCAATTTGTCTAACTCTTTGCCTTGTGGCCTCAATGAATGCATTTGGCAGGAGGAGCAGGATTGTAGGAAAAGGGGGAGCTTCTGTGAACACAAGTACCTTGGGAAATCAGCAATGATGTGAAAAGAAATACATAAAAGCTACCCAGCACAGGCTATCTGTTTTTAATGGGACTTCATTAAATGTATAAACTTCTTAAAGTTTGCCTTAGCATGTGGCAGTGGGTTTCTATGGAGGAAGTTTGGGAGCACTTAGAAGTTTTCTTTCACTTCTCTTCTTTTTAACTCACTCCCTACAAGCACTGATAAAGAGAAGAATAACTGTGGGTTCATAGTAACTTTGTAGCAGGATTTATACCATCTGCCATTGATTTTCTGAAAACTATAAAATCAAGGCCAAGGGGGAGCCTTAATTTATGAAATAAGAAGTTGGGACATCGGAAGAGTGGGCTTAGCAGGGATTGCACTCAGAAGCATTGCACCCAAAGAGATGTGCATTCAGAGATGTTCTAGAAGACAGCCTTTACTAATGCTGTGCTCAGGGATTGGGCCCTGAATCATAGCAATGTCTGGCACAGAGTTGACCCTCAAAGAATATCTACTTAATGAATGAGTGTCCCACTGGTGGAAGCCAAAACCCAGAATTCAGGAAACAGAACCAGAGTTTCAAAGATGGGAGTTAAAAGCAAGAAATCACAGGGTTAACCATAGCAAGCAGGAGACTGTGGACACCATGAGACTTGGATTTTTACAGTAGCAGAAAAAAATATTTCATAGGTGGGCTGAAGTTGGTGTGAGGTGAGCCTTAAATGCTAGAAAGATTAGCTGTCACTTTAATCTGTAGGCAATAGAGAACTAGGAAATGTTTCAAAGTAAAGGTATCAAAATAGTTTTTTTAAAGCTTATCAGCAGAATGGTTTTGAAGGGAGGAAAACATAGGAATAGGAATAAGTCAGGAATCTCGTCCCAGCAGGAGGATGTAGTGGTTAGGAGCAGATGTCTCCAAGTCAGAGAGACCTTGAATTGTAATCCAGATGTACAATTCGCTAGTGAAATTCTGAGTAACTTATTTCTTCAATCATCAATGTTCTCATCTGCATAGACATAATTTGTTTATTCATTCAATATTTTTGAGCATCTGTTCTAGGAGCTGAATGAACAGGTATACAATAGAAAGCCTTTCCTGAAACATTTTGAAGAGGTGACATTTATATCAGGAACCAAAAATAAAGGGGGGGGGGGGTTGAAGGGGTATGCATAGCAAGAGATAAACATTTCATAAAAAGGATATCATTGGTATAAATGCTTTGAGGCAAGAATGAGAGGCACACTGAGGGAACTGAGAGGTCAGTATGGACTTGTGAGTAAAAGGAAGAGTGATTAAGCTGAGGACAGAGAGCTGGGCAAGGGCCAAGTCATGGAGAGCTTCATAAGTCAGGCTAAGAAGATCAGATATATTTTAAATGCAATGGGAAACATATAGAGCGTATTTCTGTAGATCACTATTGCTGAATAGAAAATGGATTGCTGTGGGACATAGATTGGAGCTGGGAGACCAGTTAAAAAGCTGTTGCAGAAGTCTGGGAAACAGATAATGGTGGCTTGAAATAGGATTGATGATGAAGAAGAGAGGGAAAAGCACAGATTTGGGACATGCTTAAGAGGTAGAATCAGCATGACTTGCTGATAAACTGAATTCGGGGAGTAATAGAAGGCAAGGAATCAAAGATAATCCCTATATTTCTGGCTGAAGCAATTGGCTTTATAAGGTTATGCTTTTTGTAAGGAAAGTTTTATGGGGAGAAGCAGATTGGCAAATCAAGAGTGTGTGTGATTTTGGTTGAAAACGTATGCTAGGCATCCAAGTGGAGATGCTAAGTGATATGTGCCTGAAGTTGACTCCGGGGATAGGTTAGGGCTGGAAGTTAATGTTTAGCAGCCATCAGAACACAGGTGATTTTAAATCCATGGGATTGGCTGAAGCCTGTAGTCATGCACAGAGAGGTAAATGGGGTTGTAGAAAATACAGTGGATTGATTCACAGTATCCATTCCAACCTCCTAGTGTGTCTTTCTGTACTGCAGAATCTTAAAAACTAGTAACTATGTTTCCCAAGCTCCCTTCAGTTGGGTTATAGCTATAGGTTCCATCTATCAGCTGCATTTGTGCAAGGGTGTAGGTCAGAACCCAGATCTGGGGAGTAAGGTAGGGTATGGGCATCATTTTAAGAACTGATCTTGCTGTGGTTCTAGATTCAGCCACTGTAAGTGCTGGCTTCTCAACTCCGAAAGTAGCTCCAAATTCTACAGCTTCCTAATTTTTGGCAGGCATAGCAGAATCTTGGAAGATCCCTTCTTCACTGAGACTCATTTGTGGAAGCTCAGATAAAAGTTTCTTTTTTAGTTTATTATTTTAAATGTTTAAAATATTTAATTCTCTGCCTAAAATAAGGCATCCCTTCCTGCTTAAACTGGCAAGAGTACATTACGTTCTGAGCAACACGGTGCCTTGACTCCGTGTCATTTCATTATAGCATCAAAAGCTTCTTCAACTAGCAAAGCAGAAGACTAGAGAGATGGAGAAGGAACAGCCAATGAGGTGAAAGGAAACCAAGAGTCTGATGCCATGGAAACCAGGGAAGAATATGTTTCCCCCAGAATATCATTTGGTGCTGAGTGGTCAGTCGAGAATTGCATGGTCAAGTAAGAAAGATGGCAAGAAGATCCTTTGTGAGCTTGCAAAGAACACTCTCTATAAATTAGTAAAAGCAAAGACCACTGAGAGTGGCATGAAAGGGAACATGAGCTAAGGAAATGAATTCAGCAACCACAGGCAACTTTTCAAGATATTTTAAAGAATGTTAAAATGGGAAGGTAATGAGCAGAACAGGGGTTGTGTGATATTTGTTTGTGTGTATGTTCATTGTAAAGATAGGAACTACTATTGCACACCGATAGGCGAATTGGAAGCTACTCTCCAGAAAAGAGGAGAAGATGGATGATGTGAAACAGAGGAGATAGTGGAAGCTACAAGGTATTTAAGAGTATAAATACTTTGACTACTCTGGAAACTTCTGTCCTCTCATGGAACTGCAAGGTAAAGACATCAGCTGAAAACAAGTTGGGGTTGTGAGGTGTAAACGTTTTGAGAGAGAGAAGGTATGCAATGGTGGTTTTGCTAAGCAGGGACAGCAACAAGTAAAAGAAGAACTACACATAATGCATCTAAATAAATCTTAAGTCATACATTTACACTGATGTTGGTCTGTATGGTTTTGTGACTTTTTCCCAAGCAATGGGTATTTTGAGTACAGGCACAGAGTAAGCTTGAGAGTTGCATTTAACCAACACTCAAGCCTAATAAGTTAATACAGTACATAGAGAAGGGTTACAAGGAACTAATTGTAATTATGGGACATCAAATCTAAGTTTGATAAAAAATGACAAGAGGAAATGAGAGGAGCCACTGAGGGTGAGAGAGTTGTAGGTTCGCTTAATGATGCATTGATAAAGTTGAAGACTGATTGGATATAATTAAGTAGGAGAATGGTTAGAGGAAGTAGTGGTTGAAGTTGAGGCTTAAGAATTAGAGAAGTTACCTGTGATGACAAGGTCAAGAGTTTGACTATGGAAGCAGGTAACTGAAATAGGGCAGAGAAAACATTTACCAAAGTGAGGAAGTTCAGGAACTGAAAGGTAACAATGTTGGTTAGATTATTCATTTGGATGTTGAAATTGCCAGAAATGGTGACAAGAGTAGCAGTAGAAGGAATAAAGTGATCTAGGTGTGAAATCATCCGCGAAGGGGGCAGGATTAATCAGGGTCAGTTGATGGTAGCCAGGCAGGGTATTAAATGGGTTTCCTCCTTCTTCTTCCAAACTGCTATGCAATCTCAGAAAGAACACTATTTAGCAGCTACCTGGAAGAACAGCTATTAGAATTACATGAGATCATGTGCAATTTAAAATGCCTGAAAAAAGGTCTGGCACATTTAATGTGTGATGCTGTTGTTATAGTCATATTAATGAATGAACTTGCACTAACGAAATGTCTAATATATGACAATCATGGAAATAGATGCTATTCATTTTAATATATCCTTCGTTTATTTCTTTGACCTAGAATCATAGATTATTAAATCTAGACAGGATGTCGAAAGTTGTCTCATCCAAAGGTCCCCAAACAAGAGTCAAAGGTTAGTTAAATGCATACAATTACCGGCGAAGCCCATTAAATATATAAATTCCAGGTCTCCACATGTGATAATTCTAATCTTTATGCCTGCAGTGGGACTTGGAAACTTATATTTTTAATAAGCTCCCTAACAGATTTTGATTCACAGCCAAGTCTGGGAACCACTGCTCGGCATCTTTATTTCACAGATGAGAAAATGGAAGACGAAGATCATAAAGCTGATAAGCAACAGAACCAGAAGTTTTACCCACATTTTCTGCTTTTAAGCCCAGAAACTAAATCCTAACTGATAGTGGCATATGGATGCCCTGGAATGGGAAGCAGAATGAATGTTTACACCCTTTATTTGTTCTTCCTAGGTGGATACACCTACTATGGCAGCAATATAAACAGTGTAATTTTATGCCATCAATCAAATGAGCTTTATGATAAATGTGTAAGAAAGATGATATGCAATGTAAAAGATGAAAATTACAATGAGATAAGCAGGTAGCTGATACAATAATCCAGACCCATAACTATGGTGGTAAAAGTAACATAAAGGGGTAGACATAGTTTTTTTTAAATTTTTTTGAAGGAAAAAATGTCAAGACATTTTTCATGGTAATAATGTGAGTAACAGATTGACAAAGTCAATATGTGAAAATGGAGTACAAGTAATAGGCAACCACACTAACCTATCCTGTCTTGGTGAGGTGATTCCAAAACCTGTCTACACACTGGAATCATGCTCTGGAGATTCTTAATCAGTAGGCCTATCCATGCATTTGATATATAGAGATGTATAAATAGGAATCTCAGGGAATTCCTATCTTGTACAAGCTCTTGAAACAACCAAGTGCGAGCACACTAGGTCATGCTCGAGATTCTGCAACTGTGCCATCTGTGGACCACCCCAGCCATGTAACAGGATTAGAAAGATAAAAATGAATTCCAATGGGTTGCCATTAACGGTAATGGTAGCTGCTTTAGCAACTCTAGCCGGCATGGCAAGTGGCTTCAAATAAAATAGTGTGAAAGCAGTCACTATGTCACTGGACTTTGAAGTCAGAGACTGGATACAACCTAGAATATGTCACCCAGCCCACATAGGAGGGTGCACTTCTCTGTGAAGCACTTATAACAGAGAAGACAGTGGTATTACATATAAAGATGCTCTCTCTTCCATTCTTACTGAATATGCAACAGCAGCAAGGTACCATTGTCTAGCAAACACTCCTAATGCTGACAGCTCAGTATGTTACCAAAGCTCACTGTATATATTATTTTCCTGCTCTGCTAGACGATGAAAATTATTGTAACTGGGAGAAACAGGTACAGAGAAGAATAATGACCCTCTGCACACTCTTATTTTTTAATTTACAAGTACAGAAACTTTAGGCAGAGATGCTGCTGTCTAGGGTACCTCTAGGACATTATACAATTGAGATGGAACACTTTGGCCTTCTCTGGAGACAGATGATGGACTCCTCCAAATGTTGTTCACAACCCCAGAGGCTTTGTTTCAGTACAAGTATGGAAGATGCCTCTAGAAAGAATGTGTGAGGTAAATCTTCCCTAAGAATAAAAGATGCTAAGACTGGGAAATAGGAAGGCTTAAATAGCTGCAACATTTACACGTGCCCAATTATCTCTAATAATTACAACATCTAAAGCCTGAGAAACTGACATGCCATTGTTCTAATCAGTGCCGCAGCTCTCCACCACACAGAGGCTTTCATTCAATGTTTCAGCTCTGAAGTCTCTCGATGGAGCTGCTGTTCTCTGGACCCTCACAGACCATGGAAGACAGGCCATTTTTGAAAGGCTGTTAGGGGATAGCCAGTATTCAGTTTTGCACTTGTTTGGCCTAATTCTTGGAGTTTTTGCTTTACTAAGAACAAAATTTTTAAGGTAATGAGGAACTCAAAAACTACTATGGGATCAGAATAGAAATGTTTCTGACATTTCTAATAGGTTGACTAGATATTTAAAATTATGCCAAATAACGAAATGAGGAAGCTTTTTATTGCGTAATTAATATAAAGATAGATAAAAAGGATATATTTTTAAAAGGATCAATATTCTCTATTTCAGTTGGATTTTTATATATATTACTACCTGCATGAAATTTTGAAATACAGAATTCTAGGAAGTAAATTTGGAGAGTCATTCATGAACTAATTGCCCACCTAATTCCTACTTATAACTTAACATCTTAATAAAATTATGTTAGAAAGTAAGGCCATTGATCATGTTATTAAAAATGATTACTGTTACTGATTTTCACATCTTGATAAATAATTCTTAAGCCATGTTTTTAATTTAGTCATGTTGCTACTAAAAGATGAACTAAAATGAGAAAAAGAATAAAATAAATAATTAGCATTTGCAAAATACAAGATTTGAAAAGTAGGCCATGTTAAAAATTTTTCAACTCCTTTCATCTTTTTATCTTCTTTAAACAACTTTAATGCCATTACTTTACCTTTCAAAAGGCAAAATGGAAAACAAGATGGTTGAATAAAAGTTTCCCCCAATTGTCTCCCTCTCCACAAGAATATCAATTTAACAACTATCTAAAAAAAAAAAGAAAAGAAAAGAAAAAATGACAACAACATAAACAAATGAAAAAACCCCCTCCTTTATAAGAAGAAAAAATCAGGTGAGATTCACAGTACCTGGTTTTAACTTCATACAGTTGAAAGAGGCACTGAAGAGGTAGGAAAAACAGTCTTGAATGACCAACATCACCCCTGCCTCCATCCTCCGGCAGCGACCAGTGGCCATGTGGTGCAGAGAGCATTTTTTTTCCACTGGGGAGAAGAAGACCACAGCAACTGTGAAGCACTGAACTCAGTTTTGTCCTGTAATAGTAGAAGGGAAAACGGGGCCAAACTCAGCTGATTCCCATTCACAGAGGGCGCATTTAAACCAGCGCTAGCCCGAGGGGAATCACTGACTCCAGCTGTGGGAACTTGAGTTCCTGCAAACCTTGCCACTGCAGGCTAAAGTGCTCTGGGGCTCCAAATATACTTGAAAGTCTGTCTAGGCCATAAGGACTACAACTTTCAGGAGAGTCTTAGTGCTGAACTGGGCCCAGGGCCAGTAGAATAAAAGGGCGTGTGACCTATTGAGACACCAACTGGGGCAGCTAAAGGGATGCTGGCTTCACCTCTCCCCAACCCCAGGCTGAATAGCTCGTGGCTTCAAAAGAGGCCACTTCCCTCTGCTTGAAGAAAGGAGAGAAGAGGAAAGAGTGGGGAGGACTTTGTCTTGCATCTTGGATACCAGCTCAGCCCCAGCAGGACAGGACACCGATCAGAGCCATGAGGCCCCCTTTCTAGTCCCTAGCTCCCAGATGACATTTTTAGATACACACTGGGCCAGAAGGGAACCTGCTGCCTTGAAGAAGAGAACCCGGTCCTGGCAAGATTCATCACCTGCTAACTGAAGAGCCTTTGGATCCTGAATAATCAGCAGTGATACCCAGTTACCATGTCATGGACCTTGGGCGAGACTCTGAGACTTGTTAGCTTCAGGTGAGATGCAGCACATTCCCAGCTGTGGTGACTAAGGGGCAAGACTCCTTCCACTTAAGAAAAGTAGAAGGAAAAGTAAAGGGGAAATTGTCTTGCACCTTAGGTACCAGCTTGGCCACAGGAGGTAATGCACCAAGTGAGCTCTTGGGGTCTCCAATGCCACGAGTTGGCACTTGGACAGCATTTCTGGACCTGCCCTGGGCCAGGGAGGATCCCGCTGTCCTGAAGGGTGAGTCCCAGGCCAGGCAGCATTCCTGCCTGAAGAGACCTTGGGCCTTACGGAAACATTGGGGGCAGTCTGACTCCTCCCCTTGGGTCTATGGTGGTAGTGGCCATGGGATGAGGCTCCTCTGCCTTTGGAAAGGAGAGGGAAGAGTGGGAAGAGCTGCATCTTGTGGTTTGGGAGCCAGCTCAGTAGTAGCATAATGGAACACCAAGTAGACTTGTAAGGTTTTTGATCCTAGTCCCTGGCTCCCAGATGGCACATCTGGACACATCTGAAGTCTGGAGGAACTTGCCACCCCGAAGGGAAGAACACAAGTGAAGAACACAAGCCTGGCTGGCCTTGCTACCTGCTGACTATAGATCCTCAGGGCCTTGAACAAACATAGGTCATAGCCAGGGAGTGTATACAGCAGGCCTTGGGAAAGACCCAGTGCTGTTCTGGCTTTAGGTCTGACCCATCACAATCCTAGTGGTGGTGGTCACAGGGGTGCTTGTGTCACACCACCCCCAGCTCCAGGTGGCTCAGAACAGACATAGAGACTTCATTCATTTGAGAAAAATATGTGAAGAGAACAAGTCTCTGACTGATAATTCTGAGACTCTTCTGGATCTTGTCCAAGACCATCAAGGCAGTACATTTATGAGTCTGCAAGAACCACAGTTACTGGGCTTAGGGTGTCCCCTAAAGGGGGCACAATATTCAAGTCTTTTTGAATATCCAGAAAGCCTTCCCAAGAAGGATGGGCACAGATAAGCCAAGGCTGAGAAGACTACAATAAATACCTAACTCTTCAATGCCCAGACTCTGAAGAGTATCTACAAGCATTAATAACATCCAGGAAACATGACCTAACCAAATGAACTAGATAAGCCACCAGGGACCAGTGCTGGAGAAACAGAGATATGTGACCTTTCTGACAGAGAATTCAAAATAGCTGTGTTGAGGAAACTCAAAGAAATTTAAGAGAACACAGAGAAGGAATTATGGTGGCTTACACCTGTAATCTCAGGACTTTGGGAGGCTGAGGTGGGTGGATCACTTGAGGTCAGGTGTTCAAGACCAGACTGACTGACATGGCAAAACCACATCTCTACTAAAAACACACACACACAAAAATAGCCAGGCATGGTGGTGAGTGCCTGTAATCACAGCTACTTGGGAGGCTAAGACAGGAGAATCACTTGAACCCAGGAGGCAGAGGTTGCAGTGAGCCGAGATTATGCCACTGCACTCCAGCCTGGGTGACAGAGTGATACCCTGTCTCAAAAAAACAACAACAAAAAAGGAATTCATGAAGTTAACAAAGTGATTGAAGTAATTAGAAAGAATCAAGCAGAAATTCTGGAGTTGAAATATGCACTTGGCATACTGAAGAATGCATCAGAGTATTTTAACAGCAGAATTGATCAAGAAGAAAGAATCAGTGAGCTAGAAGACAGGCTAATTGAAAATACATGGTAAGAGGAGACAAAAGAATAAAAAAGCAATAAAGCATGCCTACAGGATCTAGAAAATAGCCTCAAAAGAGCAAATCTAGGTTATTAGCCTTAAAGAAGTAGAGAAATGATAGGGGTAAGAAGTTTACTCAAAGGGTTTATAACAGAGAACTTCCCAAATCATAAAGAAAGATATCAATATCCAAGTACAGGAAGGTTGCAGAACACCATACAGACCCAAAAAAGACTACCTCAGGGAATTTAAAAATCAAACTCAAAAAGTCAAAGATAAAGAAAGAATCTTAAAAGCAGCAAGAGAAAATAAACAAATAACATACAATGGAGCACCAACCTGTCTGGCACAGACTTCTCGGTGGAAACTTTATATTCCAAGAGAGAGCAGCATGACACATTTAAGGTACTGAAGGAAAAGAAATTTACCCTGGAATAGTGTATCTGGTGAAAAAACCCTTTAAACATGAAGGAGAAATAAATACTTTCCCAGACAAACAAAAGCTGAGGAATTTTTAACAACACCAGACCTGTCCTACAAGAAAGACTAAAGGGAATACCTTCAGTTAGAAAAAAAAAGAAATCTTCTGAAGGTAACAGTAAGTAAACAGAAAAGCAGAATATTATAACACTGTAACTGTGGTGTGTAAACTACTGTTAAGTAGAAAGACTAGATGATCAGAAATAACAACTACAATGACTTTTCAAGACATAGCACAATAAGAAATAAATAGAAACAATAAAAAGTTAGAAAGTGGGGGGATGAAGTTAAGGCATAGATTAATGTATTAGTTTTCTTTTTGCTTGTTTGTTTATGCAAACAGTGCTAAGTTGTTATCGGCTTAAAATAATGGGTTATAAGATAGTTTTAGCAAGCCTCATGGTAACTTTAAACCAAAAAACAGACAATGGATACACACACACACACAAAAAAGCAAGAAATTAAGTCATATCACCAGAGAAAATCATCTTCACTAAGAGGAAGACAGGAAGAAAAGAAGGAAGGAAGACAGACAAAAAAACAACCAGAAAACAAATAGCAAAATGGCAGGATTAAGTGCTTACTTACCAATAATAACAATGACTGTAAATGAACTAAACTCTTTAATCAAGAGGCATAGAGTGTCTTCATTGATTTTTAAAAAAATTATTACCTATAAGAAAGAAACACACTTCACCTATAAAGAAACACATAGACTGAATATAAATGGATGGAAAAAGATATTGCATACCAATGGAAACCACAAAAGGGCAAGAGTAGGTATACTTATACCAGAAAAAAAAAATAGATTTCAAGACAAAAGAAGAGACAAAGAAGGTCATTATATAATGATAAAGGGGCTAATTCAGCAAATGATATAACAATTTTAAATATATATGTACCCAACACTGGAGCATCCAGATATATAAAGCAAATATTATTATAGCTAAGGAAAGACATAGGCCTCAATATAATAATAGCTGGAAAGACTTCAACACCTCCACTTTCAGCATTGGACAGATCTTCCAGACAGAAAATCAACAAAGAAACATCAGACTACACTTAATCTGTAGTATAGACCAATGGACCTAATAGATATTTATAGAACATTTTATTCAACAGCTGCAGAATTCACATTCTTTTCCTAAGTACATGAATCATTCTCAAAGATAGACCATATGTTAGGTCACAAAACAAATCTTAAAACATTCAAAAAAATTGAAATAATATCAAGCATCTTCTGTGCCCACAATGAAGTAAAACTGGAAAATCAATAACAAGAGATATTTGAAACCATATAAATACATGGAAATTAACAATGTACTTCTGGATGACCGGTGGGCCAATGAAGGAATTAAGAAGGAAATTGTAAATGTTTTTTGAAACAAATGATAATGGAAGCACAACATACCACTACCTATGGGATACAGCAAAAGCAGTAATAAAAGAGAAGTTTATAGCTATATGTGTTTATATCAAAACAGAAGAAATGCTTCAAATAAAAAAAACTAATGATTCATCTTAAAGAATTTGAAAAGTAAGAGCATACTAAAATCAAAATTAATAGAAGAAAAGAAATAATAAAGATCAGAGCAGAAATAGATGAAATTGAAATGAAGAAAACAATACAAAAGATCAAGAAAAAAAAGCTTGGTTTTTTGAAAAGTTAAACAAAATTGACAAATCTTTAGCCAGACTAAAAAAAAAAAAAAATGAAGATACAAATAAAATCAGAGATGAAAAAAGAGACATTATAACTGATACTGCAAAAATTCAAAGGATTATTAGTTGCTAGTATGAGCAACTACATGACAATAAATTGGAAAATATAGAAAAAGCGGACAAATTCCTAGACACATACAACCTAGCAAGACTGAACCAGGAAGACGTCCCAAACCTGAACAGACCAATAACAAGTAACAAGATCGAGCCATAATAAAAAGTCTCTCAGTAAGAAAAAGCCCAGAATCCAATGGCTTCACTACCGACTTCTACCAAACGTTTAAAGAACTAATACCAATCCTACTCAAACATTTCCAAAAAATAGAGGAGAAGGGAATACTTCCAAACTCACTGTATGAGGCTAGTATTACCCTGATACCAAAACCAAAGACACATTAAAAGAAAAGGAAACTACAGGCCAATATCTCTGATAAATATTGATGCAAAAATCCTCAACAGAATGATAGCAAAGAGAATTCAACTCTGCATTAAAAAGATTATTTATTATAAACAACTGGGACTTATTCCTGGTTAGCAAGGATGGTTCAACATATGGAAATCAATCAATGTGATACATCATATCAAAAGAATGGAGGAAAAAAACCATATGATCATTTCAATCGATTCTGAAAAAGTATTTGATAAAATCCAACATCCCTTCGTGATAAAAACCCTCAAAAAATGAGTATAGAAGGAACATACTTCAACATAATAAACCCCAGATATGACAGACCCAAGCTAGTATCATACTGAATGAGGAAAAACTGAAAGCCTTTCCTCTAAGATCTGGAACACAATAAGGATGCCCAGTTTTTCCATTGTTATTCAACGTAATATTGGAATCCAAGCTAGAGCCAAATCAGATGAGAAAGAAATAAAGGTCATCCAAATTGAAAAAGAAGTCCAATTATCCATGTCTGCAGATGATATAATCTTATATTTGAAAAAAAACCTAAAGACTCCACCACAAAACTATTAGAACTGATAAACAAATTCAGTAAATTTGCAAGACAGAAGATCAAAACACAAAAATCAGTAGCATTTCTATATGCCAACAGTGAACAATCTGAAAAGAAATCAAAATGTAACCCATTTACAAGAGCCACAAATAAAATTAAATACCTAGGAATTTAACAAAGAAGTAAAAGACCTCTATAATGTAAACTATGAAACACTGATGAAAGATTTCCAAAAATGAAAGATATTTTATGTTCATGGATTGGAAGAATCTTATTGTTAAAATGTCCATACTATCCAAAGCAATCTACAGATTAAATGCAATCCCTCCCAGAATATCAATGACATTCTTCCCAGAAATAGAAATGACAATCCTACAATTTACATGGAACCACAAAAGACCCAGAATAGCCAAAGCTATGCTAAGCAAAAGAACAAAACTGAAGAAATAACGTTACCTGACTTCTAATTATATTGCAGAACTGTAGTAACCAAAACAGCAGGGTACTGGCATAAAAACAGACACAGACCAATGGAACAGAGTAGAAAACCCAGAAACAAATCTACACACGTACTGTAAGTTCATTTTTGACAAAGGTACCAAGAACATACACTGGGGAAAAGACAGTATCTTCAAGAAACGGTGCTGAGAAAACTGTATATCCATATGCAAACAAATGAAACTAGACTCTGATCTCTTGCCATATACAAAAATCAAATCAAAATGGATTAAAGGCTTAAATCTAAGACCTCAAACTGTTAAACTACTATAAGAAAACATTGAGGAAACTCTCTAGGACACTGGTCTGGCAAAAAGTTTTAAGTAATACCCCACAAGCACAGTCAACCAAAGCAAACATGGACAAACGGAATCACATCAAGTTAAAAAGCTCCTTTACAGCAAATGAAACAATCAACAATTTGAAAAGACAGCCCACAGAATGGGAGCAAATATTTGCAAAGTACTGTGACAAGGGATTAACAACCAGAATATATAAGGAGCTCAAAAAACTGTACAGGAAAAAGTCTAATAATCTGATTTTAAAGTGGGCAGAAGATTTGAATACACATTTCTCAAAAGAAGACATACAAATGGCCAATAGGCATATGAAAAGTTGCTCGACATCATTGATCATCAGAGACATCCAAATCAAAATTAAAATGAGATATTATCTCACCCTGGTTAAAATGCCTTGTATTCAAAAGATAGGCAATAATGAATGCTGGCAAGGATGTGAAGGAAAGGGAACCCTCATACACTGTTGGTGGGAATGTAAATTAGTACAAGCACTATGGAGAACAGAAAAGGAAGGAAAGAAAAGAAAGGAAATGAGTATATCAAACAGATAATTGCATATCCATGTTTGTTGCAGCACCTTTCACAATAGCCAAAATTTGGAAGAAAACTAAGTGTCAATCAACAGAAGAGTGGATAAACAAAATGTTGTCCATAGATACAGTGGAGTACTATTCAGCTATAAAAAGGTATGAGTTCCAGACATTTGCAACAACATAGGTGGAACTGGAGGTCATTATATTAAGTAAAATAAGCCAGGCACAGAAAGACTAATATCACATGTTCTCATTTATTTGTGGTGTCTAAAAATTCAAACAACTGAACTCGTGGACATGGAGAGTACAAGGGTGGTTAGCCAGAGGTTGAGAATGGTAGTGGGAGGGTGGAGGGGAGGTGTGGATGGTTAATACGTACCAAAAAAAAAAAAAAAAAAGAAAGAAATAGAAAGAATGAATAAGACCTAGTATTTCATAGCATGGCAGGGTGACTATAGTCAGTAAAAATTTAAATGTACATTTTAAAATAACCAAAACAGTATATTTGGATTATTTGTAACACAAAGGATAAATGCTTGAGGGGATGGATACCCCATTTTACATGATGAGATTGTGACATATGCATTGCATACTGTATCCAAATATCTCATGTCTCCAATTTATATATGCACCTACCATGTGCCCACAAAAATTAAAATAATTTCTTTTTCCAAAACCAGATATATATTTTAAGAAAGGTAAACTGGCTTATTTTTCCTGCCTTTCATGAATTTTACTGATAGCTTCAGGCTCTATTCTCTCAAAGTGTGACCTGGGAAATCCTTCATGAGATTTACCTGGGAAACTGGTGAAAACTCTAAATTTCCAGGCCAATTTTAGGTCCTGGAGCCCAGGCATCAGCATATTAGAAGTTACCTCAGATGATCAATGGTGATACTGAAGGTTGAGAATCACAGGCTTTATTTTTTAAAATAGATTCTGTTGTATATGTTTAAGGTATACAACATGATGTTTTGGTATATTTATCAATAGTAAAATTGGCTTTTTGAAAATAAACCACATCTCATTTGAGTTGCAGAGTTCCAAAGCAATTCATATCCAGAATTGTTTAGTAAACAAAGATAAACAACTGGGCAAAACTTACCAGTCCACATGATTTTTCTCGATTTCATTCAACTTAAGCAACATTTTCTTAGCATTTTGTGATGCTAAGAAATAAACCAGACTCAATGTCCTTGACCTCATAGTGAAGGAGATTGAAAGTTCTATTTTAGATGCTAGGCATCTAAAGCTGAATAAACTTCTTTCTACGTAATAGTTCACTATCCCAAATCCTTTTATCAGTGGGAGGTAAGAGGTGTTGAAAAAGCATGAAGCAATTACTACAAGGAATTCAAATGCTACCGAGGTTCTATAAGACTGTGCCAATCTGAATTCTTCTAAAGTCATTGATTCTGTTTGTTGTTGTTTTTAAGTCAGTTTTATTGAGGTATAATTAGTGAGTGGTAAAATTATTAATAACTCCTGGATGTACCGTTCTTGAGATTTGGTAGTGTATGGAGTCATGTAAGCACCACTGTAATCAATGTATAAAATATTTTTGTCTTAAAGAATTTGCTCATGAACCTTCGTAGCTCATCATCTCTCTCCACTCCCAGCATCTGGCAACCCCTGGTCTGTCCTATACCTAGTGTTTGCCTTTTATAGAAAGTCACATAGAGTCGAATTATCCAGTATTTTACCTTTTCAGTCTGGCTTCTTTCATTTTGCATTTTGCTTTTGGATTGTCCATGGTGCTAGGTATATTGGTAGGACATTTCTTTTTATAGCTTTTATACTGTATGTTATGAGTATACTACAATTTGTGTATGCATTCACCAGGTAATGGTATTTGAATTGTTTCCAATTTTTGGATATTTAACTGTAGCTGCTGTAAATGTTTGCCTAACAGTCTTTATGGAGATATGCGTTTTCATTTCTTTTGAGTAAATACCTAAGAAGAACATTGCTGAGTTATAAGGTTCAGACAGAGCAGGGACGCTCTTAGAGGGCTGTGGGACTCCCACACTAAACATGGAAATAAAGGAAAATCTTGAGTTCCTCCAAAGGGAATTCCAGGCACCTAGTGAGCTCTGAGAAGTAAATGAGCAGCTTGATAAGCAAGAAGGTAATCGTAGCTTAAAATAGCCAAGGAAGTTAGAATCATGTGACATTAGTCCCTATGAAAACAAAAGAAAACACCTTAATAAATGCCCCTGAGTTGTTTTTCAAAAACTCGGATTCCCTCCAAGCAGATCCACTGGCATGTAGGCCTCAGATAAAAGGGAACAGAGGACTGAACTGTGACCACTGTTTGTTGTAAATTTCTTTCTGAGGGGACTGGAAAAAGTCACATCCATAAGCCAAAGCTAACAGTCTTTTATGATGACCCCAAATTTTTTAACAAAGCTTCTCTTCCTTAGAAAATTCAAATCAGCAAATTTTTAAATTTACCTATGACCTGTAAGCCCCTGCTTCAAGATATCCTGCCCTTTTAGGCCAAACCAATGTGTAACCTCGAGGTACTGATTTATAATTTTGTCTGTAACTTTTGCTTTCCTGAAATTTATCCCTGCTTTAAAACATCCGACCTGCAAGCCATTGGGGAGGTTGAGTCTTAAGCATGAACTTCCCTATTTTCCTTTCTTGGCACCCTACAAATAAACACTCTTTTTTCCCACTGCAAACCTCAGTGTGGATGTTTGGTCTTACTGTACCGGGCCAGTTTGATTTGGTAAGAAGGTAAATGTAGGTTTAAAATTTGAAGAAACTTCCCAATAGTTTTTCAAAGTGTCTGCAGCATATTGCATTCCCACCAGCAATGTATGAGAGTTTCTGTTGCGTTACATTCTTGTCAACACTTTATATTGCCATTTTGTTTTAAAATAGCCCTTCTGGCTGATCACCGTGGCTCACACCTGTAATCCCAGCACTTTGGGAGGCCAAGGCAGGCAGACCACAAGGTCAGGAGTTCGAGACCAGCCTGGCCAACACAGTGAAACCCGTATCTACTAAAAATACAAAATTAGCCAGGCGTGGTGATGCACACCTGTAATCCCAGCTACTTGGGAGGCTGAGGCAGGAGAATTGCTTGAACCCAGGAGGCAGAGGTTGCAGTGAGCTGAGATCGCACCACTGCACTCCAGCCTAGGTGACAGAGTAAGACTCTGTCTCCAAAAACAAACAAACAAAAAAGCCATTCTAACATGTGAGTAATGGTATCTTTGTTTTCCATTAGAATTTGTCTAATGTCTATTGATGTTAATCACATTTTCTTGTGCTTATTTGACACATACCTCTTTTGTAATGAAAAATTCATTCAAATTATCTGCCCATTTTGTCTTAGGTTGTTTCATTATTGTTAAAATATGGCAGTTGTTTATATATTCTGAATATTAGTCCTTTATCAGATTTTTTTGCAGATCTTTTCTTCAAGTATTGACTTGTCTTAACAGGGACTTTCAAAGAGTAGAACATTTTAATTTCAACAAAGTCTAACTTATTTATGTTTTCTTTTATAGTTTATGCTTTTTGTGTCCTATCTTTAAAAAACCTTTGCTTAACCTACAATCAAAAAATGTCTTCTAGGATTTTTGATAAGAGTTTTAGGTTTTACAATTAGATATAGTGTCTACTTTGAGTTAATTTTTATAAATGGTGTGAGGTATAGGTTGAGATTCCTATTTTTTTTAATATGGATGCACAATTTTTCTAGCGACATTTTTTGAAAACACTACCATTTGTTCTGAGAAAAGAAAAATAGCTCAGAGCAGTCTAAGGTACGTGAAGTTTGCAGTATTTATCAGGCCCAGAGAGACAGGAGTATGGAACTTCAATAACCTCTTACATGCTGAACCCTTGACCAGGGAAAATTGCTTAAAGGCATTTTGTTCCTGACTGGCTGCCTTAACCATTATCTTTATGTACATGAAATTTGTGATACAAAGAACAATGCACAACCCATCAATCACTTGTGTTTTTATTATTATTATTATTATTATTATTGAGACAGGGTTTCATTCTTGTTGCCCAGGCTGGAGTGCAATGATACCATCTCAGCTCACCACAACCTCCGCCTCCCAGGTTCAAGTGATTCTCCTGCCTCGGCCTCCCGAGTAGCTGGGATTATAGGCATGCACCACCTGGCTAATTTTGTATTTTTAGTAAAGATGGGGTTTCTCCATGTTGGTTAGGCTGGTCTCGAACTTCCGACCTCAGGTGATCTGCCCACCTTGGCCTCCCAAAGTGCTGGGATTACAGGCATGAGCCACTATGCCCAGCCGCTTGTGTTATTTTAGTGTAAATTCTTTGTAAGCACTTTAATAACTGCATCTTCCTTTGTCCTTAGAACCCCACAGCTGTTAATTATATATTAATAGGGCAATTGGAGTGTATGCTCCCAGATGACTATCCTCAAGCTTTGAGTTTTAATGAACTCCATACTTAATTTTATTTTCTGAATCTCATTATTAAGGTTAACAGTTCATTGAATAGTTTATGAAAGGTTCATTGATAGTTACTTGGTATATTTGTAAAAAATCAGTTGATCATATATGTATTGGTCTATTTCTGGGCTATTTTTTCCCATTCATTATTTACCCTTTGCTAATGCCTTGCCTTCTTTACTACTCTAGATTTTTAGTGAGAATTGAAATTAGGCAACGTTAGTTCTCCAATTTTGTTGTTTTTTAGTTGGTCCTTCTATCCCTTTTGTTTTTCCGTATAAATTTTAGAATCCACTTGTTGATATTTACAAAAAATCCTGCTATCATTTTCATTGGTATTGTGTTGATAACATAGGTCAATTTGGGATAGAATTGACATATCTAAGAATATTAAGGTTTTTTGTTTGTTTGTTTGCTGTTGCGATGGAGTTTTGCTCTGTTGCCATGCTGGAGTGCAGTGGCGTGATCTCGGCTCACTGCAACCTCCGCCTCCTGGGTTCAAGCAATTCTCCTACCTCAGCCTCCCGAGTAGCTGGGACTACAGGTGTCCACCACCACACCCAGCTGTTTTGTATTTTTGGTAGAGACGGGGTTTCACCATGTGGGCCAGGAAGGTCTCAATCTCTTGACCTTGTGATCTGCCCGCCTTGGCCTCCCAAAGTGCTGAGATTACAGGTGTGAGCCACCGCACCTGGCCAAATATTAAGTTTTATAATTAATGAGTCTGGCATATCTCACCATTTATTGAAGTTTTATTTGATGTTTATTTATATTTTATACTTTTTAACATACGGAATATCCACATATATTATGAGATTTACCCTTAAGTAGTTCCTTTTGAAAGATATTACTTTAAATATTACTTTTAAATAAAAGTGCAGGTTGCAATTATTTATAGGTAGCCAATAGAAATAGAATAGAATTTTTTGTGTGTCTGCTGACTTTATATCCTACAACTTAGCTGAACTCAGTAGATCTACTGTTTTTTTTTTTTTTTTTTTTTTTTTTTTTTTTGAGATGGAGTGTGGCTCTGTCGCCCAGGCTGGAGTGCAGTGGCAGGATCTCAGCTCACTGCAAGCTCCGCCTCCCGGGTTCACGCCATTCTCCTCCCTCAGCCTCCTGAGTAGCTGGGACTACAGGCGCCCGCCACCTCGCCCGGCTATTTTTTTGTATTTTTTTAGTAGAGACGGGGTTTCACTGTGTTAGCCAGGATGGTCTTGATCTCCTGACCTCGTGATCCGCCCGTCTCGGCCTCCCAAAGTGCTGGGATTACAGGCTTGAGCCACCGCGCCCGGCCAGATCTACTGTTTTTAATACAGATTATTTGGAATTTCTACATAGACATATTATCTGAAAATCAAGACAATTTTATTTATACATTTCCGATCTGTGTGTCTTTTACAAATTCTCTTTTTCACATTACTGTTCTGGCCAAGACTTGCAGTATAATGTTGAATAGCAGTGGAGCAGATACTCTTGCCTTTTTTCCAATCTTTGGGGTAAAATCTTCAGTCTTGCACTCCTAAAGTATGATGTTAGTTCTTGGTTTTCAAAAATGCCATATATGAGTTTGAAGAATTTCTCTTCTATTCCTAGTCTGCTGAGAGGTATTACAAAAGAAGGTTGAATTTTGCCAAATACATGCTTTTCATCTGAGATGATTCTATCGTTTTTCTTCTTCTGTCTGTTGATATGGTGAATTACATAACTCATAATTCCACCAATCCCAGAAATAAAAACCATCTATGTTTTCATAAGTTTCCTTTCAATTTTTAATCTCTAAATATAACATTGACTAAAATACAAAAATAGTATTATATAATAATAATAGTATTTACATGCTTCTTTCTCAACATTTTATTTGAGATATTTCATGTTATCGAACTTTAAGAACACAATTCTTATGGCTGAATAAAAGAGCCCATCCCATGTATCTACCATAATAATAATCATTATAAAAAATTATAATTATAATAATTCAAATAACTTTTTGTACCAATTACTGTTAAGTACCATTGCATACATCAATATTTTACCCTAATGATAAGTCTGTGAGGCAGGGATCATTATTATGATGATGATTATGCTAATTTTAGAGCTAAAATCAAAGAGGTTAGAGACCTCTCTCAGGGTCTCATAGCTAGTAAGTGGTGGAATCTGACTTCTGACTCTGTAGACGGCAGTCTTTTCTGCATTATACTGTTTATATTGTCACTATACAGTACACATAGTCTTACTATAGCACTGCCTAATAAATAGTGCTATGCTAAATACAATTGAAATTAATTCTTTATAATTCTGTATAATTCTTTATATATATAAAAATATAGTACCTATCACTATATTTTTAGATTCATAAACTGGGGTTAAGAGGTCAAGATTTTGGGTCAAAAAGTATAGATTCTTCAAGGAGACTTGATGCATACTGCTTAATTGCTTTTCTGAAATTAGTTCTATCAATACATAGGAATACTGCAGTCTAACAAAGATCAGCTTTTTTATTTTGTTAATATTTGATAGGTAAAACATAACAGGATATTTTTTCATATTTAATGTTTCCTATGTTGGTTATTCATTTGTGTTTATGTTTCCTGTCTATTATTTGTGATTTTTTCCAATATTTAGTGTGTTCAGATTTGAATAAAAATTTTATGTATCAAATTAAAAATTTGTTCTCAATATTCTGTTTTACATTTTCTTTGCTTGTTCTTTACGTTTTCTTCTTATTTTTTTGGACAATGGTTTTAAAGTCAAATAAATTTTTCTTTTGCATCTTATTCCTCATACAGATGATCAGAAGTTCTTTGCTGAGTCAGTATTGGATCACATATGTCTATATATTTTATTCAAGTATTTCATAGTTTTAAAAAATTAATGTAACATTTATCTAATTGTATGAATTGAGAAACGAATTTGGTTTTTTTTCTAAATAACAAACCAATATTCTGGTATCATGATTCTATAATTTTCTCCCTAATGAATTTATGACAATTTTATTTCCTCCCCAGCCTTATTAAGGTATAATTGACTAATGAAAATTGTATATATTTATAGTATATAAAATGATATTTTGGTATCTGTGAATATTGGGCAATGATTAAATCAAGCTAATTAACATACATATCATGTCACATACTTATCTTTTTTTGTAGTGACAATGTTTAAGATCTACTCTCTTAGCAATTTTCAAGTATGCAATACATTATTATTAACTACAGATACCATGCTGTAGAATACATCTCCAGAACTTATTCCTCCTATCTAACTGAAACTTTTGACCCTTTGACCAACAATTTCCCCATTTCCCTCCACCCCACACTTCAGCCCCCAGTAGCCACCATTCTTCTCTCTGCTTCTATGAGTTCAACTTTTTTAGATTTCACATATATATGCAATCTTGTAGTTTTTGTTTTTCTCTGTCTAATCCATTTTACTTATGATATGTCCTCCAGGTTCATTCATGGTATCACAAATAACAGTTTCCTTTTTTAAGACTGAATAATAACTATTTTATCTCACACACACACACACACACACACACACAGACATACACACACATTCCACATTACATTTTCTTTATCTGTTCATACATCAGTGGATATTTGGACATTTAGGTTGATTCCATATCTTATTCCATATGTGAATAATGCTGCAGTGAACGTAGAAGTACAGATATCTCTTAGAAATACTAATTTTATTTCTATTGTACATATATGCACAAATGGTATTGCTGCATCATATGGTAGTTCTATTTTTAATTTTCTGATAAAGCTCCATACTGTCTTCCGTAATGGCCATATTACAGCTTTATCTTATATTGAATGATTGTGTATGCACAGACCGATTCATGGAATCTCTATTCTGCTCTGCTGATCTATTATTACTTTAGAAAAGCAATACAATGTGGAACAATCTGAGTTCAGACTTGGTATTGCCACTGTTATATGACCATGAACACATTACTTAACCTCTCTGGGCCTCATTTTCCTAATTTAAATATGATTGTTTTAAATATTAAATGAAAGAAACAGTACAGATAGCACTTAGATTAATGCCTGGCACATAACAAGCTCTTAGAATACCTGCAGTTTTTACTAATTTATTTACTATGTCAGGTTTACTATTTTAATTATTATAGCTATAACAAAGACTCCTACTTCTATTTCCTTTCTGCAGCATGCCCAACTAAAAGCTTTATGGCCCATTTGATGTTCTGAAAAATGGTATAAAAGTAGTCCAAAAACAGTCCTCATAGGAAAGGAAGATGGCAAATTTTACCCCTTCTACCTAACCTCCTTATTTCAGAATAAAATTTAAAAATATGTATGTGACTGAATATTCAGCAACTCTCTTGGACCAAGGGGTGAGGATGCACGTCAAGAGCTTGGATAATGATGCAAAATGGGAACAAACTTGCTATCTTATGGTAATGGAGCTGCCTGGACTCTTCCATTTCTCTCTGGACTTCTACATGGGAGAATATGCCTTTGTACTTTTAACACATTATACTAGAATTTTCATCAATATCTCATTTTTAATGATAGGGTTGAGTCCCAAAATCAATATAAAAATGCTTATTTTTATGTTTAAGTGTTTTGAGCTTAAAGCTTATTTTTTTGCATATACTCATGGGGTACAAGTGCAACTTTACTCCATTGATAATATTGCACTGTGGTGAAGTCAGGGCCTTCAGTGTATCCATCACTGGAGCAATGCATATTGTACCCACCAAGCAACCTCGTACCATCCATCTCTTTCTACCCCTCTACAAACTTCAAGTCTCCATTGTCCATCACGCCACACTCTACTTCCATGTGTACATATTATTTAACTCCTACTTGCAAGTGACAACATACAATATTTATCTTTCTGTGTCTGAGTTCTTTTGCTTAAGATAATGACATCTAGTTCCATTCATGTTGCTGCAAAAGACATGACTTTATTCCTTTTGATCACTGAATAGTATTCCATTAAGTATATACACCACATTTTCTTTATCCAATCCTACAATGGTGGACACTTTTGTTTATTCTGTATTTTTGCTATTGCAAATAGTGCTTCAATAAACATAGCAAGTGCAGGTGTCTTTTTGATACCATGATTTCTTTTCCTTTGGGTAGATACCCAGTAGTGGGAATGCTGGATCATATGGTAGTTCTATTTTTAGTTCTTCATGAAATCTCCAGGCTGTTTCCATAGAGGTTGTTCTAATTTACATTCCCACTAATAGTGTACAAGAGTTCCCTTTTCTCCACATCCTCTCCAACACCTGTTAATTTTTTTCTTTTTAATAGTAGCCACTCTGATTGGTGTGAGATGATATCTCACTGTAGTTTTTATTTACATTTCCCTGATGGTTAGTGATATTGAATGTTTTTCCTTTTTTTTTTTTTTTTTTTTTGAGATGGAGTTTCACTCTTGTTGCCCAGGCTGGAGTGCAATAGTGCGATCTCGGCTCACTGCAACCTCTGCCTCCCAGGTTCAGGTGCCTCAGCCTCCCGAGTAGCTGGGATTACAGGCATGCGCCACTACGCCCGGCTAATTTTGTATTTTTAGTAGAAACTGAGTTTCTCCATGTTGGCCAGGTTGGTCTCGAACTCCCAACCTCAAGTGATCCAGCCTCCCAAAGTGCTGGGATTACAGGTGTGAGCCACAGCATCCAGCTGATTGTTGGCCATTACTTTGTTGTCTTTTGAAAAATGCCTATTCATGTCCTCAACCCACTTTTTAATGTAATTATTTGGTGGTTTTTCATTAAGTTGTTTGAGTTTCTTGTAAATTTTGGGTATTACCCTTTGGTCAGATGATATAATTTGCAAATATTTTCTCCCATTCTGCAAGTTGTCTGTTCAATGTGTTAATTATTTCTTTTGATGTATGTGTATTAGTCTGTTTTCACACTGCTGATAAAGATATACCTGAGACTGGCAATTTACAAAAGAAAGGTTTAATTGGACTCATAGTTCCACATGGCTGTGGGAGCCTCACAATCATGGCAGAAGGCAAGGAACAAGTCATATCTTACACGGATGGCAGAAGGTTAAAGTAGCTTGTGCAGGAAAACTCCCCCTTATAATAACCATCAACTCTTGTGAGACTTACTATCACAAGAACAGCACGAGAAAGACCTGCCCCCATGATGCAGTTACCTCCCACTGGGTCTCTCCCACAACACGTGGGAATTCAAGATGAGATTTGGGTGGGGACACAGCCAGACCATATCAGTGTGAAAGCATTTTTGCTTACTTAAGTCCCATTTGTCTATTTTTGTTTTAGTTGCCTGTGTTTTTAGGGTCCTGGTCATGACTCCTTTGCCTAGACCAATGTCTAGAAGAGTTTTCCTAGGTTTTATTCTAGTATTTTTAAAGTTTCAGGTCTTACATTCAAATTTTCAATCCAACTTGATTTGATTTTTTATATGGTGGTAGATAGGGGTCTAGTTTTTTTCTTCTGCATATGACAATCCAATATTCCTAGCATCATTTATTGAAAAGGATGTTCTTTCCCCACTGTGTATTCTTGTTGACTTTTTCAAAGACCAGTTGGCTGTAAAACTGAGCTTTATTTCTGGGTTCTCTATTCTGTTCCATTGATCTATGTGTCCCTTTTTCTTTATGCCACTATCATGTTTTAGTTACGATATACTTGGAGTATTGTTCAAAATCAGGCAATCTGATGCCTCCACTTTTCTTCTTTCTGTTTAGGATTGCTTTGAATTTGGGCTCTTTTTTGTTCCATATGAACTTTAGAATTGTTTTCTCTAGTTCTATGAAAAATGATGTTGGCATTTCAATAGTAATTGTATTTAACCTATAGATTGCTTTGGGAAGTGTGGTTATTTGAATAATATTAATTCTTCTAGTCCATGAGCACGATTTCTTTACATCAAGAGTGAAAAGCTATCTCCTTCATTGTCTATATATTCTAATCTAGAAACCAATATATCTTTTTAATTAAGTCATTATCAATGATATGTTAATTGGTGTCAACATTAAAAAAATAGAATAACAGAATCTTAATCATCAGGGAGAAACCCAGCTTCTTTGAAATCCCTCTAATACTTCATATGAATAAAAGTGTTAAGAGTAAATATATTTTTCATCATTGCTTCAAGGCTAAGGCATACAAAATAGATTAGCTGTCAATGGAGAGAGCTAAAGCAGGTAATGCAGTTTCCCAAAAGAGTTTTCAGAATTAAATTATCTGGCATTTTGCACTGATCACTTAGCCACAATAATTAATAAACTTCTTATTTTTAAAATATTGAAAATTAAATCACACTATCATTCATTTTCTTAATATTAATAATCTGTCATCATAAAATGCCTTTACTTTGTTTTCTAATAAAGTTGGAAGTACCAATTTTACCAAATTAACTGATTACTTTAGCTTTATAATATGGATTACTTAGAGGATCAAAGTACTCACGCTCTGCCTCTAGATAGAACATTAATATAAGACAAGGAAGTAGCAAGTAATTTCTTTGCCTCAAGCTTGAATGGCATATTTTGGCCCTGCTGTAGATATTACATTTGACTCATTCTCAAGATAAATACCAAGAGGGGATAAGGTTTAAGATAAAACACCTAGGGCAATGTCCCTCCAAAAAAAGCATTTTGTGGTTACTAGTCTCTGATGCCTCTAATATCTTCTGTCAAAGAGAATTTCTACCATTTCTATCTTATCCTGGGCCCCAGAGAGAATCCTACTAGATAACAATGGGTGAATTCGGTTTCAGATGGTATACCATCCTGCTTGCACAGTCTTTACGGAGTGGCACAATGGGAAATTCCCTTTTCAGTCATTTACATGAAGTTGATTCCACAGCAAAACATGTTTTGTGGGTCTTTTCCAATCAGAAACATCTAGATCTTTTACTGGATATTTAAACATCTACATTTACCTTTTTATAGCTCATATAATTAAAGACAACTAAAATTTGAGTTCTAAAATTTGTTGTTCAATAATAGATTGTTACAACTATTGCAAAAAATCTTATTGGGCACAATGCAGCACACAATTTGTGCTAGTTAGTGGGAATAAAGCACATAATCTATATCCTGTCCTTAAACAATCTAGAGAGAGACTAGTGCGAGAATAATCATCACAGTCCCTGAAACAGAGAGAAAGTCAAGTTTTTGGTTAAAGTATCAGAGAAGACTTCACAAGAAAATAATTTTTGATCTTTAGTAATGAGAAAGATTTTACCACTATGAGAGCTCTTGGTCTTTCAAGAGATCCCTGAACTCATAAGACTCCAGTATACCCTGAAGAATATTCAGATCGCTTTAAGTCATCTGAGAAGAAAATGGAAAAAATGAGTATTTACTGATAAGATTTGATGCCAAGATGAGTTATTTACTAAGAGTTTCACACGCACTTACATATGTAATCTTGCTAATAAACATTTAAGACGTGTACTACCATCTCCTTTTAATAAATAAAGAAATTGAGATTCAGAGAAGTACAGTATAGAATATCTAGTAATTGACAGCGCCAGCACTTTGCCTAACTTTGTTTAATTCAAAAGTTTGTCCAAAAGACCAAAGTTTTTTCTATAACCTGAAAGCTACCTCCAGGTTTCATCTCTGCTGAGAGAACAAAGGTAGAGAGGAACTGAAATTCCAAAATGTGCAGTATAGCTTAGGGTTTATATTAGAATTTTGATCAGAAAGTTCAGGGTTTAAGCTCTTGACTATACTGCTTGCAAGCTTAGACAAGTTACTTAGCTTCTCTAAAACTCAGTTTTTCTGCAAAATGTACATACTAAAAGCATTCACTTTCTTCAAGGCAGTTGTGTGAGAATTACATTCAAAATACATACAGAAACACTTAGCTCTAAGCTTGACACATATATCTACGTAATAAATATCAGCCAAAACTTGTCTTAAGAAGCTGAACATGCCCAGAACTATGAAAATATGTCTGGCTTCCTGACAAAATTGAGATACCCAGGAGCTATTTCAAATCCCTGTGGAAGAACTCAGCTTCCCCTGAGCAGTCGTCAGTATTCTGGGCTCAGGTCAAAGTTCAAATTTTAGCTCTAGGTCAGAGTAGAACTGTTGTGGAAGTTCCTGGAACAATAAAGCATCCCTATGGGTCAAAAGTAGTAAAAGGTGGTCTGGGATTGCTCTCTGAAGGTCTATCCAAGCCACAGCAATTCCGCACCGAGGTGATGGGGAAAACCTGATGGAATAGACACTGTGAGAACAGGTCATTACCTTACATGAGTACTGATCAGTCCTGGGAGGACAATCACTGTCCAAGTGACTCCACTAGAAATTGAAGCACTGCGGACAGAACCCCTTACTGGCCCTCCATTCCATCCAAAAAGTCAGGGAAAAAAAGCCAAGGATTCTGATTGAACAGCATCTGCTGTGTGATTGATAGAAATGACTAAGCATCGAACAGATGGATGCAAACATCCTGGGGCTTAGCAATGTGTGCAAGTGACCATGTACAAATTAAAAAGTGTGAACAAATGATTTTTCTGGGAAAGTTGTGACCTGACATTCTTAGAGAAAAAACAAACATACATTTTTACCAATAACAGGAACACTCAGAACTCTCTAATAGTAGAAAAGTGTAAGGTGACAAGAGATACTTTGTGTGTAGAAAATGTGTGTGTATGTGTGTGTTTGTGTGTGCAAATTAATGCCCTTACAATTCACATGCCAGTAAAATTCTGTGTCATATTGATTGTTTGGACATTTTTTCTCTAAATAAACTTTATACATAAATATCAGTATAATGTAGTTAATGGTTTCCCTTGTATAGGTGTCTAATATATCAGATAAATTACAGTGAGAGTAAAAACAGAGGAAAAGTCATTAAATGTCACAGGGGCCTGGTTTGTGTAAGGACAGAGTCTTACGGGTTTGTGTGTGTTATACTATGTACTGCCTTTCAATCTGCTGCAGTCATTTGACTCATTTAGCAAGCATAGCTAGAAGAAAACTTAGATCATCCAATTCAACGTTTCGTTTTAGAGTTGAAAACTGACAACCAGAGAGGTTGTTATTCGCTTAAGGTAACCGAGCTAATTAACAACTCTCCTAGAAATAGAAATGGTTTCTCCAATACTGAGCTCACGAGAAAACATTTCTAACTCTATAGGCTTTTAAATAGCTTGAATAAAAGGCCTTGAGACAAAGCAAACTCATAAAAAATCTCCAAATTTGTAATTCATACATCTTAGACATTGGAAAAACTTCTTTTTTTGGCTTTAAATGTTGTATTAACATAGGCATTTGCTTTGGGTACTAATTGAGGACCCACCTACCCACTTTTGCGTAACATACCATCAGAAGTCCCTGTGATGTGTCAGTTTTATGATATATCTGTTTATGTAAATTAACAACTGTCTCCAAATTCCATGTATCATGAAGTTCTCATAGCAAACTTTTCATCTCTTTTCCCTTTTTCCTTTTCCTTTGTAAGTTTCTGGTTTATGCCCACCCACAAGCAATCTGTGTACCATCAAATTTCCCTTATGCACTCAATGAGTGAGCTGAGCATCTTGTCAATAACATTTATCATAACTGTAGTTTGTTACTTGTGAAGTTATTTGTTTAATATTTAATTGTATCTCCCTACTCAACTGCAAGCTCATTCAGAAAAAAACAAAATTCCTTTATACCTTTAGTCAAAGCACAGAGTGCTGGCACATAATTGGGTATTGATAAATATTTTTGTATGAACAAATGGAATACAGACTATTATTGTTAATATTAAGATCAGGGAAAAGAGATAATAACAAGGAATCTATACTATGTCACCAATACAAGGCCTATAATGTGTTCTGAGGGCAGATGTGACATGTTTAGAAATATCACATTTTTTTCTATGATGTGTTATCAAAACCATCTTGATGACATAGGAATAATTAAGACTTTATTAAACTTAACTCATTAATGGTATTGTCTGAGTTTAAGTCTTCCTTCCTTAAGGCATTGCTCTCCTATTAGTTGTACAAGGTCAAATTTAAGAATAAAATTGGAGAGTAGCCTCAATATGTTTATAGCTAAATATTCCTAGTTGTAAGAACATATCCTTTTGTTGCTCTAATCTTTGGCTCTAAAGGATGGCCATGTCAATAATTGCATAGATACTGGTCAAAGAAGATTGAGTCAGGAAATTTCCAAATTCAACAAAGCCTTGAAAAAATGACATTAAAAATAGATGACTTTCTACCTCAAGCTGAAGAGGTATGAATGAAGCAAATCAACTTAAGAATGTAGTCACATCATGTGGTTGGAACATTGGAACTTGAAGCTGTAGCTAGAATGCATCCCATGACAAAACTAACAGTGCCAGCAAAGCCTGCAATGTGAGAGCAGAGTTCTTTCAGACAGGACACAGGCAAGGAGGACAACGTGGTGAATTAGACTTGGATTTCTGCCCACCTACATCTTATGCCCACCACCCCCATGCCGCTGGAGGATGCTCCTTGCTGGAGAATTAAACTTCTGTTCTTCATTGATGTCAGTGTCATCCACGTGCCCTGCTTCAGACACTGTGAGCAGAAGCTATATGTGTCACGTCTGAGCAGAAGCACAGCTCATCACATATTTTTTCTTCCTTCATGAGATCAGCGATGGCCTGGAAAGAGACTGTGCCCCTAGGCAGGATTCTGGAGCAAAGAGGATATGGAACAAAGCTCAGTCAACCCAAAACAGACATGGAACTTGAGTCAGAAATGGCTTTTGTTGATGCAAGTCACTAAGATTTTAGAGTCGCTTATAATCACAGCATATTTAACGTAAGCTGCCAGATATAGACAGAAAAGCCAATATGTTTGAGTACCTTCTAGATGTCTGAGATAGGTTCTGTCTCAAAAGGAGTGAAAGTAGTGTTGGAAAACCCAAGGCACCTTGAAGACAAAAGATAGAGATAAACCTGAATTTTAAAATGCCAATGACAGTTAAAATAAAAATTAGAGAGAACCCAAGTGATATGACTTAGCTCTGTGTCCCCACTCAATCTTATCTTGTACCTCCCATAATTCCCATGTGTTGTGGGAGGGACCTGGTGGGAGATAAATGAATCATGGGGATGGGTCTTTTTCATGCTGTTCTCGTGATAGTGAATAAGTCTCATAAGAGATGACAGTTTTAGAAACAGGAGTTTCCCTGCACAAGTTCTCTCTGTTTGCCTGCTGCTATCCATGTAAGGCATGACTTGCCCCTCCTTGCCTTCCACCATGACTGTGAGGCCTCCCCAGCCAGGTGGAACTGTAAGTCCTTTAAACCTCTTTCTTTTGTAAATTGCCCAGTCTCAGGTATTTCTTTATCAGCAGCATGAAAATGGATGAAAACACCAAGATATGTAGAAAGAGAAAAGAAAAACAAAATTTAAAAAGGGGTCATGAAGTTTATGTACTGAGTCACAAGGCTGAGAGAAATAACCACAAAATCTTGGTTTTGCCTTTGTTCTGAGAAAAACTGCTTTTCTGGCTTAAAATGACACTGATATAGACACTGATCTCCCCTCCAAAACTTTCTCCACCTGAAGTCTTCTCTACATAATGTGATGGTAACACTATCTTTCCAGTTGTTTAGAATAAAAATCTTGGAATTATTGTTGACTGTCTTCTTTTCTCACACCATACATATAACCTATTAGGGAATTTCATTAGTTACACCTTAAAAACATATCCAGAGTTCTTCTAGGCATCTAAAGAAGACAAAGATCAAGTATTAATCAACTTCCCTAAGTTTCCTCCCCAAACATTACAAAATAGCTTCACAAGTATAAAAATCCAGGCCAGACACGGTGGCTCATGCCTGCCTGTCATCCCAGCACTTTGGGACGCTGAGGTGGGTAGATCACTTGAAGACAGGAGTTCAAGACACCCTGGCTAACATGGTGAAACCCCATCTCTATTAAAAATACAAAAACTAGCTGGGTGAGGTTGTGGGTGTCTGTAATCCAAGCTATTTGGGAGGCTGAGGCAGGAGAATCACTTGAACCTGGGAGGTGGAGGTTGTAGTGAGCTGAGATCGCACCACTGCACTCCAGCCTGGGCGACAGAACAAGACTCTGTCTCAAAAAAAAAAAAAGAAGAAGAAGAAGAAGTATAAAAATCCTACCCAAAAGCAGACACTCCATGTGACTTGAAAACAGAAGAATACTGAAACTTCAAAATAACTGTGGGTAAAAAGAGAAAAAGTAACAAGAGCCACAGCCCTTATCCCTTAACATTTCTGCCCACCTTTGCCCTGTCACAAAGCTGTACCTTAAGCAAAAGCAAACAGTAAAAACTTCCAAAAACCAAAAAGGAGTCTCTAGCAAAGTGTAAGAGTTTGGGTGACCATAAGAAAGACTAAATCCAAACAAAATCTGAAATTATGAAAAAAAGTAACCAGGCAGATCAGAGCACTCTCTATGGGAAAGGGGTTGCAAAGCTCAACATACGCATGATTTAAAGGACAGAGGGTGCATCAAGGTCCATGTGTGCAATTTAAAGATTCAAGGGTTGAATACAGTTTAAAAGCACAGGCACAGTTTAAGAAGACAGTCTTTCAATAACAAAGCTCTGAAAAGAAGTGGGAGACAAAAGAAGACATGCCATTTGGGAATGTGGTGATAAATCGGGGAGAAATTAGACAATTTTAGATTTTAGGTTCTTGAGTGACCAAAAAGAACCATAAAATGGTTTACAACATATTTCCCCACCAATGAAACCAAAATGAACAACAAAAGCCTCCTCAAAGACCTAGATTTTGCTAGGCTGCCAGAAAAGTCATTAAACTAAGAATCATGTAAAACACTCCAATATCATGAAAATGAACAGAAGGAAAGTAAGAGTCATAGAGAACTATTGCAAAAAACAAAAACAAAACAAACAAAACCCCCCAAAAAGCCAAAAGCAGAAAATAAAATTTCACACAAATACATAAAACTCCCTTGAAAAACAACCATGCAACAAAGAAAATGATTACGTTTACACTCCAAATTCAATTAAATATACTCAAAGAAGTCCTTAAGGATATGAGGATTTACCCTTAAATCAGAAATTCAAAAAACTGAAAGGCCAAACAGACTAAAAACAGAGAGAAGTTTCAAAATATTTCAGTGAACTCAGGGAGAAATGGAAGAAAATGAGAAAATTACCACACAAATAAAGAATAAATTAGAAGGTATTCAAGGAAAAAGAAAGACAAATGAAAAAAAAATTTAAAGGCATTAAAAAAGGGGCGTTGAATCCAAAATAATCAGACTACCAGGAGAAGTTTCAAAATCAATATGCAAAGCAAGGCAACAGGAAGCATAATTTTTACGCATCTCAATGAAAGTGTACAAAAGAACTGTATGTCCAGTCTGGCTGTCATTCAAATATGAAGGCTATAGGAATACACATTTCACATGTTAGATCTTAGTGATCTTAGGGAATTCTGCATCCATCAGCCCTTCTTGAGGACTCTATTAGAGGATAAGCTGTATCAAAACAATGGTTACTGGGAAAACTTCAGGAAAATTACTGATTGTGAGAACTTTATACATTTATAATAAGATTAAGATGATAGAGGTCAATGTGAAAGGCTAATATATGTTGTGACAAATTAGAAGTAATGCTACTGAAAAATGGAAGAAGAAAATAAAGAGTAAGATACAAAAAGTGTATTGTTGTAAAGCAATAGATACACACTCAAAATACTAGAAAATACTGATAAACACAGTAAAAAGTAAAAATACAATAGGAGACTAAGGGGATTACAAAGGTATAATTAGAAAAGAAAGATCAAAATATAAAATTTTCTAAATACCCATATTTTTGAGAAAGTACTAAAAAAAGAAATATAACAAAACAAAATATTCATTAGACACACACACACACATAAATACACACACATATCTTAGACCTAAAGTCAGTACCATATCTTATTCAATGGGGAAAAAGGGCCAGTTTTACTAACATCAGAAAAAAGGTAAGGCTGCTACTATCTTCTCTACTATTCAACGTTGTTATAGAGCTATGACCCAAAGAAATTTAACAAATGAAATCAATTAGAAGCGTAAGTATGAGAAAAAAGGAATAAAACAATCTGTTTTTAGTTGATATGATAGCAAACTGAGAACCCACTGAGAATCGATGATAATAGTAACTCAAACAATAAAATAATTCAAGGAGCAGCAGAATATAAAATTAACAAATAAAAAATCAATAGCCTTCATATATACAAAAATAAAGTGACAGACTCTAATGGCAGAGAATACCTCATTTTTAACAGCAACAAAGAATATAAGCATTTTTAAATAAACTTAACAAGAAATGTAGGAAACTAATATCAGAAAAGTTTAAAATATTCCCAAAAGACACAAAAGTAGACTTGAACAAATGAAAAGTCATCCCCTGTTCTTGGATAAGACAACTTAACATTATAAAAAATGTCAGTTTCCCTAAATTAACTTATAAATTCAATGTAATCCAAAGACAAATACGAATAAGCTATTTTATGGAGTTAGAAAAAATTAAAAATAAAGCTCATATGGGAAAACAAATATGGAAGATTAGTCGCTAAAACAATGAAAAAGGAAAACTGCTACGGTTTTTAACCTTACCAGATATTAAAATTTGCTTGCGGTAAAGCCTCTGTGATTAAAACAGGCACATAAACAGACAATAGACCAGTGGAACAGAATAAAAAGTCCAAAATTAGACCTTAATAAAATGGAAACTTAGTATATGATAAAAGTGGCATCTGAAATCCCTGAGGTAAAGATCAACTTTTTAAATAACCAGTGCTGGGTAAACTGCGTAGTCACTTGGAAAAAGATAAATGAGATCTATTGCTCATCTGATACACAAGAATTAACTCAAAAGAGATTAGGGATATAAATTTTAAAAATAAAAATAAAACCAAACAAGTATAAGAAGAAAACACACGTGAATTCATTTTTAAATTTGATATAAGAAGAGGCTTTCTAACTAGGACTCAAAATTCAGAGGTAAAAAAAGATTGATAAATTTGATTACATAAAAATAAAAACCATTTTTCATGAAAACAATCATAAGCAAAGTCAAAAGACAACTGAAAACCTGGAAGAAAATAGTGCAAACTATATCACAAATAAAGAGTTAATGTCCCTAATATATCAAGAACACACCATCTATTTTTAAAAAGATATTAAAAAGGCTCCAAAACATGAAAAATATCCAAATACGAATAGAAAGCAGCAAGTTAAAACATTATTGAAACAACAGTTCCGGCTTTGTTTCAGTCCCCCCTAGAAACAGGATGTCCTTCAACTCTGTAGCATGGTAAATCACATGGCTCAGTGGTCTAAAACCCCGGGCAGGCTGTTTCCCCAGGTCCCTCAACTGCCCTGCAAGTGAGGCATGTGCAGATAAGACTCCAGTTACCCCGGCCTTCCTGAGCCTTGTGCTACCTGCTTGCGAAGAATCCTAGGCTTTCCCTTGCTGCCTATCTGTAAGTAGTAACCCTGCTTCATGTGACTTGCTGTGAGTGGGTGTCCCTCTCACCAAACTCAGATAAGATGATAACCAGGGCACAGTGAGCCTGCTCCACATGGTTCAATGTACACACGAATTTCCTAGTTGTCTTCCCGAAGAGGACCTAAAGATGGAATCCAACAGCAGTGAACACACCAGATTACTTAGTGTCTTAATCATGGTTTTTTAAACACCATTTTCCAATAAAAGGAACCAGGGCTCAGTGGAGGATTGGTTGATTCCAGAGCTAGGGTTAAGATGAGCTGGCAATATCTTGTGGTACCAGAAACAGGAAGTGATCAAAAAATAAAACAAACCAAACAAACAAACAAAACAGATGGGGCTTGCAGAAAGAACAGAGCTGCCAAGCTGAAAAAACTCCCAAGAGTCAAAGTTGAACATTTTGAGCACAAAATAAATAATGATGGTATTGGATTTTAACCCATAGAATAAGAGATACTTCCCTGAGTCCATAAATGAATAATAGAATCAGTAAATACTTAAGGGAAAAGACATCACTCTCCTTACAATAAAATTCTAATTAATAAAAGTAGAAAAGGCATGGAAAATCACTATTAGACAAGCACCACAGTAAAACATTGTTGGAGACGAGATCTACTGATGGATACAAAAACGAGTGGGTAGAATTTTGAGAAACAGATTTGCATAGTATCAAAGTATTAATGTTATAAATAGAGAAATCTGGAATACACCATTATAACAAGTGATTAAACAGCACCAATAATAAGACATGTAGACATTATGAAACCTTTGATGTGATGCACTGAGAAGTATAAATCATTTCTGTGGTATTCTCGACAAAAATGCATAGCTTATTCCAGTCACAAAAAATCATGGAAATGCAATTGAAGGACATTCGTCAAAATAACTGATGAGTACTCTTCAAAAGAGACAAGATTTTGAAAACCAAGGAGACTACAGACTATCACAGTTTGGAGAAGACTTAGGAGTTAAAGCAACAAAGGTGGACTCTTGGAACAGAAAAAAGGCATTGTAAGAACTGGTAAAATTTGAATAGGGTCTGGAGTTGACTTAATAGTGTATGTTGATACTAGTTTCTTGGTTTCGATTTTTATACTATGGTTATGTAAAATTTTACCATCAGGGGAAGCTGGGTGAGTAGGATACAGGAATTCTCAATCTACCTTTGCTAACTTCCCTAAGCTTACATAATTATTTTTTTCTTTTTTCCTTTTTTTTCCTTCAGTCTCCCTACCAGAAGTCTATATAATTAGCTCCAAACAAAAAGTTAAGCAAACTAGGCAAAATATATTCAGAATCTGAATACTTCTCAACACCTTGCTTTCCATCACACTGGTCTGAGCCCTCTCCCCTGACTTTCTGAAATACCCTTTCCTGCTTCTATTCCCTCTCCCCACTCTGACCCAGTTATCTTCTGAAAACATAAGTAAGATCATGTCACTTCTCTGTTCAGAATTCTCTAACAACTCCTTACTTTTATCGGAGAAAATCAGTCTTTTCGAAAGCCTCCAAATTCACATACATAATCTGCACCCCACATTCCCTCTCTAACCTGATTTTCTACTTTCCTCCATTTCCATCCTATCCTGTCTCCCTGTTGTCCTTGAACACTCCAAGCTCACACTCCAGCCTTAGGGTCTTTCACAAGTCATTCTCTCTGTTTGGAACTCTTCTTCTACTTGCTGCCATCACCCCTGTATTCATACACACAGTATCTCCTTTTCTTCCTTTAATTCTAATCTCTCCCTTCCCATGAAACACACAAACGCCACCCTACTTGATGGTGCAACATGAGCATCACACCCTTCTCCCTGCTCTACCTTTCCTTGTCTTCTATAGGCTTTATCATGTTCTAACATACCAGCCAGGCAATTCAATAGTCATGTTTATTTTTTTCTTTCTTCATCCATCTATGGCCCCTTCCTCTCAATTTAAGCCTTATGACAGAAGATACCTTTGCTTTTTTCATTGATGAATCCCTAGAACAGTAATAGATAAATAATGGCACTGTTTATATAATTTCAAGTAATTCAAGATTTGTTCTCTCATCGATAGTAATAAACAGAAATCGGAAGGGTTATGCTTTGTGACTAACTCCACCAGATAACATCTTTACAATATGGGTATTCACATCCTAAGAGTCACACAAATGCAATTTCCTTTAAAAAAAAATGTGAAGAAATATATCCAACCAGATATTTCATTTCATGTAACAGCTGTTGTGGATTTCAAGGAAATATTTTGATAACTTTTTGCCACATTACTAAATTGAGTTGCTTCCAACTAAAGCTAAGTGTCCATGATTAATGGTCAAGGCATAAACACTACCACTTATTGCTTGATTTTTAAAAATGGGATTATAAGACATATTTAGGTATATTTCACAAAATTTTTATTTTTATATTGTATGGACATCAGCAGCAATTCTTTATGTTAAATTTATTTTCTGAACAAAATACAAAGTTTGTTATTTTTCCCAATAGATACAGAAAGGTCATAATTCCTTCCATGATCCCAAGTAAATTTTTATTCGTCCCATTAAACTTCTCAAAGGGGTTAGCAAAAACAATAGACATTGTGTGCCCTTAACTTACTGTAGCCAAACTTTTTGAACAGTATCATCCAGAGTAACTGACAAACGTCTAATACAGTGGACTATTTTTTTGTGAGAGACTTTGCTTTCTTTCTTTTATTTGCTTCTATGTATTCTTCTTTGTCTTTTTCTTTCTTTAGTTTTTTAAATGAAAAGGAGGTAATGGGTGTTGGTAATGTTGCCAGTTGACAACTCGTTTCTACCATGCAATCAAGCTTCTAAGCAGCCTTATGTTTTGTTTTCTATTCGTGGTTGGTTGCCCCCTTTAACCTTATCAAAGCAGTTAAATTTCTTCAAACTGTCAACCAGAGCCGTGTCAGCATCTTAAAGACAGCCACTGCTGACACGGCTCAGCAAAGCTGAATTGATCTTTCACCCCGTAGGGCATTCCACACGGAGAGCCAGTGCACCACCACCCTGAGCTTGACTTAAAGTTCAGCCTTTTCTGCCTGGTTGTCGGGAAGGCAAGCTGTGCTGTTCCATAGCAGTATTTAAAAATACTTCTGTTTCTGTGTATTAACACTTTGGCTTTTCTCTTGGCCTTGTAAGTGCCTAAGTGAGAAAGTTTAAGGAAAGAGGGGAAAAAAAATCGGAGGTAAATCCAATATATTGTGTGTCCCATGACTTCAATGGTAATTGGAGTACCCTATTGCGAATTCAAATGACATGAAGTCGTGCTATTTGAGTACCAAAGAGTGTTTTCTTATCAAACTCTCAACCCTTTTTTTACCCTTCTCCATCTCCCAGTTCCCTGACCCTTCCATGCTTTAAGTCCTGTAAATTTCCAGAAAAGATTCTGAAACAAATATAGCTGCCTCAGACAGTTTCCTTATTATTGTGAGAGGACTTTTAAAACATTTTCTAGGATCATCTTGATTGAAGAATACTTTTCCATTTCAATAAGCAACCATACTTTAAGCGTCATTTCAAGACTTCTCCACAATATAGTTTATCTCCAAGTTACTTTTGTGCGTAACTGTTATGGAGCTATTTATAGAAGAAATCTTGTACCATAAAATTTTACTTTAAAAATATTTGCTGTTGGTTTGTTAATAGTTCTGCATAAAAAATTTGCCTTTGAACTTACTATACTAAATAATTTGTTGAGTAAAATGGACTCGTGTTATCATAAGTCCTTTTGATACAATTGAAACTTCCTTGAATTCAATAATAACTTATGAGCATTTTCTATGAGTCAGGCCCTGGGCCTACTGTTGGAATTATAGAGATAAATAAGGTAGTTCGTGTTGTCAAATAGCTCATGGTGTGGTTAGGGGATACAGGGAAACAACAACTAATGCCAACTAATTGCTCTATGTAAGCAATCAGGATAACATATTTTCCATAGACAGAATATCATAAATTCCCACATGTCTGAAAAAGAAACAGCTCCTCTCTGCTGATAAGAAAGTGTTATCATATGAAACTTCACATTTGATGAAATAAATGACACAGAATTGAAGTAATTTATCCAAGACCAAAAACTTCCTGGTTGACCAAGCTGTGGTTAGCATTTCCACACAGGGAATATATGATATCCAGGAGCTGAGAAGGGAGACTGAAAAATCTCAGAGGTAATAAAGTGACCATTATACTGATTCCAACTTAATCTTCCCTGAACTTCTGCTCTCCTATCAGCATACCATATATTTCCTCTAAAAAAGCACATACATTTTCTGACTTTTCCCTTCCTTCAATATACTAATAAAGTTGATTTTCTCTTTCCTCTTTCTTCTCTCGTCCTCTCCCCTCTTTCTCCATTCTCTTTCAATACACACACACATACACACATACTACATATAATATAGTTCATATATATGCTACTCACAGCTTTTAGCTTTCTTTCTTTAATTTCATAGATCCATCACAGTTAATGACCTTCAATATTGTGATACCAAACCATTGGTTTAATGTTCAAAGGTCAAGAGCACACAAGCATGTCCTGCAAGATAGTGATTGAAATGACCTTTAGTAGACTTATTTGTTCATAATTTTACCATTGAAGGCTGCTGGATATCATAAATCATAAGAAGAAACAAAGATAATTTAGTTTATGAAGGCCCATACATTAAAAAAATCAAATACATTAGGCCCAACTACTATTAAGTCTCTGTCTAGGATTCTAAGAAATTACCAACTGTTCGAATTTGAACTACTGTCTTGACTGCAAGTGTCATATCCATTCAGGAATCTTCACCTGATTTCATTTTCATTTTATAATCAAACTGCAATTACTATACT
Organism: Papio anubis; assembly: GCF_008728515.1. Classification (NCBI taxonomy): domain Eukaryota; kingdom Metazoa; phylum Chordata; class Mammalia; order Primates; family Cercopithecidae; genus Papio; species Papio anubis. Next base: position 19,641,991 of record NC_044994.1, read on the forward strand.
CTCTCTGCAACTATTCACAACACACATTTAGATATCATTGGGACATTAGGGAATACTTTTTTCTTGTTCTAAAATTTTCAAGAATATTTCATATACTTTTTCATTTCTCAGGAAAACTTTTAACACTACTGCAACCAAATGTAAGCTTTGTAACATGAGGTTTATGGAAATTGTTTATGAATATTTAGTTAACTTTAAGGCATGAGTTATCACTTGGTATATCTAACTTAAGCATTTTACTGTATTCAAACATCATTTCCCTGGAAGCTTTGCAACAATTTCAGAATAACCATTTACTTTATCAATGTGTCCTCTGAAAGGAATCACAAAGAACCTTAGAGTTTTTATATAAAATTTAAACTGAAAGAATGAGTTAGCCCAGCACATAGCAGCCTTCTTAAAGTAAAATTTTTGGCTCACTGGGGCTAAACAAAGGAAGAGATCAACAGGCTCCTAAATGTATGTTACTTGGGAAATGAGTGATTAAAAATACACACTTTTGTACTTAGCATCTTAGATGCCAATAGGGTGAGTGAAGAAATCTGAAGAGCAAAAGTGAAGGCAGGCCAACCCTGAGGAGCCTGTGGCCGTTGTCAGCCCAGAATGATGAGGATCTTGGCAAGCAGAGATGAAAGAAAGATCATTACTGCCAGGTCTCGAGAAGAGGGACTATTCAGGGATTGGTAAATGACTTGAAATGGCAGTAGAGATGAATAAATCAATATGATTCTGAGGTTCTGCTTCAAGGTTGTAACACATCTAGGATTGAACTCATCACCTCTTTACAAATGCAGCTCCTCCTCCTAACTTGAGACACCCTCATCATCTCAATCATAGAAGGTCCATTTTCTCTAAAGTGTCCCTTTATAAGAGCCTCCTACTTAATCATTCTGACTTTAGTTTTCCTGTATCTTAACAGGTTTGTGTAATCTATCACTGGGAAATTTTGGGCATTTCCAACAGCTCTGTTGATATAATTGGTATGATTGGCAATTCAAATTGCATGGTTCACCATCATCTTCAGCCAGTGACCTTGGAGAGTTTGAGATTAGACAATCAACAATTGAACAGAAGGACAAACTTATGTTAAATTTGTAGATTATTAATCATGCATCATACAGTTTTCAAAGTATTTTCTCATTTAATTTTTATAATTTCATAAAGTAGGAATCCCTTTCCAATGATAGAATTGATACTCAGATATTTAAAACTGGCTAAAAATCCCAGAAGTGGTACTTGTTAGTAACTTTCTGCAGAACATAATGTAGAAACTTGCAGTTATTATATAGTTCTTTCTTTTTATCCAAATTTAACCCCCATATTAGAGATAGTAGTCTATGAGGCATAAACATGCCAGGATTTATAAGATTAACAACCAGAGATTTTATAGATTTATTTTCAAAAGTCTTTCAATCACACTAGGGACTTGACTCATGACTTTTAACCTTCCTCTTTTGTATGCCGCAAAAGATTCCAGGGCGCAATCTAAAAACAGTATTTTATGACTTCTTTGTCATCAAAGATCAAGAAATATCACTGGACTTTTCATTCTCTAAATTGATACGACATGTAAACTAGCTGTCATGATGTCATGGACAGCCCAGTTGTCCACCCCTCACCTCTGCCCACAGCCCTTGGGCTAGCAGTTCCTGGGAAATAGTCCCCACCCTAAAAGTCATCAGACCCCAATTCCCAGAGAAGAGAAGGTTGAGTTAATATCAGGCCCTCTCTCTCAATTTATGCTTCATAGTAATTAACCTGATCCTTGTTGTTCATATTTTTAGCTTGAGCTCCTCTTGCTTGCTTTCCTTCCCTGCAAACACACACAAGTACATACACTTCCAGAATCTAAGGCCTCTGATTCCGTTCCAGACACCTCTACTCAAAGAACAGCTATGCCGCAATAGATCACTTACTGGACTTAACATCAGAAGACCCATATTTAAATCCTAGACCTTCCTCGTACAATCAGCACAATCTTCAGCTAATATTTACGGATGCATACTGCATGTCAGACTCTATCTTTTGCTTTCCAAATGCTTTGACTTATTTCTTTCTCACAACATCAATATGAGGTAAGTATTATTATCATCCCCATTTTACTTTTAAAGAACCCAAGATACTGACACGTTAGGTTACTTGCATAAGCTGGTGAGTAGTAGAGTTAGGACAATTATTAACTCATTAACTCTCTCTACACTTCCTTCCTCCTCAGCAAAATAAAGATAACAACATGTGTTTTATAGAACTGTGCCTGGATAACACAAGAAAATGTGTATGAAAATACTAATTATGCTAATTAAACTATAAGAAGCTCTAGAGGATCCCAACATTATTGTTATTGATGATGCCTTGAAACCACCTTTTGTCAGATCCTAAATGATCTGTCTGGCTCTGATTCATGGTTTTATTAGACTTTCTAGCTACTTTCAACCGGGGCACCCTCTTCCATTTGTAGCCTGCAGGTAAATATACATTGATATTAACAAGAGCCTCCATTCTCAAAATCAAATGAACTATTATTCCTCCCTTATCTTGACAGCTGATATAGGTATGCTGAGCTTATTACCTGCTTTACAAAAGGATTTCCCAAATGTCTCAAACAACAATTCCATGATATAGACATTCCTAAAAGCTATGTAAAAGATACATATGTGTAATAAAAGCTATGATATATCATATCTTTATAAACATAAGAATTCATACCAAATATATGGTTCACATAGGACAGAATCATCCCATAGCCAATTAAAGCAGAAACAAGAAATAGTAATCGAAGGCAGGCAGTGTGTGGCCAGCAGGGAAGCATTTGACCTTATGGTTTGTGTCCTTTTATGTGACTATAATGTCATGCTGTCTTAACATTAATAGAAGCATCAAATCCATAAATTGATTTATGGATCCAAAGTGCTTTGACTTTGTGTCTTTACCTCTATGTTTGAAGCCCAGCTAGCTGCCTGGTTTCTCTATCATGGGCAGGGTGTCCTTCCTTATACAGTCTTACTTTGAATTTTTACTAAACACTTTACTTGTTTGCAAACTGTATTTTAAAGCTGTGACTCTAATCTATAAGACGTGAGCTTCCAGACAAATACAGTGTATTGGCAACTTGAAGATGAATGGAATCCTTTCTTTCCTATATTAAAGAAGAAGAGGTCCATTATTTCTCGCAGCAAGGCTGCTACAGCACCACAGCCCTTGTTCACACATTGCTTTGTATTATTACATTGGAGCACCTAGAGAAGCCAAATTAGCAATAAGCAGAATGGGACTGCATGGTTCTGCTTTAGGGCACAACATACCTTCAAGGGGTGAAGCCCAAGGTAGAAAGAGAACAAAGCCTATAAGCCATTTACAAATTTCTTTCCAAGTTTGCCTGCCTGCTATTTTATTGATAAATTATGCACAATCATATAAACAAAGAAGTAGTCTCAAAAGGATTGATTTGCCCAAGATTATGCAAATGTTAGAAGCATAATTGGAACTTAAGCCCAAATCTTCTAACATCTATTCCTAGTTCTTTGTGGTATAGCAATGCTAATGAAAGGTAACAAATACTTATTGATCATCTCTTATGCTAGCATATATAAGGCACGATCCTTGCTCAAAAGGACCTTACACTCTATTTTTGAAACATGACATAAATACGTGAAAATTTTACATGCGCACAAGTTATTGACAGGTTAAAATACAAGGTTATCATAAGTTCATATGGCTAGCACACTTTCAGTGAGAATGCAAAACAGTGCAGCTGCCATGGAAAACACTGCACGGAAGTACTCAAAAAATTAAAAATAGAAATATTAAAAGATCCCGCAATCCCACTTCTGGGTATTTGTTCAGAAGAATTGGAAGCAGGATCTTGAGAAGATGATAGCACTCCCATGTTCACTGCAGTACCAGTCACAATAGCCAAGATGCGGAAACAACCTAAATGTTGATCTACAGATGAATGGATCAAGAAAATGTGGCATGGACATACAATAAAATACTATTCAGCCTTAAAGAATAAGAAAATTCTGTAACATGCAACAATATGGATGAACTTTGAGGATATTGTGCTAAGTGAAATAAACCAGTCACAAAAAGAAAACTACAGCATGATTCCACTTGTATGAAGTATTTAAAATAGTCAAATTCATGGGATCAAAGGTTGGAATGGTAGTTACCAGGAGATGGAGGAAATTAGGAGTTACTAATCAACAGGAATCCCATCAGTTAACATGAATAAGTTGTTGAGATCTGCTGTACAATTTTGTACCTATAGTCCATGGTTGTTGATTATGTACTGTACACTTAAATTTGTTAGAAAGGTAGATCTCATGAGGTTAAGTGTTTTTACCACTCTAAAATAAAATGAAACAGAATAAACGAAAGAGAGAGAGAGAGCCTTGTTATTTCAAAATGCTATCATCATAGTCTGAATAATAGATCTAATAGAGAAAGATTTTAAAAGTCAAAAAAAGTTGATATCAGATGAATTTACAAGTTTTAGGTGTATGTGATAAAATCTGTGTATTTGGATGAGTATGTGGTTCCTGGGTGGGAACTATCTGGCAAGTTGGATCAATTGTCAAGTTTATACTATTTATAATTATCCTTGATTAAATATGGATAGACAGAGAGGAAGAAAGTAAAGAAAGAAGAGAGGGAGAGAAGTAAGAAGAAAAGGAGAGAGGAAGGGAGGGAGGAGACACTGCAATGAGGGATGGGAGTGAGTAAATGTATAACGATAGGAAATTTTAAGTATAATCACCCTTAGAATTTGTTAAATTATCATTACATGATTACCTTAATACACTAGTCAAATTGTGTAGGAAGACACACATCCACACTCACACTAATTCATAATCACATTGAGTGGATCCATTCCGGTTTGACAAAGTTTGTGAGTCTTCACATTTTTGTCAGGTTTCTCTGCTCATTATGTGAATGGAACCCACTCTTCTACCTGTCCCAGTGCAGAGGCAGACTTATTCTACTAGCTCTCTAGACAAGCATGAACATGTCGGAGCCTACAGTGTAAACAAACAACTTGAGTCTTACTTCTGTAATGATACTTACAAGTGTGTGACCTTTGTGTGTGTTTATGTATGCAACACACACCAACATGGCACAATGAAATATACCACAAATTTTCTCTAAGCAAGTAAACCAGAACTCAGCTGCTATATTTCCAAAAGACAATATCTCATGCCAATTAACGGAAATAATTCCATGGAAAAACATGAACTGTATTATTGTATTTTTACACCGACAATTATATAAACATCTTTCTTTTTTCATTGTAACATTTGCCAGCTGCTATTCTTTTGCAATGCATATGGGTGAGTATTAGGGTACAAATATAATGTATCATCCAAACCAAGATACCTTTTAGAGCTAAAGGAAAAGCTATTAAGTAATGACCCTCAGACAACCAACATAAACCAGTCTGTCACAGGCAAACCAGACAACTGTGTGTGGCTACTCAAGCTAGGGATCACTGTGTAAGAAAATTCATGTACCGACATGAACTTTAATATAGAAATGACAAGGAAGCAGGGAGAGGCTCACAGGTGGGCAGTATAAAGCAATACCTTATGGTTTTTTTTAATTGATTTCTGCCATTTTAGGCTTTATGAAATAATCATTATTCCTATTTCAGTTTCAGGAATGAACACCAGGATTTCGTACTTCCAGTTTCCTCTGGCTTTTCCCTCCTTACCTACACACCCCATGACATGGAATAAATTGCATGAACCTGATACCATAACTCTCTACCCCCTAAAAAAATGTGCAACTCTGACCAGCAGTTATTGACTTGGTCAAGGGAGACAATTGTTAAAATAGATGCATTCAAGAGTACGGCATACAATATATTAAAGGCTCTTGCATGTGCTTCAATATCCAGGCACTGATCACCATTCTGTGCTTAATTTGTTTTAATTGTTTTAACTTTATAGTGTGAAATCCAGAATATGAAATATTTGGCAGACACATGAAGTTGTGAAGGTATGAAAACATCTAATTACTCTTTATAAATATTTAATAGAGAGAAGCCAGACTTTGCCTGAGAATTACAGGCTTTGTAAATTACCATGGTAACAATTAGTGTGTTACTCCATGTACAGGTATTAATGAGAAATTGGGGACTTCTGCACTATGGAGTATACAATTTTAATCAGTGAAATGGATGTAGAAGTTATTCTTGAAAATAAGGATAAATTTAGTTTTTATCGGTCATGCAAGTGTTTGCCCCATTTGCTTTTATCAGAATTATTTTGTTCTCATAAAATGTAATTTATTGTGCACCTACATTTACATGGTACAGTAAGCAAATATAGTTTCTGCCTTCAAGGGAAATCATAAGATTATGATATTTTCTCTCTAAATTATATCAATAGAGTTAATTTGGCTTGAGACTTCAGTTTGATAATGGGCAAAAATGGATATAGATTATTCGTGAGTGAATATGTCCTTTTACTCAATAACATTAAGTCTTTGTTAACATTTATTAAATGTGGTCAGAATTACCTAATCAAATTCCATTATTATGAAAACATTATGTATCACACTATTCAATTATTCATTCATTCAACAAATGCTCCTAAGTGTTAGAGATTTGACAGTGAACTAGAAGATAAGGTTCCTGTTTTTCAACAGCTTGCATCTTTAGTGGATAGCTAAGATCCAAACACACAAATCTTATTTTAATATAATTTCAGATAATGATAAGTTCAATTTTAAAAAGTAAGACTTAAGTTTAGTAGAGTTTAATCTAGGCAGGGAGGGCTGTTTTTGATGTGTTTGTTGTTGGGTTTTTGTCTTTTGTTTTTTAGTCAAGATGATTAGAGAAGGTATCCCAAAGGAAGTGACAGTTGAGTTGAATAGAGCCCTGATTTAAAAAAAAAAAAAAAAAAAATGGGAAGGGTAAGGAAGATGTTGAAGAAGTTTAAAGCTAAATGGAAAGTTTGAGAAGAAAATATTGACTATTGTGAAGTCACAAGAATGGAGCAGAGTAGTAGAAAGAGTTCAAAGAGGTAAAAAAGGACCAGATCAAGCAAGTGATCCAAAGTCTCTCATAATCAGAATAATGGCCCCCAGATGCCCATGCTCTAATCCCCAGCACCTGTGAATATGTTACCTTACATGAAAAAAAGGGACTTTGTATCTACGATTAAGTTAAGAATTTTGAAATAGGGAGATCATCCTGGATTATCTATGTGGGCCCATACTAATTGGAGACCTTAAAATCAAAGAGCCTTTATTGGCTGTGGTCAATGAAAGTGGCGAGGAGAGAAGCTGGCCCAGAATGATGCTCTCTTGCTGGCTTTAAGATGGAGGAAGAGGCCACAAGCCCAGGAATGCAGGTGGCCTCTAGAGGCTGAAAAAGACAAGGAAACTGATTTTCTCTAGAGGCTCCAGAGAGAAACACAGCCCTGTGGCCACCTTGATTGTAGTCCAGTGAGACGTGCATCAGATTTCTGACCTACACAAAGGTAAGAAAGTAAATTTGTGCTGTTTTAAACTACTAAGTTTGTGGTAATTTTTATAGCATCAATAAAACTAATATGAGGGATTTGAGCAGGGGAGTGATATGATGTGTGCAACCTGTGTTTTAAGTGATTACTCTGACAGCTATGTGGAGAATATATTGTCAACACTCTGAAGTATATTTTCCACATAGCTGTCAGAGTAATCACTCAAAACACGAGTGGTTTAACACAAGAAACCCAAGATAGTGCCAGTAAGACAAGATAGGATGCCATAGTTGCTGAAAGCAACTATGATTGCTTGGACTAGGGTAACCAAAGTGATGATAAGAAGTGGAAATATTTGAAATAAAATTTGGACGTAAAATCGCGAAGGTAGTTCAAAGTCATAGCATTAAATGAGACCATCCTACTCTACCACTTTCGTCAATATGGTAGCCACTAGCTCCATGCAGCTACCATTAAAATTAATTAAAAGCTAATAAAATTAAATGTTCAGTTTCCAAGGCACACTTGTCACATGTCAAGCTCAATAGACACATATATCTATTGGCTACCTATTGGGCAACACAGATAGAGATTCTCATCATCATAGAAAATTGCACTGGACAGGACTAAAAGAAATGGGACAAGGTAGAGAAGAAAATTTTAAAAGGGTCAAGACGATCTCTGGACTACTCCAACTCTCAGAGTGAGGGATAGGAAAAGGAACAAGCAAAGTAGACTGAGGAGTGGTTAGTGTTTACTTTTTCCAAGATTTAAAAATATCAAAACACAAATTAGAATACTACACTTAAAATAGACAATGTGATTCCATATGTGATTAACATAAATGTTGTTTTTGCATAGCTTTAGCTGTTAAATCAGCTAACAAGCTGGAGGTACTAATGTTCTCTGAGATTCCAGTTATTGTTTAGTTTCTTCTAGAATGGAACTTTGGCTCTGAGGGACAGAGTCAGAACAGAAGAGACACAATGAGAGAAAGGGCAGAGTGGTTCTAGAGTAGAGTTTGCATCCTTCATTATTGTATATTGTGCCATCATTAGATGAGATGAGCAGAGAGTCTAATGGAAAAAGAAAAACAAGATTAATTTGAGTAACAGTTATTTTCCCTGGCTATGCCCAGACTCATACAAAAGAAGCTCAAATTAAAGTTTTATCTTTGTACTTTTTCTATTTTCTTGAGAGCTTGTGTTTTATGTCACTAATAAACAATCACAAGCTGAGGATTTCTCAGATGTCTACTGCCCCTTAGCCACAGTCAAGCACTTGAAATCTTAGAAGCAGTTGACCTCTGATACCACATTATTTGATGGTTTTGATGTGTTCATGTAAAGAACACATCATCAAAAAAAGGGCAAAATTCTTACAAGGAGGCAGACCTTGGGTGAGAGACTAATGGGTCTCTGAAAAACCAGTGGAGAACTTTAAGAGCTGGAAATTCTGAGAAGGGCGGAAAGCAGTACAGTTTAGAGAGAGTGCTGCCATTTTTATTGTTACCATGCAGTGTCTATAATAGTTACCTTAAAAGCATTTCACAAACTCATTTACTCTTTGAAATAGTGTTTTCTGTTATGGGATAAAGTATAAATATAGACTCAAGTTCAGCTTCCTGTAATTATTGCCTTGTTGGCATCAAAGAAGAAAGTGAAAGAAGAACTGAATAAAATGTATTATGAAATACAAAATTTGCTGAAAGACGAGAGAGGGGAGAAAAGTCAGATATGAGAATTCATTCATTCAACACATATTTTACTCCTTGTCAAGCCCTGTCCTTGTTACAAGGAATGCAGTGATTGAAGATGCAGAGTTTTTCCCCAAGAAACTCACATTGCAGTAAAGCACTTAAAATGAACATTTCAGTAAAGTACTTAGTAGAATGACCAGCACAGAGCACAGAGTATTCATCAGCATTTTTTTTTTTTTTTTTTTGAGACAAAGTCTGGCTCTGTTGCCCAGGCTGGAGTGCAGTGGTGCGATAGCAGCTCACCAAACCCTCCACCTCCCAGGTTCAAGAGATTCTCCTGCCTCAGCCTCCCAAGTAGCTGGGACTACAAGTGCGTGCCACCATGCCTGGCTAATTTTTGTATTTTTAGTAGAGGTGGGGGTTCACTATGTTGGCCAGGCTGATCTCGAACTCCTGACCTCATGGTCTGCCCGCCTTGGCCTCCCAAAGTGCTGGCATTATTCTTTTTTAGTTTGTTTGTTTTCTCAGAGATAAGGTCTAGCTCTGTTGCCCAGGCTGGAATTGCAGTGGTGCGATCGTGGCTTGATGCAGCCTCAAACTCCAGGGCTCAAGTGATCCTCTCGCTTCCGCCTCCTTAGTAGCTGGGAGTACAGGCACACGGCACCACACCTGGATTATTTATTTGTTTATATCTTTGTGAAGACTGGGGTCTCCCTATGTTACCTAGTCTGGCCTCAAACTCCTGGGCTCAGGTAATCCTCCCACCTCAGCCGGTCAAAGGACTAGGATTATAAGCATGAACCACTGCACCCAGCCATCATTAATCTGATACGTGAATTCTCTCCTTCTGGACTCACTGTGGAACAAATCCTTCTGAAATAACTTCTGCTCCACCATTCTGTCTAAAAGATAACATCCTACTGATATTTTGACATATTTTAGCATGATTTTATTAGTCCATGCTATTAATACACAGCTAAAATATTAGAAATATGGGCAGTTACCACATTATAATTAGTGTAAGTTATAATTGCTCTTAAACATCTCTGCTAAGATGTATCTGTGTTCTTCATTGGCAAGGAAGTAGAGCAAAGCAAGAATAGCTTTGTTCTTCACTGACTTCACCCTTGGGTATTCCAGAAGTCAGTATTTCCTAACCTGTTTTTTTGTTTTGTTTTGTTTTATTTTTTGTTTTTTTTTTTTCAGTCCTCTATCTCATCATAAGTCTCTCTTTCTGGCATGCCTTTCCACCTAATGAACACATGAAAACACACACACAATGAACAAATGCACACACTAGCACATAGAGCTAAGAAAATAAAATAGTAAGAACATGCAACTAAGAATCCAAGGAAATCTATGTTCTGGTTAAGCTTGGTGATTGCAAGCAAGAGAACTGCTCAAATTAGCTCCAGTAAACAGTGGCAGGGGGAACATCTTATAGTGCCAGAAGGTAAGAAAGTGCTAAAAAAGAGAGAGAGAAAAAAAAAACAAATGCCAAAAGGACACAGGAGCCAACTGAAGAGTTTCCAATAGGCAAAGATGAAAAAATTTAAACAATAAAACAAATAGCATAATACTGGGTTATAATCGCAAGTATAAAATAAATATTCATAACAGTGTATGTATTCATTATATGAATATAAATAAGTAATTGAATAAGTAAATACATAGGAGAGAATTTAAAAATGTCCCTTGCAGAAGAATTCTAAGTAATTTATGTAGATACTCTGACCTAAAGGAGAGGGAACATAATTCCCCATTTCTTAGCTGTAGGTTACACATAGTGACTTTCTTCTAAAGAGTACAGTATAGAAAGCAAGGGAAGAGAGGCTAACTTTATAGTGGAGGAACCTACCAAACACTACCTCACCCAGGTGATCAAGTTGACATCATCAACAGTAAGTTATGTTAGTAGCATGTACTGTTTTTTTTTTTTTTTTTTTTTTTGAGACAGTGTCTGGCTCTGTTCCCCAGGCTTAAATGCAGTGACATGATCCTGACTCACTGCAACCTCTTCTTCCCAAACTCAAGCCCTTCTCCCACCTCAGCCTCCTGAGTAGCAGGGACTACAGGCACATGCCACTATGCCTGGGTAATTTTTGTATTTTTTATAGAGACAGGGGTCTCACTCATTTGCCCAGGCCGATCTTGAACTCCTGAGCTCAGGAGATCTGCTGGGCTTGGCCTCCCAAAGTGTTGTGGTTACAGGCGTGAGCTACTGCACCCAGCCACAGGTCCTCTTATTTATTTTTTATTTTTTAAAAATTTTGTATTTATTTCTTTACAAAACAAGGTGTTGTCTTGCTCAGTTTCCCAGGATGACATGCAGTGGTGCACTCATAGTACGACTGTAGCAGTCGTACAATCATAGTTCACTGCAGCCTAGAACTCCTGGGCTCAAGTGATCCTCTTGCCTCCACCTCCTGAGTAGCTGGGACTACAGGCACGCACCAAAATGCCTGACTAATTGTTTTAGTTTTTGTAGTGGTGGGGTCTTGCTGTATTGTCCAGGTTGGTCTTGACTTCCTGCACTCAAACAATCCTCCCACCTCAGCCTCTCAAAATGTTGGGATTATAGGTGTGAGCCGCCATGCCTAGTCAATAGGATGTACTCTTGCAATGTGATGAGAATGGCACTTTATCTCTGTGAACTTCCTCTCCAAAACACATTACTCCAGTCTAATCACACACACACACACACACACACACAACAACAACAACAACAGGCAAATCCCACTTGGAGACATTCTACAAAACGCCTGACCAGCAGTCCTTAAAATTATCAAGGTCCTCTAAAACAAGCAGTCTGAGAAACTATCAAAGCCAAGAGAAGCCTAAAGAGACATGACAACTAAATGTAATGTGGTGTCCTAGATGTGATCCTGGAACCAAAAAAAAAGGATATTAGATAAAATCTAAGGAAATCTGAATAAATTATGAACTTCAGTTAATAATGCTGTAACAGTATTGGCTTATTAGTTGTAACAAATGTACCACGTTGATGGAAGATGTTAATAAAAGCAATAATAGGGAGAATTAGATGTGGATTTCTGGGAAACTGTTGTCTTATCTTTGCATTTTTTCTGTAAATATAAAACTGTTCTAAAAAATTAAGTTTTATTTTTAAAAAGTGGAGAAAGTGAAATCTGGCTGGTTACTGAAGGTGAAAGAGAATACCTTAGAGTCAAAGATTGGACTCATGGTCATGCCTATGAAAAGCCAGACCTGGAGACTAGAGAGCATTAAGGCACCAGCCATCCTTGATGTTTTTCAGTAGCCACAGAATTTCTCATCTATGCTTTATCTGATACATTAGCTTCTCTTTCACGACCTTCTTTATCTACTAAGTAACCATGCACATGGTTCACCATGGCTAGCATTTCTATCTCTCAGTCACTGCATTAGCTTCAGCAAGCATTTTAGCTGACTTAATTCAATTTTTTTCTTCATAATAGACATGGAATCTGATTAGCTGCCAGTCAGGCAATGGCTTGTCTGTTCTTAGAACAGATATGCAACCTTAGTCCACATGATTATTTTGGGAGGAGGAGGCAAAGAACCATGTGATATTGTAGGGTCTCAAATATGAAGGGTCTTTAAAATGTTCATGAAAGATGTGTATTATGAAAAAATTGTGCATGGATCTCAAATTTTTTTGCACCAGAATAAACTCGTACTAACTTGTTATAACGTATCTGAACAGAATCTCGTTTGAGGCACTAAGAAGGGTAAGACATCAGTTTGAAAGGAACCCCTATCAGAGTAACATGATGTCTGCTAAAACTGAAACAAGAACAAATAGCAAATTTAAGGTGAAGTTTGGGTGAAAGGATGGTGAAATCACTGACGCTTTACAAAAGTTTATGGAGATAGTGCCCCAAAGAAATCAGCATTATGCAAATGATAACTAGTTTTAAGAAGGGACAAGACGATGTTGAAGATGAAGCTTGAAGTGCACGCCATTCACATCAAAATTAATCTTGTTCATGCCCTAATTGAAGAGGACCAATTATTAATAGCAGTAACAATAACCAACACCATAGACATCTCAACTGACTCAGCTTACACAATTCTGACCGAAAAATTAAAGTTGAGTGAACTTTCCACTTGGTGGGTGCCAAAACTGTTGTGCCTAGATTAGCTGTAGACAAAAGTGGAGCTTTCAATGGACATTTTACATGAGGGGGATCAAGATCCTGAAACATTTCTTCAAAGAATTGCAACAGGAGATGAAACATGACTTTACCAGTACAACACTGAAGACAAACCACAATCTAAGCAATGGCTACCAAGAGGTGGGAGTGGCCCAGTCAAAACAAAAGCAGACACATCAAGAGCAAAGGTCATGGCAGCAGTGTTTCGGGATGCTGAAGCATCTTGCTGTTGACATTTTGGTTGGCCAAAGAATGATAACATCTGCTTATTTATGAGAGTGCTTTGAGAAAGCCAAAGCTTGAGCTGAAAAACGCCCAGGAAATCTTCACCAGAGAGTCCCTCTCCGCCACTACAATGCTCCTGCTTATTTATCTCATCAAACAAGGATAATTGTGCAGGATTTTCAGTAGGAAATCATTAGACACCCACCTTACAGTCTTCATTTGACATCTCTGACTTCTTTTTGATTCCTAATCTTAAAAAAAAATCTTTTGCTTGGCATAGTGGCTCACGTCTGTCATCCCAACACTTTGAAAGGCCAAGGCAGGTGGATCACTTGAAGTCAGGAGTTTAAGACCAGCTTGGGCAACATGACAAAACCTCATCTCTAATAAAAATACAAAAATTAGCTGAGCATGGTAGTAGGTACCTATAACCCTAACTACTCAGGAGGCTGAGGCAGGAGAGTTGCTTGTACCCCAGAGGTGGAGGTTGCAGTGAGCCGAGATCTTGCCACTGCACTCCAGCCTGGGTGACAGAGACTCTGTCTCAAAATAAATAAATAAATAAATAAATAAATAAATAAATAAATAAATCTTTAAAGAGCATCCATTTTTCTTCTGTTAATCATTGAAAAATATTGCATTTACATAGTTAATTTCCCAGGACCCTCAATTCCTTAGGATGAACTAAATGGCTGATATCATTGCTTACAAAAGTGTGTTTAACTTGCCAGAGCTTATGTTGTGAAACAATTTCGGTATTTTTATTTTTATCCTTTAATTTTATTTTTCCATGAGATTTTTGAAGTCCCTTTATAGAAAGTTCTTTAAGGTTAATAAGGACAGAGGAGGATAATGGAATAGGTTTAGTGCATATGACAAGACTGTAATATAAATATATACCTATACTATAAATTCTAAAATAATATAAATATAAAGAAACAATAGAAATTATCCCGAGCTATGCTACAGCTGTGTAACAAGCAAACAATCTTGATGTCATAAGACAATACATATAGATTTAACTCATGAGTCTGTAGGATTCAACCAATGTAGGCTGAGCTCAGCAGGGTTAGTCAAATATCTGTGGATTATTTCCATAGTAATGATGTCTGGTGGTTGGCTAGCTATCATCTGGGGCACTAGGGACACCTGGGTCACATGTCTTTCATTCTCTACCAGGCTAGCCTGGACATGTTCTTATGGCAAAGTCAGAGCAAAGCAAAAGAAGAGATGGAAATGGCAGGTACTTTAACAAGCCTCTACTTGCATCACAACTGTGAACATATGCTGGCCAAATTTAGTTGCATGGCTGAACTCTAAATCAAGGATCAGGGAAATATATTTTCTGAATGCTGTGCTCTGCTAAGTCACATTGCAGAAGGCGCCAATATGATTGGTGGTGGTGTTGATGGACAACTGGGACAATTAATATAATCAATGTATTGCATAAATGAAATATTTAAGTTATCAGATGGTGAGATTAATTTGAGAAGCCCATCCAGACAAAGTGATTTTGAATAAGTGTTTAAGCCAAATTATAAGACAGCGCAGATGGATGTATTCATCATTTTGTCTGATTTAAAAGTATTCCTACTTTTGTTATTATGGATAAAGGGATCAAAAGAGGACAGGATGTAGCAGCTTCTATGTCCTGGAGTGAAATTATGATTCAGTTATTAACTCTGCTGCTCAGTAGCCCACAAGAAGTAATGCTGTATCCTTCTATTTGGCCTTATCTATTGTGACAAGGCTCCGGGGAACTGATGCGCATGAAATTCATTTCATGTCTCATTCACAGAATGCCTGAGTTTTGAAAATACCTTTATGATGTTTCAGGTTTCAGTTACCTAGTGTGTGATCCCACAAACTCACAGTCTTCAAAAGAAAGAACATTAACTTCTCTCAGAAGCTTCAGATTCTTTGTTACGGGAAACCCAGGAGGCATCGTTGCAGGAGAAACATACAGGAGCACACAGGTCACTTTTGATAAAATGTCATGTATTCTAAGGGCACTAGAAATACGTTTTTATGCAAACTCACAGTTGAAAAGATAGCACAGGTTTAGATAAAATAGATTCAAACCATGCTTATGTATAATACATTAACAAATAGATCATAGTCTTCCCATATCAAAGGTTTCTCAAAATACTTCATATAAATAAGAAAGATGATATTGTGACCATGGTAGCAAATAGATAAAAAATGTGCAAATAAGAACAATGGCATTTTCAGAATCTCACAGGAAAAATACAGTAACATCTTTCTTCCATTAAATAAGAAAATGTAAGAATACACAAAAGACTGGAACAAACATATAATGTCCTCTCATTCTGCAATATATTGCCATTGTTGCTTTGCATCACTCTTACTTCTTTCCATGTCATAATAATTAAATCTGAATCTTCCATTTTGGTTCCCTTCCAACAAGCCCTCGAGAATAAGGCTGAATTGGCAAATGCTTGACACTCCCCTTAGTCCCCCAGTGGTACATATCACAGTTTGATTTGGGAGCTTTTCCCAATAGAGACTATAGCAGGTCTACAAATCCATCTCAACATATTTCTCTGGTTAATTCTATGTGGGATTAGAACTAGCAACATGAGGAAACCAGTGTGACCTCCCTGAACCATTCGCGTCTCCTTCCTCTCTGCCTTGATTAGTCTAGCCAACTCCCACTCACCCCTCAAATTTCAGCTCACTACCACTCTCCCAGAAAGCTGCCCTGACTGATCATTCTCGTTTTGGTATACCTCCCGTGTTCTCATAAAATCCTGGGCATATCTCTATGAAAGAGCTGTTTGCACTGTGTCATCTTCTATATTTAGTTGTCTGTCTATTCCACTCACCAGTCTATGAGAGAGATATGAGTGAATCAAGAAGAGAGAAAAATTACATTGTGATTTGTCTGCAGAGAGCAACTAAATCTCATAGCACAGTGCATAGAACATGGCGCCTACCATTTTGGTGACTGCATGCTTGTCTATGAGATGGAGAGTGAGTGAGCAAGTGAGTGATTTATAAAGTGAATTAACTTGAAGAGAAAAGGCCCATGTGTACGTGTTTTTCCTTCTATCCCTGCTCCCCACTCTGAAAACTACCAAATGTTGGTGACATTTTTGAGAGCTTATTTGAAGCAAAAACAGGCCAGTTGAAAAATGTCAGTCTTATGTAACATCTCTAAAATTCTTGGGCTGGGATGAGGGGGTGGGAGCAGCAGTGAGGTGCTGACAGAAGAGGTTTTATTTTTGGCTCCATTGAGAGCACTGAGGATACAAGTTGATTTATTTATGCAGGCAGCTCAATTCCATGACAAGAGCAGTGGGGCTTGGAATTGAGAAACTACAGTTTACCTCTATCAAGTTACTTAAAAATTCTAAGCCCCAGTTCCTATTTTTGTAAACTAAGGATAACAAGAGCTACCTCCTTAGAATACTCTAAGGGGTTGTTATGACAAGATGGACAGATCACTGCAAGCCTCTTTACCAGGGATACACCCTGGCAATGTTGGCAGAATCATGGCAGCTACTGGAAGTCACCGAATAAAGCTGGTTATCTCTTCCAGCATCTTTTTATTCAAGGAGGTAGGGGACATATTAATTTTGTATTGAAATAAACAGGTATATTACATGTATAGAATGTAAAATACTCATGAATATTCATGAGACTTCAAAGAAATTTCATACTTAGAGCAACAGACTATCCCCTGAATTGCCCAAGGGTTCATATTTACTTTTCTCTGCTGCTAAGTTAGAAAAGTTGGAAAAGCCCTGATTATGGTAAGTAGTTTCAAACACTTTCAAACATCACATAACTGTGTCAGATGGTCACAGATTTAATATTATTTACGATTTTTCCTTAGAAATGAGTCTTGTGACTAAGTAGAGCTTATAGATCCAAAGCCAGCAGCAGCTACTTTGTCTTATTTTATAGACCATGTATGGAATTCTTGAAGTGCATCTACATAATAATTTCCCCAATCATCAAATTAATTAATTTTTAAAATTTTTTTGTCAGTCATGAATGCGAAGTGCATCTCTCTTTGGCAGATCCTTATAAGTAAACAATAAGAATGAGAAAAAATGTTAGACTTTCTGCTCAAGCAGTCTCTCCAACACATACAATAGTGGTGGCAACTCAGCTTGCAGAAAAAATAAATTGCGACTCAGCCAGTGTGGAAGAGTTTTCAAACACAGCATGCGCAAGATGCTATTCTATGTTTGCTTTTACAATTTGAAAAGAAATCCTATGTAGGTGTTTTGTGAGAACTAGAAATTGCCACCACTGTTTAATTTCATATAACAACAAATTCCTTCAATATGTGGTCATATTAATATTGCTGCTTAAAAGAGATTGATGCTTTTACCTACTCACACACACCTGAATGTGTGAGTAAGTGAAACCTACACAAACCTGCACAAAATGCTATTGAGTTTATTGGAAGACATGACATTAAAAGCCATCAAGCCCAAACTGCTATTCAGTTTATGAGACAATGTGATATTAAAAGCCATCAAGCCCAAATACAGAAGAAAATTGGAAGTATAGAAGTGTTACAAATAGAGAGGAGAAATCAAATGTAGAAGAAAAATTGTGAAGCAAGAGAAAGTAAGACTTCGGCAAGATAGAACCAACATTTGATACCAGAAATACCTGACAAGAGTGATTGTTATCAAGAGATGAAAAGGATATTTGTATTTTCTCAGGTTCTATGTGCACCTGTTTGTAATTATGTTTATAACTGACAAACTTCTGTTTCATATTCCTTGTGAGAGACGTTTTTGGTTGTTTGGAGAGTGTGCACATTTTGTTTTGTGTTTTATGTTTTAGGGCCGTTGACTGTTAAAAGAAAAATATGGATATAATAGGAAGACCTCAGGGTTTCAGAGTTTGAAAAAGTTCTAAATATCATTTCTGGACTTTGCTCAAAACTCTAGCTGAATTTCAAGTCTGAAACTGAAAAACAAATCCTAGAAAAGCTTGCATTTTTGCAAATGTATTTCAGACATCTGCCTAGCCTTTGCAAAAGTCCTATTTTCTGATTTATCTGATGGCCCTGATTCGGCTGTAGGTTATTGCAAGAAAGCTTTTCCTTTTAGTTCAAGACCCAAAGGACAAAGGATCCTTTTTTCCCCTAACAATTTATTTTACAGGCTTCTCCTGGTTCAGTGATAGAAGAATACTCACACTTGAAAAGTACTTTGGACTTGATGATAAATGCTACAGTTAGGTATTATTTCCATTCAAGTGGGCAAAACCCTAGAGAACTGATTGATAGCTGTGGGACTGCATTATGTGAAGGAGGCTCCTCACACCCACCAGGAGTTTGCCTGATGAAATGACTATGACTTGATCAAACTGTTAACGAGACACCTGCAATTCCAATACCAAAGACCATTTGGTCGATGAGGGATTCTTAACCTTTGTTATAACTTTTGGATGAATAATCTAAAGCTAGAGACCAAAGATACTGAAATTATATCCTGTACTCTACTCCTTCTCACTGCTCAAGGCAGATTGCCACCAATATTCTGGAGAAAGAGAAAGAGAATACATCAAAGAAGGGGCAACTTCTGGATCACATTTTTAGAGAATGTCTTTTGGATTGTTAGGAATATAAGAAATGCATGCACAGTACAACTATTTAAGAAAAGGCTATAAGCCAGTATACTCAAAAACATCGAATTCAGGGGGCAAGTAATGTTAAAATGATCTACATGGATTTTGAGTTGTCAATGCTTTAACCATTTTCTTAGAGAGGTACACTGTAAATTGAGTCAAATCTGCATTCAGATTTATATTAGAATCCTTGAGGAATTAAATCCAGAATGAAAAACATCACACTCAATCAATACCCAGAGTAGTCTGAGTTTATCTTACATGTGCCCCTTCGTTGGGGTGTGTGTGTGTGTGTGTGTGTGTGTGTTTGGAAAGTTTCAGGTTGATCAGCTTTACATGTCACTGAAAGATGCTTTCAAAATAATTAAGAGCTTTAAGTGTAATGGAAACGCGAGTGTCATTGGAATGACAATGATCTCAGCATGCTAGCTCTGTGGGTTATCTATAGTCATTTCCTCCTAAGTACACATGCTTTGGTTCCAGGGTCTTGAATGATACAAAGTCAGTGCTTCCTGAGGTAAGCAAATGTTTCCACAATATTTCCTTTTCTACAGAATCGTCATGCTGAGGATTTGTGGAATTTAAAAGAGAAATTTTATTTTAACAGGAAAACAACTTGTGTGGCTGGGAGGATAGGGGAAGGAAAGCCCCTAGTGTGGGAGACTTTGCCTTTTCTTCTAAGAGGAGGAGGAGTGGGCGGGTGTGTTGGCGGAGATGCAGAATCTTTCTCCCCAATCTCTGTCATCCAATATTCTCACTTACAAGGCACTTAGCCATCACTTCTCTCTGCTGATGGCTCTCCTCCCACCATTTAAAAATATCCATTCACTTCTATTTTTCCAAACTCTTACCTCTTGCTGTACTTTCTCATTCTTTCCTGACTGCTTTCTTTCTTTTTTTCCTCCACTTTTAAAGAAAAAATATTCATGACAATTGCTAAAGATGGGTAAAGCGGACTTTATTCGGTAGGGGCGAGGGGGCTGTTACCACGGAGTTCTGAGGTAAGGGAGAGTGCTTGGGCTCAACTCGGAAAACAGCAAGGCCAAATGGAGATTTATAGCCGAGGAGTAGGATTGGGTAATCAGAGGCTAAAAAGTTACTAAGAGGAAACATCAAGGCTAGGGGAATTCTTGCTAGACCAACCACTTAGGATTCTTGCTGAAGGCAGGCCAGAGAGTAAGATATTGAGGCCAGGGAATGAGGAATTTAAACACATATCAAGAATGGGAAATTTTTACTAAACGAATTCAGCACTATTCTTGCTGAAACAGGAGTAAACCAGCCAAGTAGAGAGCCAAAGGTCAGGGCCTTGAGGGCCTACGGGAACCCAACTAGAGTTAGGTCAAGGAGAGCTTTTGTTGTCACCTAAAATAAGACGAATGGTCCCCAGAACTTTGTTTTCCAGTCTTAACAAGAAAGGCACTCTTCATCAGATTCTTTTTCCTATGTAGACCCACATGTCTGTGAAATAAATATGTACGATTGTAGCCTACAGACTGGTTCTGGATAAAACTGCCATTCCCCGGATAAGACACAGGTCTTCCTGTCTTGTTTCCATTTTCTTCCACATTATTTTAGCAGAAAACTACAGTCATCTTTATACTTATTGCTTCACCCATATCCAATCTATTAACCATTTCTCAACATTCAACCTCCAAAACGTATCTCAAATATTTTGTTGTTCTCCATTCCTACAGCCACTATCTTAAGTCACTTCCTTCCTGGATTTCTACAACTGTCATCTAATTGGTCTCTCTACTTCTTTTCTTGTTTCCTTCTATCTACACCAAACTTTTCCACTCTCAAGTGAAAAAAAAAAAAAAAAAAAAGCCTTTTTTAAAACAAAAATGGAATCATATTATAAAAATAAAAGCCCTCTTTATTGGACTGTCCATTTTACTTAGAATATAATCCAAACACCTGGCTATGGTCTATAAATCCATGCATGCGTGCCTCAAACCCTCTCTCTCTCTACAACCTCATGTTATTCCAGTGTCCCTCTTGTTTATTTTGGTTTATCCCATCTCTAGGCTTTTACTTACTCTTTTTCTCTGCATGGATTGCTTTTGCCTCCTTTACTCCTTCTGCCTTTGGATCTCAGGGTCCACATGGCCTCTTTGGAAACATCCCTAAAATGGCCTCTGCTCTTCTCCCTCTAAGCTCCTTGTTTGTTCTCTTCCTGGCACTTACTAGACTTGAACATTTTTGTCTATCTTTTAACTTGTTTTGTGGCTACCTCCCCCAGAAACAATTAGCTCTGTGAAGATTAGCACCTATCTGTTTAATTTGTGATCGTATTTCTCATATCCAGATAATTGTCTAATACATGGTAGATTACTCGATGAATATGTTTTGAATGAATGAATGTTTCCAAGACACTTTGAAAAAGTGCCTTGGACAGGAATTATAGTAAGAGTATAACTAGTCTTATTTCAAAACCTTATTGTCTTTGAATGTAGAGCGATTTGAAATTATTTTGAACAAATATCAAATTCTTCACTCAATTTCTCCAACCATATTCAAATTATGTTTACTAATGAGTCTGGGTTGTTACTGAGTTATAGATGCCTTGAGTAAATGGAGAAAAGGTACATGTCCAAAAAAATCAATTTTTACAAAACCGTCTAAGTCTGCTTTCGATGTTGTGGTACAATCTTACCAAATAAAAAGATGATAACATGGGTAAATGAAATGGAACTCCCATATTTATTGTTACAACCAGAGTGACTACAGAGTTCTGCATGTTCTAATAGTGACCTCAGAGTAAAGTAGACTTGTGCTTCTACATCCTCCAATGTCATTAGGAGTAAGCCTGCCCTGAGGTCCTGTCTGTTTTGCAGTTTCTGCCAGAGGTAATGATCAGTGGTGAAGTATGGCCAGCGCAGGGTTTGAAATGCTTTAGAAGGCCAAGACAGCTGGCTGAAGTAATTTGGCCTCAGACAGGAGAATTGGCAAGTGCCTGAGACACACACTGGATTACCCTCCCTTTCCCAAAATAAATTAAATGCTGACCAGCATTTCTCTTGGGATAATCAGGAAATTGGACCCATGATCATGTCATCAAATATCCTTCTCAAGGGAATCCAAATTATGTAACTGGCTCCACTCTGGAAGGCTCAGTCACGTACTCATCATGGCACACTTTTTGGACAAACTTTGTTTGTTTCAAAGAGCTGAACATAAAAATGTATAGGCAGCATTTTGTGTCCACTCTTTCCAAGGTCACACCAGAGTTTGTGTTATCCTATGAAGAATTTTATGTCACTTTTCAGGGACAGTGGGTAAACTGTTCTCTCAAATTAGATTTTACTTCCATTTGCAGTTACATTTTTAGAATGAAAGCCTTATTTGACTTAATTACAACAAAATTACTGCCACCAGTTTCTATAACTATGAAGTTAATAAATGTGGTTCATATTTTTTAACCCTTTAAGAAATGGTAGCACATTAAGTACTTTCTATAGGAATATTTCTAATAAGTGATGAATATGCTAATTTTTCTCATTTGCTCAAGTGGGTCTTTTTTCAGATTAATGTATCTCAATTATCATAAGAGTTGCTTATAGTTAATTTTTTTCAACTTTCTCTTCCTCTAATTCTACTTTAGTCAAATCTTTTTCAAAATGAAATGTCACAAATTGAATATGATGATGCAGATTTTATTCAAATCCATGTAAACTATAATGAAACTATAACCAGGATAGTAGAAAAATAGATATGAAATCATAGCTACATTCCTATTAAGTGAAATTTCAAGTTCTTTGCCTGGCTTCCATGTTACTGTTAGTGGAGCAGATGGTGCTTATGTTCACCTGAGCACTATGGTGGGTCTGGGGAAGCTTGGGACTGAGCCTCAGAGTGGAAGCAAAGGAGTAAACCAATTGTTCTGCCAAATAGAAGAATTTGGAAGGGAGAAGTCTTGAAAAATTGAGGAAGAGAGGTAAGAGAAAAGGAGAGATAAATAATAGAAAATAAATTATGACAGATTAGGGAAAAATCTCAAGTGGTAGGGTAGTTAAAAGACTTTTTCAGAAGAAGGACATCTAATATACAATTTCAAGTTTTTAAATTTCTACAATGTAACTTCCTGTAAGTCTTCAGTGACGTGTACTCTTCTCTCTGTGGGTCTCAGTGTGTGTAAATCAGGGAGAGGTCCAACTCCATCGCTGCACCCCATATCACCACGTGGAAGAGGAGCAGCTGCTAAAGACAGTCAAATAATCCATTACCTGGGTTAATTAAGTGGAAGTAAATCCCAAAGCCAGAGGTGGCCATAAGAACATAATCCCTCTCTGATTTTACAGTCATTTCTGAATCATGTCCAACTTGGAGAAAATTGAAGACAAGGAAATCCCTTCTGCTAACTATAGAAAGGGTACAAAAGAGTTACTGGCAAGCAGAGAGAAAGCCATCTCTAGAGCTTTCTCAGTAACTGAGTCCAGCAATGTTCAGAGAGAGAAGAGTGCAAAGCTGAACTTCCTTAGACACATAAGAGATCACTACAGGAAGGAAGATTAATGAATTTCTGCAAAAAGCAGTAGAAGTTGTGAGAGAAGCAAGAAACCATTTTAATAGAGGCTGGTACGGGATGAAGGCAGGAAGAAGGACACAGCCACAGGATAATGAAAGCAGAGAATGCAAGCAGGACTTGGAGGGAGAAAAGTACATTAGATACATCTGGCTACAGGCTTCAGGTTCTTCATGAATTTCTTTATGTGGAATAACTGAGAGGTGTCTTGACCAGAGCAGGTATTGTATTTAATAAGGTAAAATAGAGAGTAAACCAACAGTGTGAGCTCATTCATGTTCAACTAATTGTATGTCTCTTTTTGGAAGTCTTGACTCTGTAAAGTTCTTTAAAACATGATATAGATCCTACCTGGACTGGGAGGTCCCTATCTGACAATTTTTGTTGTGACTCTGGACTCAGAGAGAGCAAAACAGGTTAATTACATCCCTTGCAACCTACTGCATCAATAAAAATAATATTCATTTTCACATAGGTTTAACATGTGATACCAAGTAGGCACAAACAGTGGAAGAAAAGAATGACAGGAAGGTATATCAATATAGTACTTAATCAGTAGTTTCTCTGCTTTGTAAACAATAAAAAACATGGCTAAGTGATATTTGGCAAAGTAAAGAGAATCTTAGGAACTGACACCTTATATAAAACCCTTTCCATCCAGAAGGAGTTCTATTATGAAAATCTTCTTCTTCTTTTGAAGCATTATTTCATGAAAAAAATTGGTTGGCCTGCATCCTGGCTAACAGGGTGAAACTCCGTCTCTACTAAAAGTACAGAAAATTAGCCGGATGTGGTGGCAGGCACCTGTAGTCCCAGCTACTCGGGAGGCTGAGGCAGGAGAATGGCGTGACTGAGGCAGGCTGATCACCTGAGGTCAGGAGTTCGAGACCAGCCTGACCAACATAGAGACATCCCGTCTCTGCTAAAAATAGCAAATTAGACAGGCATGGTAATGCATGCCTGTAATCCTAGCTACTCGGGAGGCTGAGGCAGGAGAATTGCTCGAACCCAGGAGGCGGAGGTTGTGGTGAGCCGAGATTCTGCCATTGCACTTCAGCCTGGGCAACAAGAGCAAAACTCTGTCTAAAAAAAAAAAGGATGTGATTCAATAATAGCCCTACATTTTTCTAAGAAGCATTTTTTCTTCTCAGGTAATGAAATGGTAATAACAAAAAACAGAGAACTCTTGACACAAAAGGACCAACTCAGTGTTCCACAATAACTCATATGTGTGTGCGTGTGTGTATGTGTATATATACTTACTATGGTTCTTAGTGATGTTCTTCTCTTCTATCACCATGGAAATTGACATCAAATTATTTTCAATGTACTTCTGAAAGGAGAATGAGTGCTTCTAGCACATAATGGAGGTATTCATACCATTTAATAAAACTGACCACAGTGCTAATGGAAATCTACTTGATGATGTATGGTATTTAAAAAAATCATTCTTTATTCTCTGAAAGCAAAATACACTGCCTTACTTTGTAAGGAAACCTACTCAACAACTCCACGAGAGGTTATGAGTGGCAGAAAAGCTCTCACATTCAAGGGAAAGGTGGTGAGATGAAAGATTTCTTTTCAATTTTAGTTTCTTTTCATTTAAAAGGAAAGCGGAAAGAAGACCCTGGCTTCAAATGCATCTGAATAGAGTAGATGAATTAATAAATGTTGTGCCTACTTGTAGTCAAAAGAGAGCTTATGAAAAGGAAAGGCAAGACGCCACTGCTTGGTGAACACCTAAGACTTTATGAATAAGGAAATCATTAACATTCAGATGAAGTCGTAACCAAGCGGCTATTTAAATGGGACAGTTAGCTGGTGCCTTCCTGAAGGTGGCCTGCGCAGGGGCAGAGTAGCTGACTCTCTATTGACAGCATTACCTTCTTGCTTTCTTCCAGTCGGAGTACACATACTCTGAAATTGTATGCTTTCATCTACATTATATTTATTTCCATCACTCCCTAAAGGTAAAGAGGGACTTTCTCAATGGTTCTTTTATCATAGATCATAGATTAATACCCCAGGAACCTATTCTGCTTTGTACGTTTCCCTCAGTCATTTTCCTCAAAAATTCTGTTTTTCTGAGTTTATGGCTATGGCCAGTCCTGCTGCACCGAAACTTCAGATAGGGCAGATGATGCGGAGAAAAATCCATTGCAGAAGTTCATGATGGCAAGGCAGGAAATCACGAATCTGGAACCCAGGCGTTCAGTCTAGGTGAGGTGCCATGATGTAGATGCAGAGAATCACTTCTTTCTTCACCGTAAAATTGTTTTAAATGGGTCTGGGCTCTTTGGATGAGGTGGACTCCTCCTTCCTCGCAGCCGCCTGAGAACATGGAAGTACCAGCATCTCTCCCTGAGAGACCAGTGAGGCCCTGAGAAGTAGGTCCCCCTGGATCTATAACTTCAGACATACTATGTGCACTATGAATTTGCTCATTGAATAGCAAAACAAAGAAAAAAGTAAATCCAACCAAATCCAAGTGGTCATTTTTAACCAATTTGAAACAGACATAAACCTGTAAGGCCTGGCCTGACTGACCTATTCTTTGTTCTGGGCAAGGAAATAGTAGCCGGAACACTAAGTTAGTCTGGGCAGCCCCGACTGTGTTGATGGCAAGAATTTAGGGATTGCCCAACGCTCCTCAAGAATCATTTGTTCCAGCTTCACTGCAGAGGGTGGGGCTGGGAGTGGGGGTGATGATGGGGGATGTGTGCAGGGAAATACTTCTAAGATTTTTTAGAAAAAGAGGACCAGGAGCCTCCAGGGAATGCCCTTGAGTAACTCGCGCACGTGGGACCTGTTCCCACCTAGAACCACAGGCTCAAGGTGGCCAGGAAGATGCACCCGGCAGGCGCCTCTCCTCTGGCGGGAATCAAATGAACCAGCAGATTTTTCACACTTAGGACAGAGAACGCGGGGATTCAGCGGAGACGTCACGGGGAGCCCGAGGAGCCCAGCAGAGGTAGCCGGGCAGCCTGCACGGAGAAATCGGGTGGGCAGGGACGGCCTGCAGCTCCCATTACGGGTACGGGGTAAACGGGAAGAAGTCCCCCACTGCAAAGCAAATTCACAAACTTGGAAGAAGCGATTAACACAGGATGAGCAGATCTCAGCGGAAGGACACGGGAAACATGAAAAAGCAAGGAAATGTGACGCATCCAAAGGAACCCAGTAATTCTCCAGCAACCGATCCCAATCCAAAAGAAACTGATAGAGAATTGAATATACTGATTATATAGTCGATGGGCAAGGTGCAAGAGTCATTTGGAAAAGAACAAAGGGAAAAGATGGAAACAAGGGTCTGCAGAAACAATTTACCCACTGCAATGATATTTTTTAAAGGAACCTGACAGTACTTCTGAAACTGAAAAAAATCACCAGATGAAATACAAAGTAAACTCAAAAGCTTCAATGACAGAATAAAACAAGTAGAAGAAAACCTCTCAAAACTTAAAATCTGAAGCATGTGTCTCAAAGGTTTAAAGGGTTATACTCTGGTCATTAATGTGAATGAAATCTGCTGGGTTAATTGTTATAGAGGTCTTGGATAATCATTAAAGTGAAACGAGAATAAAAAAGAAAAGAAAAAAAGAATATACTAGACCCAAAAATCAGTCAAGCATAGTTCCGGGTATCACTGAATTTCAGACTATGCCAGTGAGCAAATTTGAGAGTATTTCAATGAGTGTTTATGTTAAGGAATTATGCTCATGTTCTCGAAGACTCTTATGGATCTGATAAGACTTCCATCAGTCTCCTTACAATTAAATTAGCATGTGTTGTCGTTAGATATGTCACATTGAGATCTGTGTATACTCTTCCCCAAAGATAAATTCACAAATTGCTGCCAGTAAAACTGCAATGTTTGGAACACTCCTGTGAGGAGATTATCTCTAAAGAGACCTACCATCTGATGTTGCTATTGAAAAACAGAGGCAAAACCCATCAGTTAAAGCCACCTCAAATGTGGTAGTGGATTTGTGATAGACTGTCAATGCTGCCAATCATTTCTGCTCCAAAATGACTTTTTTAAAAGCACCAAAACAGTTTCCCCATTATAAACAGACACTAGTGGTGAGAAAAAAATATGGGGGTGATAGAAAGGTAAGTTCTAGCAAGATATTTAGTTAGAAAAGCAAAACAGAAGAAAAACAAAGAAAAAAGAAGAATTATATAAGCAGAGGGCTAAAGCCAGTGTAGCTGATGTAATTGTTGTTTGGGGCAGAGAATAGGATAAAGGGACAGTAGAAACACCATTGGAAGTGGTCTCTACAGCTGTTATATCTTCAATTTGTTCCTTTCTTCATATTTAAAATCCACAAATGGTAACTCATGCCTGTAGTCCCAGCTGCCTGAGAGGCCAAGGCAGGAGGATTGCTTGAGCCCAGGAGTTTGAGGCTGCAGGAAGCTATGATTATGCCATTGCACTCTAGCTTGTGCAACAGAGCAAGACCCTATCTCTAAAATGAAAATCCGTAATTAGGGCCCTAGAAAAATGAACAATTCCTGGCTTGGACAATCACACACATACACACACACACACACACACACACACACACAACTGTATTAAAGTGTAAAGAGGAAAATAACTTTCACTGCTTTCTACCTCTGTTGAGCCTCCACTCTTTCCATGAGTAGTATTGTCATCTTTCTAAATGAAGCACACGAAGCTCAGAGGTGTGACCTCAAGTCCTAAGATCACAAAGTCACTGAGCAGCAGAGCCTTTTTACTACTTCATCCTAGAATGCCTGGATACTGTAAACTTTTGCATTGCATAATGTCATTAATATCTATACATTTCACCTGGTTCCATAAAGCTAAGCTATCAAGAACACTTTGAAGTTGTTAAAGATAACAGCATATTTCTTTTGTATGTTGCTCTAAAGTTTGCTAATACATTATTCTTCTACTGTAAAACGCAATTATCAGAATTAAGATCCATAGCTAAAATAGAGTGGAGAAGGAACCCAAATGTTATTTCCTCATTTCCAGTATGCTTTGGACTACATCATGACTGTCTTAGTTTCCCTAGAAATTTATCAATTCATTCAGCATATACCAGAATGCTTACTATGTGTTAGGCACTGCACCATTGTTGAGACAATGGCGAGAAGTAACAAAATACACTGCTTGCTGTCATGGAACACAACTAACAGTGAACAAATAATTTATGTACCAACATGCAATCTCCTATGAAAGAAATTATGTGTTTCATGGAGAGCATGTAATGACTGGGAATGGGGAAGGGTGAGTCTGACACAGTCGTGAGAGTCAGGGGAGAAATTCCTGGTTCTAAGATCTGAAGAACATATACAAATTAATCAAAAGAATGGAGGTGAGAACATTCAAGGAAAGGTAATAGCAAAGGCCTTGACACTCAAGAGAAAGCGGTGGGTTCAAGAAACTAAAAATACATCTGTTGTGGCTAGAGTTCAGAAAATGAGCAGAAGAAAGATAAGAGATGAAGCTAGAAAAGGTAGTCAACACTAGATGACTCACGGACACACAGGCCATTTCTTATATTTCTGGAGGCAGCGCAGTCTAAGATCCAGGTGTCAGCAGATTTGCTTCTGGTGAGGTTCACTTCCTGGTTTGCAGATGGCCATTTTCTCATTGTATCCTTACATGGCAGATAGCACAGAGAGGAAGCAGGCTGCCCTGTCTTCACCCGTAAGGGCACTAATTCCATTCATGAGAGCTCCACCCTCATGATCTAATTATCTCCCAAAGCCCTTGCTTCCTATACCATCTCCTTGAGGTTAGGGTTTCAATATCAGAATTTTGGGGTGACACAACCATTCAGTCCATAATACCATGTGAAAGATACAGGTTTCAATTTGAAAACAAGGAGAAACCCCACAGAGTTTTCATCAGGGTAGATATGATTTATATGACACCAATACATATATATGCTAAATATGAATGAGACATCTGCCAATTTCTATTTCAAGTGTATTTTTTGAAGCATGAATGAGAGTTGAATTTTGACAATTTTTTTATTTTTATTTTTTATGGAGACAGAGTCTTGCTCTACGCCCCAGGCTGGAGTGCAGTGGTGCGATCTCGGCTTGGCTCACTGCAACCTCTGTCTCCCAGGTTCAAGCAATTCTCATGCCTCAGCCTCCTGAGTAGCTGGGATTACAGGCACCTGCCACCACACCTGGCTAACTTTTTGTATTTTTAGTAGAGACAGGATTTCACCATGTTGGCAAGCCTGGTCTCAAATTGCTGACCTCAGGTGATCTGCCCACCTCAGCCTCCCAAAGTGCTGGGATTACAGGCGTGAGCCACAGCGCCCAGCCAAACTTTAACAAACAATTTTTTAATGCTCTATGAAGATAATTGCTTGCTTTTCTTCTGTTATTAATATGATTAACTCCACTTGGTCATGACATATGTTGTTTTTATAAGGATGTGGGATTCTGTTTCTAATTTATTGACATTGTTGTATTGATATTCATAAGTGAGATTGCACTATAGTACATTTGGTATATTCTTTGTCAGATTTAATATCAATGTAAATGTATTTCATAAAACAAATTTGGAGGTTTCTTACTTTTGCAGTGGTCTGGAATGGTGAAATAGGATTGAGAATATCTAACCTTGTGAAGTTTGGGAGCATTATGCAAGAAGCCATCTGGTCTTCAAGTGTATTTTTTTGTGGAAGAGCTCTTTTACAACTTTCTTTAACTCTTATATGAAAATTTGTCAGAAGAGAACTTCTGTCTCTATTGGAGTCAATTTTATTAATTGCATTTTTCCAGAAAGTTAAACATTTTATATAGATTTTCAAATTTATTTACGTAGAGTGATACAAAGAAGTCTCTTACTTTTAAATTCTTCCCCTTTTTGGTGGTTATTTAAACTTTTCCGTTTTATGAATTTTTGCTTTCTTCTTTTATGAAAGTTTGATTTGCTAGACATTTATCTATTTTGTAGATTTTTTTTTCCACCAAAGGATGAGCCTTTTGATTTATTAATTAATTATATTGGTTTGTGTGTGTGTGTGTGAATGCATGTGTGTGCATGTGTTTTAAGATTTTCTAACTCATCAATTCTTGTCTTCTTCTTCTTCTTTTTTTTTTTTTTTCTTATTTGCTTCTTGAGTTTAGGATGCTTGTGAACTTCCAGGTGGAACTGTCAGGTAGGCAATTGGATGTATATTTCTGGACCTTAAATAGAAGTTTGAAATAGAGATATAAATTTGGACATTACTGCATGTTCCTGTTACTATCAATATGTAACAAACTACCTCAAACTTTATGGGAAGGGAAGAATCATTTTATTGTGCTCATGGGGTCTATGAGTCAAGAACACAGAAAAAACACAGCAAGGATGGCTTGACTCTGTTCTGTGATGTTCAGGCCACAGCTGGAAAAACTCAAAGTTAGGAGAGCAGCTCCACAAATGGGGCTGGAGTCAGCTGAGGGCTCCTGCACTCACATGTCTGGTTCCTAACCAGAAAGGGCCTAAAGTCTAGGGCTGCTGACTAGAGCAGAGATCTTTCATGTTGTGTCTCTGTGCAGCTGGCTTCCTTACAGCATGGCAAACTCAGGGAAGTCAGACTTCTTACTTGGTGGCGCAAGAACCCAAGTTGAGATGTTCCAACAAGCCAAACAAAAGACTCTCCATTTATGACTTATTTTCAGAAATTACTCAAACTCAATTATACTGTGCATTATTGGTTATAAGCAAGTCACAAATCTGCCCAAATTCAAGAGGAAAATAATGACATTCCACCTATTTTATTTATTTTTTTTAAGATGGAGTTTTGTTCTTGTCGCCCAGGCTGGAGTGCAATGGCATGGACTCGGCTCACTGCAGCCTCCACTTCCTGGGTTCAAGCGACTCTCCTGCCTCAGCCTCCCAAATAGCTGGGATTACAGGCGCCCACCACCATGCCTGGCTAATTTTTGTATTTTTAGCAGAGATGGGGTTTCACCATGTTGGCCAGGCTGGTCTCGAACTCCTGACCTCAGGTGATTCGCCTGCTTCATCCTCCCAAAGTGTTGGGATTACAGCGTGAGCCACCATGACCAGCCAAGATTCCACCTCTTGATAGAGGTGTAGCAAGGTTCTGAAAGGGTTTTTGAGACAGGAGATATGTAGATATGTATGTGACCATCTTTGGAAAATACAGTCTTCCACAGTATGTACATTGCACCTGAAGCCAGTAGTCAAGGATCAGAAAGCCTCATAAGAAGAGAGAGAAAAGGTTCTCAAACTTGAATGTACGTTCAGAATCATCTAGAGGATTTGCTGAGCTTCTCTCCAGAGTTTCTGATCTAGCAAATAAGTTTTGAGATTCTGGGGTGGGGCCTGAAATGTGCATCTTTGACAGTATCAGACATGTTGATGCCACTGACTAAGAGATCCCACTAGGAAGACACTGAGATAGAACCAAACGAAAAGGGGGCTGAGATAAAGCCCAGAGGAGATTCCAATAAAAGAATGAGCCAGTACAGTTTACTGAGAATACGCATCTAAGAGCGAGTGTTGTCACAGAAGCCAAAAAAAAAAAAAAAACAACAGTGTTTCAAAAGAGGTCAGAAAGGGAGGGTTTCTTTCATGGTTAATTCCATTACCAAAACTTTATTATCTTTCTTTCATCCTATTGCTCTGAGAGTTTCTAATTTAATTCACATCAGAAGATAGGATTTGCTTTTATTTTATTTTGACCTGAATTTTATATGTAGACCCTTCTGTGGCAGACATATTTCAAAGTCAAATTTACTTGACTCAGATATATAAATTCAATAAAGTGTCCTGGGTACAGGGATTGAAAGCTCCTCATTTTCTACTTTAACAAATGGTGGTAATAGTCTATTATTTTATAGGCTCAAAGATCATTTGTATTTTACATGATATGATATTAGACTTGCATTTGAATTTAACCACAACTAATGCCCTGGGAATCTACACATAAAATAGAATAGTGATGTCATACTAATAGTCTGATTAGAAATTAACCAAGGAATTTTCTGATTTTCTTACTGTCTCTCCACTCACCTTTATTTATCATATTGTCACGCTGCGTGGGTATGAATCACAAATAGAACTCAGTCTAAACAAAGGTAATCTTTCTAGGCAAAACAATTGTTGGAACTATATTTCCCCAATAGAATGGAAAGAAGACGCTTAAAATTTAGTGGGAACTGTTTCATTTGTCATTTGAAAAACTACTATTGGCCAGGAGTAGTGTCTCATGCCTCTAATCCCAGCATTTTGGAGGCTGAGGCTGGTGGATCACTTGAGGTCAGGCCAGGCAAGACCAATCTGGCCAACATGGAGAAACCCCACCTCTACTAAAAATACAAAAATTAGTCGAGTGTGGTGGCGGATGCCTGTAATCCCAGCTACTTGGGAGTTTGAGGCACTAGAATTGCTTCAACCCGGGAAGCAGAGGTTGCAGTGAGCAGAGATTGCACCATTGCACTCCAGCCTTGGTGACAGAGCAAGATTCCATCTCAGAAAAATAAACAAAATAAAATAAAATAAAAAGGGCTACTATCGGTTTAAAAATATGCAAGAGAAAATAAAGAGATAATAATGATATCAATAAAAGACTTGAAGGGAGCCAACATATTTATTGTACATGCCTCCCCGCTGAAGTTAACAATTTATGTTTTCTACATGAAATGGTAAAGGAAGCCTCACAAGTAGTCAAGCCTCACACATTTTGCACCCTAATGTGTGTTTTAAATATCCTCTGGGTGTTATTTTTAAATTTGATATTAAAACTTTAATGACAGTTTCTATGCAACATACATGAGGAGATTCTTGTATGTGTCCCCTATCTTGTCTGCCTCTTACTCTTACCTACTTTTCCAGAGATAGATTGGGATAGAAAAAGAGACATAGTAAAGTGCCTAAAAATAAGGCTTCATTAGCCAGGCATGGTGGCTCACGCCTGTAATCCCAGCACTTCGGGAGGCTGAGGTGGGTGGATCACCTGAGGTCGGGAGTTCAAGACCAGCCTGACCATCATGGAGAAACCCCGTCTCTACTAAAAATAAAAAATTCGCTGGGCGTGGTGGTACATGCCTGTAATCCCAGCTGCTCAGGAGGCTGAGGCAGAAGAATCGCTTGAACCTGGGAGGCGGAGGTTCTAGTGAGCCAAGATCGCACCACTGCACTCCAGCCTGGGCAACAACAGTGAAACTCCATCTCAAAATAAATAAATAAATAAAATAAAAAATAAGGTTTGATCTCCTGTAGTAAATTCCTAATAATTTTGTATTAACATCATCCCTGTTTGGATGGCCTTATAAGTTAATTTATACTTTATTTTAGTAAGAATATTCATCCCCATGTCTCATAAATGAGAGGTAGTTGCCCCTGGGAAGCAACTGTGTGCTAAGAAAAAGCTGAAGGTCACCTTAAGATCTGCTGATTGGATCATCCATTAGCAGTCAAGAATTCACCATCCAAACTTGCTAACTAAATTCATACTTGTTATCACTAGCAGGGGACAGATGAGAACCAGGACACCTAATTCTCAGCCTGGTCTTCTTAGGATGGCTCAGGAGCTCCGGCAGGGCAGGGCATTTACACAGCAGCCAGCAGTCATTGCCAGGCATGGATGGAGAGTGGGCAGAGGAGGTGGTGGCAGGTGAAGGCAGGCCATGGCGGGAAGCAGGGTGGACAGACACTTGTAGTGTAGTAACGGCAGTGAGGTGCCCAGGAGCGAGGGGTGTAATGCAAGGTTGAAAATGAGAGTGCCTTATCTATTAATCAATACCAAGGAGGTTAAAAGAATTAGCTACCAATGTGGGGATAGGAAGAAAGATTAAAAACAAAGGCTTTTGAAAAATTAAAGGCTTAATGACATGCTCTTGAAAATTTTTGATAGTGCTATTTCCCAGTTAAACTGACCTCTGCTATTTCCTTTTAATCATTTAAATTTTTTCTTTCCCTCTCTGTAAAAATATTATAACATTGTAATTGTCATTTGTTCTTGTATATGTCGCATACAAGGCTGGAAAATTGGAATTCGCCTGTGTCCCATAGTGGCAGGGCAAGCCCTTTTCTGCTAGCAAAGGTGCGTGCTGTGCAGTTTTCTATCCTCAGCATGCATTTGTGAAATTACTCAACTCTTACATGAAGGCAAGAAAGCAGATAAACAAGTAGCTATAGAAGTCTCAAGAGGAAGAAAGAGATCAGGATCATCTTAATGTTCCCAAGTATGAAATAAAAAAAGAGTTTTCAGACTCCCAGACCATTTCAGCCACATTATAAAAGCAATAAGGTAGACAAAGATATGCTCATTTCTGTTTCAGTAATAATATGTGTCAGCATTGCTTTGCATGAAGGTTAGCAGAACCATCCATCATTGCAGCTGAACTGCATATTTTCTTGTTCAGCATTGATAGATTTTTATTTTAACCTTAGAAGTTCCTCGAGGGACTCTATTAGGGACAGTGTCATTCTTTATTCTGCTCTGTTACTTCTCTTTTGTAAACTTTGATGTATGCAGACAACACATCCTGGCTAGGGAAATTTAATTAGTTAAGTCTACAAATTAATTGTTGCAATTAGACTGCTTCTAACTGCTTTGTGTTATGAATTTATTTATGCAGTAATTATTATCAGATGTCTGGGATAAAAGCCTGCAAAGCTAAAGGTGGTACCTTGCAGATGTATGCACAGCATTCCACATTTATTAACCCTCCAAAACAAAAGCATGTATTTAAAAAAGAAAGGAGAAAGAAAGAAGAAAGAAACAGTATCTTGCCTCAATGGTCATATTCACATACAGATTTTGACAGACAACCTGTTAACAAAACCTAAACATGATTGTTTGTATATTGGCAAAATCCAAAATGTTAGACATTGTACAAACCACTATAAAACAATTTGCTGGTATAAAAACTAAATGAAAATACAAACTCAAGTCGATCCTCTGAAAGGCGCCTAGTTTTATTTGTTCACAGTAATGAATGCAAAGGCATATTGGAAGAAATTGATGATTTTTCAGTAAACTTTGTTTTTAATCTTTAAGATCATATACCATGGCAAATTTTATAGAGACTCCTAAGGAAATAACAATGATGCTTCAAGTTGTCTCCTCAAATCTTTTTTTCTGTAACAGGAGCATCGCAACTCTTAGTAGAGAAAGACAGATCTAATACCATCATTTGAAAGGAAGAAAGCAGGGAGACGCCAACACTAGCAGAGACAGAAGCCCATGAACAGAAGTTTGAAAGTCAAACAGTAAAGTGAGAATGAATCATTGGTAGAGATGTAAATTCATAGAATCTTCCCGAAGAGCAATTTTGAAATGGATTTCTAGTCACTTTAGAATAGTCGTTATCTTAGACCCAGTGATTTTAAAAATGGATTTTTTATCTTAAATAAATAATACCAAATTTGAAAATAGCTTTATATACAAAGCTATGCATGTCAGCATCAATACTAAGAACTCCCACACACTAGCAACTTATATAGTAACCATTATTATTAGCTGTCCAAAAATAAACAAACATATCTTAAATTCAGTTATTACCACATTCATTTAATAAATATGTATTGATCACCGACTGTATGCAAAGCATTTTTCTATGCCCTGGGCATAGGAAATGTTTCTACCCTCCGGAAGACTGCATTCTTTTGCAAGAAGAGACATAATAAATAGCAATTTGTTAAGCAACATGAGTTAATGAAAGGGACAGGTGTGGGAGTTTAGAGTGTTCTATTTTGGGCAGAGTAGTCCGGAAAGGCCTTTCTGACATGGTGACATTTGACAAGAGACCCAAATTAGTGATTAAAGAAGGCAATACTGAAAACAAAAGGATACAGTGATATTTCATCAGTTATTTTACATAATACTGACCTACTGATATTTTACAAAAAGAAAAAAAGTTCAAATTTCACAAAATAAGATACAATACCATGAAACTAGATATTTAATATATTTCAAATATAAAATCTGTAAATGTATTATGACATCATACATTCATAAATTCAAAGGCCAAAGAAGCATTATCAGTTTAAATATAAATTATTAGCTGATAAAATTGTTAGAAGGAAATTATTATTTAAAAATAAACGTTCCACAAAATGAAGACATTTAACACAAAAATGTCAAAAGTAACATAATTTAGTCTATGTATTAAACAACAAACTGCATTAATGTCATAATTTTGTAGCGAAGGTCATTGTATGCCATTTGTTGAACTAACACCGAATATTTTCTTCTGACTCTTTCTAATAACTCCACTTCTTGATAAAATATTTGAAAAGATCTTTTGAAAAACCATGTTTATATGTTTATTTTGATATTTTTAAAGGACCTTCAGTGTTTTTGTTGATAGAAAGCTGTAGTTTTTGTTTCAAAAAAGACTTGTAGTTTGTCATAGTTTGAGTTTTATCATATATAGATAAAACTGCCTGAATCAATATCAGTACCCTCATATTTATATTCCACTCACTCTGTCTTTGAACTAAAGTGAGAATTATAGTTGCAATAGAAGCTCTGCAGTACCTCAATACATTGTCATATCTGTAGGTATGGACCACTCCAGATGTGTACATACAACTTTGTTTTGTCTTCTTATAGAAATAGAATAATTGAATTTTTTATCTTAATTCCAAAACATTAACGATTCCAATTTCAGATTATTATTATTGGTGCAATGATGGTATAATACTAATAAAATAGCAGAATTTTACTTCTTAATAATAACAGATACGTTACTCCTGGGAGACAGAAAATCAGTATTCCTAACCTGTGTAATTATCATTAAACAATATGATGAAAAGGAGCACACCTTTTAAAGATCTGGAAGAAGTTTCCAGAAGATCAAAAGTAAGTGCTAAAGCTCTGACCTGGAAACCAGCAAGGAGACAAGTGTGCCCAAAGATTGTTTCAAAGAAGGAGGGAGTTACGATCTTCCTCTGGAGTTGGAAACAGAAGACCGGACATGTAGGGCCTGATGGGCTTAACAGTTTGGGTTTTATTCCAAATGTTCTGTTTGCACAGCTTGTAATATCGTTAGGACATACTATTGAAATGATGCAAAGTTGAAAAAAGGATACAAAATTATTATACAGCATGATTCTAACTGACCTAAAAAATGATAAGTAAAAATGTGTAAAATGAAAGAAATGAAACTGAAATTAAACCAGTCCTATAAACTTTATAAAATTAATTAGGGAAAATAGGGAGAGAAATGAAAATAAGCCAAGTTTGCAGCACATTTGGCATTAATCATTAGGTCAGATGCTTTCTGACCTGCTTCCTCATACTTGTTTGGTGCCTGCTACCCGAGAGTTACGCAGACCCTGCCACAAGATTACAGTTCCCTTTAACTGCTCTAGAGATAACAACTTGAATGATGTGAAGTGTTTAGTTTTTCACTTGAGATATTCTTTCAGGTCCTGCATACCAATAAAACTTCTAAAGTCTGCTGTTGTGAACAACCCCATAGGAGCTGACTCACTCACCAAAGAAGGCAGTTTCCACATCCCAATGATTTCATCATCCTTATCCCAACCAATCAATGGCCCCAGTTGTATAGCCCCTTGCTCTCCATGATCTCCTTAAAAGCTCCAAGCCAGAACTCTTCAGACAGACAGATTTGAGGGTCCTCCCATCTCCTCCTTCAGTCACTCAGCCACCCTGCAATCATTAAACTATTTCTCTGCTGCAAACCCTGCTGTTTCAGTGTATTGGTTTGTTACTACACGGTGGGCATACAAACCTGGTAGTCCTGTAACAAAAATGTACACAAGTTGCCTATATTTGGAGGATTAGGTGTGTTGATAATTTTCTTATTATGATTGGTATGTATGTTTTTATGATGGAAAGTTTTTGGAAAAATTTATGACACTTTTACTCAAATTACGTGGAGAACTTTTAAAGAGATAAAGGACCACCTGCCAGGCTTCTTCTACTGATAGTTTGCCAGTGAGAGCTGAGTAGGAACTGCAAAAAAAGGAAGATGAGGCAACAGAAAGAACCCAATAAGAGGCTTGTTGGATGGGGTCCTTATCAGCATCCTCAAAGGTGTTCTGCAGGTCTTCAGCTCTAGCAAATGGCAATTGTGCTCCATGAAACAGGATCCTTATGGGAAATTCTCTTTGGGAAATGCTACATGAGTATTTAACCCCTCTTTGAAAAATACCTAAAATATATTTGCATATTTAAGTTGTTGAATGGTCCCAGAGTAAAGAACACTGAGCAATTTGATTTAACCCAGTTTTTCCTGAACGTTTTTTAACCAGAAGATACTTTGCTGTCTTTCTTTCAGAACACTTAGGAATGCAGATTTGAGGAACATTACCTCGGAGAAAGGCCCAGCCCTCATGATATCACACTCTTTATTTAGTCTGTGGAGTATAACTACCTGGGGATGAAGAAATCTTTACAGACACTGACTCGATTAGTAATGGAGATGAAGTCTGTACTAAACTGGATGTGTATCCTTAGCTCCTTAAGCAACTAAGAGGTGTCTAAATTCAAAGTGATGAAAATATTTGAGTTGGAAGCCCCCTTCTCAAGACCAAGAACCCAATACAATGTCAGAAGTAAAGATAGGAGAGTGGATTTAACTGGGAAAAATGGAAATTTGGAAGGAAAGAGTAAGAGGATTAGTGTTCCATTAATCATCAGACAGCAACAACTGTCTTCCTTTCCTCTCAGCTTCCCTGAAGTCCTCACTAGGGCCTCACCAGTGTAACCTTGCCCTCCCCACCCATCCAGTTTTGGTTAAACTTCACAGGTTGTAGTGATGGTTAGACTGTTCTTCATAATGTCAATTAACTACCCTCACTTCCCCCTTATCTGCTGTCTTCTGTGTTCTCTCCCTGGAATTATGCTCCACACACTCCCATCCCCCACATATATCCTTGCATTTGAATATGCAGAGAGACAATCATCTTCTCTTTTTGGGGGGTAATGCCCGCACTAGCATTTGCTCATTCTTTGTCAGCTTTAAGTATGCCAAAACTCTTGATCAAGGATAAAATACATGGCAGAAATTGAGGTCAGACCAAAATAAATAATACACATTGCAAAACAGTCAGTTCTGAATAGCATTTTAGAATGGTTATGGATGAGAGAATTTACACTAAAACTCATTGTCCAAGAATGTACAGAACGGTCTGCCACTGCTCTAACTCTTTAGCTCACAGCATAAGATAGCACTCAGAGCATGGGGGGTGGGGAAAGGAAGTGTATATATGAGTGTACTGAAATGGACTGTTTCATAAGCATACAGCAGAAAGTCATGCAATGAAGAGATTTATACTGAATGAGCACTGTGCAGGATGATGTAAAATAGGTTCTGTGCATCCTCCACAATGGCTTTTAAGGTGGAATGTTTCCAAGGCTGATTTTGTTTTCCCTCCGCCCTCATAGAAATTCAGCTCTTGATCAGAAGGAAAGCAAAATTTGGAAGAAATGTGTTTTATTATATCAAATACTGCTGGTCTAACTTGGACACTGTAATTCTGGGAATGAAAACATGCTAGCTTGCTTTCATTAATATTGATAGAAGGTAGCCAGTTTAAAGAATACTGCATGGTCAGGTGGACAAATTCCACCATTCACCGGCTATATGACCTTGAACTTGTCAGTTACTGCTCTGGGCCTCAGTTGTGAAATGGCCTGTTGTAAAATATAAAGTTGTAAAGTTGTAAATTGGCCTTTCCTGTAAAATGAGGATAATTATAGTAACTGCCTTGCCTCACAGGTCTGATATTAGGGTTACACATATTTGTCCATATTTTTAAAAAATGTCTTGCAATAATATATACCAAATAACTTTAAAGAAATAAAAACTAGTAATTAAGTATCATTCAATTAATGTGCCAAAGCTTATTTTTACTTAATTTGTTTGATTCTAATTTTGTAGAATTATCAACGGTGTTTTTGATTTATAGTTCTATTTTGACACATATCTGTGTATATTTCCTTAGGAAAAATTCATGGACATGGAAAGATCGTGTCATGGGCATGCAAACATTTAAGGCTTTTTGGGCATTTCTCTAAGTTTCCTAGTAGTGCATGAAAATACACATTTTTCCCACTAACGTTGAGGTTTTTTTTTTTGTCTGTTTTATTTTAAAATTTATATATTTTTTGTTTTTAATTGAATTAATACTTCATTTTTTCCTTTTATTGGTCATTGCATTTTCTTAATACAGCGCCCATTTTTGGAGATGTTTGTCTTATTTTTGTTGTTTTGCAAGAGCTATTTATCATTGAAAATAAATTTTTCCAGTTTATCTTTGCCTTTAAAAAAAAAAGTCTTTTTAATACCCAGAAGTCATCGCGTGTGTGCACGTTTCTATGCACAATAGCTACTTGTGTATATTTAAAATACTTACATTTACCAGTCTTTTTCATTATGATTTCTCCCTTTTTTGTGTATTTACAATGCTCTTTCCACCCAGAATCACATAAATAAGCACCCACAATTTCTTTTAGAAAATAATTTTGCAGTTTCATTTTTTACATCTAAATGTCAAATTCATGTTAAATTTATGTTGATTATGATGTGAGTCAGGCATCTAGCTTTTACTTACTTCGGAATGGTCTTGGCTCTCATTTAATTTTCACATTTTACTGAAGCCACCCCAGAGTATGCATTACATCATTATTTTATTTCTCTTATAACGTAATGGTGGAACTAAGGGTGCTGAAAGAAGTATAGTCAAGTGGATAGCAGGCAACCTCTCCCAGGTGATATCCATATGTTCTAATAGCCAGTAGACTTGTATGAACTGAGGCTATCAGTACAATACTTTAAAGAATAGTTGGGCTTGGGGATTTTTTAGCCTAAAACAGTTCTGTTTTTCAGATTCAGTTTATGACTAGGTTGAATAAAAACCAGCATCATCTTCAAAGACAAATAAGAATAACTAACTGCTATTCCATGATAGCATGTAAGAAAAGTCTGGAAGTACTTTCAAATATGTCATAGTTATAACTATAGCTATATGCCTATATGCCTTTTTTTTTTTTTCTGAGACGGAGTCTCGCTCTGTCGCTCAGGCTGGAGTGCAGTGGGCACAATCCTGGCTTACTGCAAGCTCTGCCTCCCAGGTTCATGCCATTCTCCTGCCTCAGCCTCCCGAGTAGCTGGGACTACTGGCGTCCACCACCATGCCCAGCTAATTTTTTGTATTTTTAGTAGAGATGGGTTTCACCGTGTTAGCCAGGATGGTCTCAATCTCCTGACCTCGTGATCCACCCGCCTCGGCCTCCCAAAGTGCTGGGATTATAGGCGTGAGCCACCGCACCCGGCCCAGCTATATGCCTTTTATACACATCTACTCTGAAGCTATTCTAAAGAGTATGCAAAGACGTGCAGATTCACCTTCACTCTTTTTGTCTGTGGTTCCATTGTGCCTAAATATCCAGATAAAAAATTTACAGTTCAGTTGAATATCTTAATATAAAAAATTTACAGTTAAATATTAGGATCTGTTAAATATTAGGATATTTAACTGAACTGTATGCCTTAATATAATACCAGATATCTGAATGTGCGGGATTGGCCAGAGTGGTGGGAAAAGCTATAGGGAAAGGACACAAACCTTCTGAAACGTCAGAACGTTCTACAGAGCCCCGGGGGAGAATAGCTGAAGGCACCTGTTCTGTAACCCTGAGGCAGAGGGCAAGGAGTAGGCGCAAGGGAGTGTTGGGGAATTTACCTTAAACAAGCTTGTTTGTTTATTTGACCAGGAACTGACCTTTGATCATCCACACGTGTGACGTTCCCTGAAAGGGGAAAAATAAGAGTTAATTACCTATAGGTTGTGTGGTCTCAAGATTTTCAGCGTTGTGCCTGCACCGAATAAAAGCAAGCAGCTCCAGTTTCTCGGGGCTGCTCTCTGGCCACTAGAGCCAGGCAGTCACCTAACTGCTCTTACACTGCATACCTTTGAATGAGTACTCATTTTATCCATTGGCCAGGGTCTGTGTGATAGACGCAGCAGATTCTGGATATATTTTTAAATATCTTGGATTTCACTATAGGGTCTCATTTACATTTCTCTGATATACAATGGTTAGGAGGAAGTTGATAAGCTTATTGTGCTGGACAAAGAAGCTAGCTATTTGAATGATGATTCAGAAATGTAACTCCATAGATATGCTTAAAGTTAAAATTAAGAATGTATAGAGTTAGGAATCTAAAGTTACATATAGGTATGCAATTAAAAAAACTGTAACTGTATTGACAGAATTTCAATTCTGTTTTCTAAATTTGTTTCCTGGAGAGGACAAGAAGTAATATTTTTGAGACCACAGGCTCCATCTATGTAAAAATAACTGGAAAGATACCTAATAACCTTTCTTGAAGCTCATATGAAATTCATAAGTTTATATTCAGTAAAATTATTTGCATTTTTTCTCATTATTTCAGTAGTAGATGATCTAAGGATTTTATAACTCATCTGTAATGGTCATTTACTTATATAATTATTTCTCAAGTTGAGCTTACACAGCCAAAATAACTTGAAAGATACTATGAAGTGTAAGCCCCGAATTATTTACTCCTCAGGTACTATAGTCAATAGAATTTCTCCAAGTTGCAGCACTAGTTCTAGAAGGTGTTCGTTTTCATTAATAACCAAACCTATTATTAGATGGAAATAGTATTTGCACATATAAGCTCACCCCATCGTGCTAGTCTGATTGATTTGTCAACTCCCTAAAAAAAAAAAAAAAAAAAAAAAAAGACCCACTTCGACTTGGAGAGCTTGTTGGTTCTGATAAGAGGGACTGTCTGAAAAAGTCAGGA
Organism: Papio anubis; assembly: GCF_008728515.1. Lineage (NCBI taxonomy): Eukaryota > Metazoa > Chordata > Mammalia > Primates > Cercopithecidae > Papio > Papio anubis. Next base: position 19,685,440 of record NC_044994.1, read on the forward strand.
AAATTGGAGTGCAGTTCTTATAACATGCTGCAGAAGGGAGCCATGAGCATGCGGAAGACCTGGACCCTGAGAAAAAAAGAAGCCCAGAGTGATATTTCCTAATCTGGTCTAAATCAGCACTGTATGTTTCACACTCTCACTGTATCTACCCATGGCCTACAGGCTGATCTAAGGATTTTATACCTCACTTGTAATGGTCATTTACATATAATTCCCTACATATTGGGACAGTGGTTTTCAAATATTTTAACTCATACAATCTTACAATTTTTGGAAAATGATGTCCCTCCAGCCCATTTTAATTTGTCTGAAATTTTCCATTGTGAATTTTTAAAACTTTATTTTAAAATTATTATTTGGAGGGAATAATAGGTTTAGTAAGTTAAAAAATAATAAGAATTTATTCTAATGGAATAAATATTTCATGTTTTGGTAAAAATAGGTTTTGACTACCTGATTAAATACCATGTTATAATTGGATTAAATAGACATTAACAACTGTAATATATATACATAATTTGAGAAAACAAATCATACAAATATTCTATTAATAGGTTTTTATGTAATATGTTCTTGAAAATTGTGATAACCCTAGAAAATATTCTAGTTTTATATTTAAAAATCAATATCATGACCTATACTCCTTAGGTTTTTCTGAATTCAGAACATTCTAAGGTAAGGAAAATCTCATCTTTAACAGACATGAATAACAGGGAAAGAAAGCTCTTCAGACTTAAGATATTCTAATTAATCAAAAATGGAGATATTGTTAAAACCAGTACTTTAAATTATGATTATTTTAATGCTCAGAAAGTTTTAATGATTAGCCCAGAACTAACCACCCCAATATAATTTGGAAAGAGTATAATGTTTGCCCTTTGTTGCTACAATGGTGACAAGACTAGTAGGAATATAAACCTCTTCTCAGGCAGATCTGTTTTTGGGAAAAGCACAATTGGAATCTGATAATCTATCAATTAGTGCTCATAAAACTCTCTATACAGAAGTACTCTGTGAAGTGTTGGTTCTATATCTCCAGGGTTTATGTTACCCCAGTTTCCAGACTCCAATTTGACAGTGGATTATTAAGTATCTATAAACAAACGATGAACTCAGAACTGCAAGGCAGACTATAGATCTAAACTTGGGAGGCTAGCCAAAAGTCAACATCTGAGGACTGAAAGTGAGTGAGTCCTCAAAAGAGATAGGAGAGCCCAAAATAGTACATTTAGGACTAAGCTTTGGAAACACCATACTTCCAAGAGGAGGAGGTGACATAATGGTGGTGAGGAGGATGGATAATGTTTTTATTCCCCCTTGTGCAGCATTAATTTGCTCTTTTGATATTTTCTGTTAAGGTCCACCCACTCCTTCCAGGTTTGTGTACTTTCAAGGAAGTGAATACTACCTTAGCTCCAGGAGAAGGCACATAACCCAAGTCTTGTCAACCAAACATTTATATTCTTGGAGAGGTGACCAATCAGAACCACCAAGTCACATTGATATTTTTTACTGAGTCTTCTGAAAGAGACTCATATTCTTCACCTCTGGATCTAAATCTCTGTGCCTTTAGACTAAGAACTATTGGAAGTCCTCTTAAAACCATGAGCCAACCAGAAAAGCATCACCTAGAAACAAGAAAAGAGAAACTAGTCCTGATGCCATCCTGTGCATTGTGAGCCTTGGGTCAAGCTTCACCCATAGCTCCATTTGCATCTAGAATGTTCAGTTTTATAAACTGCAAATTGTTTTTCCCCATCAACTGAATTTGAGAACTGGGCTCTGTTACCTAGGATGAGCTATAATTGATACAAGACATGTGCAAACTTTTTATTTTCTAAAATTGGGTGTGAAAAGCTATACACCATACATGGTATACTTTCTTTAAATCATTCTCTGAAATTGTAATAGCTGTCTTAGGGTGGACGTTGTTGGACAGTTACACCTGTATGCTTGATATGGGTTGGCTGCTTTGTCCCCTCTAAATCTCATATTGAAATATGACCTCTAATGTCGGAGGTGCATCAAGTGGGATGTGTTTGAGTCATGGGGGCAGATCCCTCATGAACAGCTTAGCGCCCTCCCCGTGGTAATCAGTCAACACAAAATCTGGTTATTTAAAAAGGAGCCTAGGAGCTTCCCCTCTCTCTCACTCTCTCTCTCTTGCCTTGTGATTTGCCAGTTCCCCCTTTGCTTTCTGCCATGATTAGAAGTTTCCTGAGGCCTCACTGTGAGCAGATGCTGGCACTGTGCTTCTCATATGGTCTGCAGAACTGTGAACCCAAACAAACCTCTTTTCTTTATAAATTACCAAGTCTCAGGTATTCCTTTACAGTGATGCAAAATGGACTAACACAATGGTCCAAATCATTAATTGCTTTTCAACATGATTAACTCATTCCCACAGCATGTATGTATGCATGTGTTATGTATGTATAGACATATTTACACACATGTGCATTAACTTGTACTTTTCCTGAAACAAATTATAAATTAATTATAAAAAGCGATATATATTTTAAAATAAGTTTTATTCGTATATGTTTTCAAATGTAATTCAGTACTTTAAAAATTATCTAGAATTTGCTAAGATTTTCTGGATATTACTGTCAAGAATGAGTCAATTCATGGCATTTCTTTTATAATTAGAAGCCACCCATTCCACAGCTGAGTACTTCAAAGCATCAAAGGAACTTGGTATCAAAAATCCCTTTGAAAACATACATTTGTGCTTTCATCATTTTATGAATAAAATAGATTATTACATATCTGATATTAATTCTTCCAATTAAATATTCCCAACTGGTAAATTTAATTTTTTTCTCTCATTTGTTTCCTTTTTCTTGTAGGGAATGGAAAAATATTTTAGTCATACTATATACAAGTTAACAGTACAAGATTTCTCTTTGGAAGATATGTTTTTTAAGTCTCGAGTTGGAAAATATGACGAAAAAAATGTATTGACCAATATTATTTTACTAATCTTGGGTTTCAGCTCATTAGTAAACAACTGACTAATTTTTTGAAGAGTTTAGGATATTGTTCCACTGAAAATTTGAAATCTATAGATACATAATTAGGGCCTTAAATATAGAAGGATGTTTATTTATCTATGGGATATATTAAGATATTATGGATTCAACCATGATACTGAGAAGTAGCAGAATAATGCACTAATGAGAAAGGGGGGAAAAGGAGGCAGTTTCTTGAATTTGTCTACAGAATTTTTCAGTCTTTCAAAGAAAGAGCAAGGAATGAAAAAAATATTTTTGAAGTTGACAAGAAGGACACTGCTAGTTACCTTCAGAGATCAGTTTCCATAGCCCAAAACAAATTAAGATCACATTTCTTTTTTGAAATATGGTTCTCATGTAACATGAGAAACTCTCATGAAACATGAGAAACATGCTAAAGTTACAAAGAACAATATCATGGACATAGTGTCCTTACTCATCACGAAGCTTTGTTCACTCAATATTTTTCTTTACTCACAACAGATTTATAAGAATAATAAAATATTCTACATACACATTAAACCTCAGTATTCTCTTCCCCAATCATAATCTACTCTTTCTTCAGAGGAAAGCACTATGCTACATTTATTATTCCCCTGCATATTTTTTTATACTTCTACTACATATGTGTGCATTCAAAAATCATACATAGTAGTGTTTTGTGTTTATTAACTTAATATAAACTATCTGATGGATTGCATGATTAAATTATTATTTCAATTAAGACTTTGGGGATTTTTTTCAGGTAGATATTTAGGGCTATAATTTATTTAAACCACTATATAATATTTTAATATATAAATGTATGCAATTCCACTATTCTTAGTTTATTTCTACTTTTCTTTGTTCTTTTTTTCTTCTTTTCTTTGCTATCACACATAGTGATGCAATGAGCATTTTGGCATTTATATCTTAACATACATATACAAGAGTTTCCAAGGGGTGTACCTAGGAGTGGAACTTCTAATTTATGGATATATAGAGAAAGAGATACATGATGTTCATAGTAGTTGTACCAATTTATACTGGAAGTTCAAGTTTCCTCAAATCCTCTGTCTCAACTAGCAAACATTTTTCCAGATGAATTGTTATTTGGTGACACTGCATTGCTTTTATTGATGGCATTTCCCTGACTATTGGTGAGACTTAGCATAGAGTCAAATATTCTTGACAATTCACAATTCCTCATCTGTGAATTCACTATTCATATCACTTTGCCTATTTCTATTGAGTTGTTTGTCTTTTTTTCTGATTTAAGTTTTATTTGTATATTTTATACAGTAATTACTTACTGAGTATTTGGGTTATAACATCTTCTCCCGATCTAAGGTTTGTCTTTTGTTTATCATGTGTTTTGCTGAAAAGACGTTTTTATTTTTTAATGTTGTCAGTAGTGTCAGTCTTTTACATTAAGAATCATTCTTTTTTGTATTGTCTGAGAAATATTTTTCTACTGACAAAGTTATTTTTCCGTATTTTCTGCTAGAAATCAGTTTTAGGGAGTGACAAAAGAGATACATATTTATTTCAAAATCAGTGACACACATTTAAAAATGTATGACTGTGTAAAACAAGAAAGGGAGGTGATTAGAGTAATAGTGTATATAAGGAGATCTGTTTTGTTGCTTTTCAAAATAGGACAGATGTGTGCAAGGATAAAGAGAACAAGTTGGGATTTAAAAAGTCATTGTTAATGTTGACTGTTAAGATGGTATAACCATGTGGGTGACGTCTCTCAGGAGTGGAAACAGATAACATATGTGATGACGTTAATAAAGCATTGACCCAATATATTTTTGTCTCCCAATATGTTTAATAATATTGAATACATAAATAGACCACTAGGTGAAGCTAAAACAGCTCAGTTTGGGTTCTGATAAATTCACCGATTTTTCTATTAGTAATAGAAACAATTAGGATGTCTCATAATTTTTATTTGTGGAAACAAAGAAAATATAGGAGAGAGACAGACACAGAGCCTATGGAAATGCAAATGTGAACTCTATTGCCATATTTTGATTTCACAGATGATTAAAATATATTTTATAGCCATGCCTGGGGGCTCGCGCCTTTAATCCCAGCACTTTGAGAGGCCAAGGCAGGCAGATCACCTGAGGTCAGGAGTTCGAGACCAGCCTGGCCAACATGGCAAAATCCCATCTCTACTAAAAATAGAAAAATTAGCTGGGCATGATGGTGCACACCTGTAATCCCGGCTACTAGGGAAGCTAAGACATGAGAATTGCTTGAATCCAGGAGGCAGAGGATGCAATGAGCCGATACTGCATCACTGCCCTCCAGCCTGGGCAACAGAATGAGACTCTGTGTCTCAATGAAGAAATAAATAAATGCAAATAAATAGAAATAAAATAAATTTTATGAGAAAGACTACATCTCAGACACTGATGCATTCTGTCCACAGATTGGATCTCCAACCACAGAAAAGGAGTCTCTAGGAAAGAAACTCGGATAAAAAATCAAATGATTTTAGGGATGGAAAAGGTCCTAGAGATCATCTGGCCCAATGCTCCCATTTCACAGCTGATGAAACTGAAGCCCCAGATCATTAAGTAACTTGCTCAAGATCACATCACTAATTATTGGCAGAGTTGGGAGCCAAGTTTTGTTTCTAATTCTGCTTCTGATGCGCTCCATGACAATAAAGCAATGCTGAGTGTCTTAGTACTTTAGCTACCTCTGTTGTTAAATGGAGTTAATACTCCCTAGTTCTTCAATATTTCACAAGCATATTGTTAGAGTTTCCACGATTTGTGAGAATATATTTTAGCTTCTATAAAAAGTAAATTGTTCATTACCATTCTATCAATTTGAATTCTTTGGTGACAAGCAACAGAAAACACACACAGCTTACCTAAGCAAAAAGTGGATTTACCAGAACCATATGAGGAAGCTCCGGGATTGAATAACTGGGTTGGTCCAGATGAGAACAAGGGTGCTCCGGAGGATGCTGGGAGTGGGAACAGCCTCACCGTCTTACCAGGCACTGCTGTTGGGATGACTCTTCCCCAGCTGATCCTTCATCTCATCTGCTAAGGTTTCCAAATTGTGGAAGACAGAATCAATTGGCTCTAATTAAATCCCAAATGTATCCTCTTTGCATCAACAGAGCAATGAGAAAAAAATTATCACAAAGAGTCTCCAGAAACCTTGTTGGTTTCCTTAGCAAGAGGAATGAGCATCTCATTTATTGGCTTACAAAGACGACTCACCTGGAGGAAGAGTAAGTTTCCCAAAGGAAATGGAGATGCTATTAGGAAGCAGAACTCATGCATGACTAACCCCCCCAAAAAACAAATAAATACAGCCGCCATATTTAAGTTCTCTGCTGAATTTTGCATTTGGTGAGAGAGGCCTAGGGATAAAAGCAATAAATAGAGTTCATATCTACCTGATTAAAAAGGGCAACCTGGTATTATTCTGCTGGCCAATTTACAACACTCAACAAGTCAATTGAGTTTGTCACATAAGAAAGCCAATGTCAGAGTAAACTTTCAAATGATCAATTTGCTCATTATGTAGGCACAACCTGCTCTCATGACCCTTTTAATACAGCTGCCAATGTTGCATAGGATTTAAGAGATAAAAAAAAAATCTTTCCGTTTAAATTTAGATCCAGCCGGTAAGCTGAGCACCTGTTGATCAAAAAACCAATTCAATCTGATCTCCCATTGACTTAATATGACTTAATGTATGTTTATTGCAAGGCACCTCCTAGACTCAGACCTGTAAGATTGTAAATATAAATGAATTCCTCTATATTTGGTTCATATGGTTAGTTTCTCTAGATCTACAGCAGCAATCATTTTATTAGAAAGACAGGAATTTAAGCCAACTCTTTTTTCTGTCTCTGGTTTAAATTTCTTCACTCTCTGGGGAAAAAATGTATTTCTAAAAATATTAATGATGGTGTGAATACATATTTTTCTTGAAAATATGTGTGTAGAAATTTGAAAATCCTAAATTACATAAGAGCTAAAAGGAGGAGGGAGTCAAAGGTATATTTATCTTTAAATGTCATATAGATTTACCTCCACTATTTGTCCCCACCATTACCTCCACCCCCCACTGTACATGGGACAAAATCCATTTCAAGGCAGAGTGATCTTCTAGAATGAATAACATCATGTTACTCCTCCATACGAAATTCTTCACTGGCTCCTCATAACGTTGAGGTTGGAGTGCAACTCTCTTCACACAAAGACATGAAGAGCCCCTCAGGTCAGCCCTCTGCTGGCCTCCCCTTCTCTGCTGTCCCTCTTGGTCACCGTAATTCACTCTACAGGCAACTATGCACAACTATTTGTGGTTTCCACAACTCGTCACTGAATCTCTCTCTTTTGTTTCCCCCACCCTAGAACACCTTCTCTCCTTCCTTTATGAATCCATCCCTCCTTGCTGTCTCCACTCATCACTATTCCTCGTTCCAAATGCTTTCTTCCATCAGCTTTGTTCATTATGCAATGCTCAGCTCAGGTGTCTTCCCTTCAGAAACTTCCCCTGCGCCTCCCAGTCCGTGGCCTAGTAATAATACGCTGCACGTGGCCACCACCATCACAGCTGTCATCATACTGCACTGTCTTAAGCATTTATTAATCTAGCACCTTCATTAAAACTGTGAGTTCCCAGACAACACAGTGTGTATCTTATTCTTCTTTGTACTTCCAGTACCTGACACAATATCTGCTACAAAATACATGACAAATAAATGTTTATTGAAAACAGAATCACTATGTTTTTTTTAATATCAGAGTTAAAGAGACACATTATTCTGCTCATCCTCATTTTCTGCCATGAATGAAAGTCAGTATTATAATCCTTCTATCCTCCCATGCTGAGAAAAAAAATAACTATATCCTCTCTGCTTAAAGAAAATTGACAAGAGTGTGTTCGGTCATCATTGCATACTAAATTAGGCTTGAGTGCAATTATCTATTCATCTGGCCTCCTACTTGGATAACTATAAAGTTTTTCAATCGGTGTGAAAACCTCAGAAGACTTATTTCACAGGCAATCAGGGCGTGATTTGAAGAGCACTGGCTTAGATTCGTATGGAGTTCATTTGCTAGAGGAACTCGAGGGTGCAAAACCGGAGAGCCTCACCTGATCTCAATGTGATTTGATGTGATAGTTTCCAAGTGAAAAGCAAAGGACAGATGCAGAGGCAGGCAGTGTCTTGTATTTTTCAGCAGCGTAGAAGTAGTAGTGGCTCCTTGAATGCTAAGGGCTTCACAAAGATAAAGGAACACTTCTCCAGTGTTATATGCAAATGGACCAGAGGTGGCAAGTGGTAGACTAGAAGCAAAGGAATGACCTGCATTGCAACTAGAAAGCCACTGATATTTCAGTCTAAATTATCTTTCTCAGATTTACTACCTACCACTGGTGAGGCTGACAAAAGATGAGGTTAGCTGAATGAATAATCAAGTTCCCAGGTCTTGGCTATTATGACCGCCAGCATTCCTATTAGCAGGTGGGGGTGTTTTGCTGGCATTTTATACAAGTGTCTTTCTTCATTCTAGTCACACACAGCTGCTCTAGAGCTTCACAAAGCACAAAATGTTTTTAAAAGCTGGCATCATTTGGAGTTTCCACCTATAGGACATTAGAAAAGTTGGCATTTGCATTCCCTAAAGTATCAATCTCTAATGAAAACAATGTCAGAGCCTTAAGCACTTTGTTTTTTTCTGGACACATTATAAATATACAGGATATATTTTATCATGTATTGTATATTAGAGCACAGGGACAAAGAACAAGCACCAGGGACAATGGTTTGAGGCAATTCTTTCAACACATTTTCCAAAGCCATTTCAAATGACTCCCTAGTCCTTGAACTCCCTGGTGATAATTTTAATAGCAGCAAGGACCATTTGGTAACTGGCTTGGATGGCAGGTTGCATTTGGCTTTAGCTGATAGAAAGTCTACTGCCTGTCGTTAGTGAGGAGACAATATTCTAGCCTATTATAAAGATATTTAAAGCTTTTCTACCACCATATCCCTGAACTTCAGAGTGCTGCTAAGTGTTAGTATTTCCTCATACGCTGTTTTTTTTAAACCTGCCTATGGAACTGTTCATCTTCCTTAAGTGTAACCACCCTTGATTGTTGATTTGATAGCAGAAGTTCTGCACAGAAACCCTAGTCAGCTAGAGGTAACCGTCAGGATTAGGAAAATGCAGATGGTGCTTCAGGTGAACACTGCCTCATCTCTTCCCCAGTAGGCTCCATCTTACTGCAACTCACTTCATTATCCGCTTGGATGATTCTGGAACCATAGAAAGTCAGGCAAGTCTCCTACGGGGCAAACACACATTTACAAAAACAGCTTTAGTCTCACCTCTAATCATTTCCCCCTTTTTGAAATTTCAAAGAGAGCTGAGCAAGCTGTTGATAGTCCAGGATGTGTGGTCGCTATTTACAAAGAGCACTATGAAAACACCACCCATAGTTTTTTGTTGTTGTTGTTTGCCAGCATCTATCAATTGGATACAAATTATCAGACAGATAGCAGATGAGTCCCTACTTGGAGAATGCCCATTTATATAACAGAGGAGGCTCAGCCTGTCCAAGGCCTATTTGTTGGCTGAATGACAGCTCTGTGTGCCCTGGATCAAGTTGTGGCACTGCTGGTGGGTGCCGTGGAGAACTCAGCCGAAACCAAGTGTCACATCACATGTCACCATGGAAGCAATTGTCTTCACAGAGCTGTACCTGTAAATGTAAAATGTTTAACGATGAATAATTTGTTTGAAGCTCTTCTTACTCCACATTTCCTTGGAAAACGAAACCACAGGAGACATGAAAATCTCTAAAGGGCCTTTTTACATAGATTAATGTGGTAATTCTCTCATTACTATGTTCTGAAGAAGAGCTTCTTACACCCAGCTCTGTGCTTTGCCATCAGTTATAACGTGGCTTTGCATTAAGTGTTCTAATAAAATGTGAAATTAAATGATCATCCTGGTGATATTCAGTTCTTGGTTGAGGTGAGGAAAAATGTAGTTTCCACAGTACATGAAAACCAAAGAGATTATTTTGCCTCCAATGAAGAGATCATTGGTCAAAGACAAGGTTTCCCATGGGCTCACACTTCTCCATTCATGGAAATGTTTTAGTATTCTCTCCTGCATCTTTGAGGATTACAAATAATGTAACCAATTTACAGCTATGGAATATGTATCCCATCGGAAGCTAACCAGTTTAATTTACTTTTTATGCACATTTAACCAGGAAGTATTGGATGAAAGTAATTATTGAGAGTGATCGTTTATACTGTCATTAACTATCTGTGCTTCTTTCTGCTGTAATAGGTGAGAAATAGAAACTTCCTGAGCAGCATTGATCTATTGACTGCTGGACACATTAGTAATAAAAGCCATAGATCAATAAAGGGATATGGAATAGAGGTGTTTTTTGGTATAAAAATGGTGAAATATCTTTTCAAATGACTCGTGCTAAAATAACAAAGTCCTTCAAAACTGTTGAGGTTTTGGGTTATTTTTTAAGCAAGTGGTATTGACTGAAGAGTAAAAGGCCTTCCCACTAATGGTGCCAAGGAAGATTACAGTGAGCGTTTTGGCAAATTGATTGTCCTCATTGGGTATCAATACTTTAGTTCTTTCTTAAAGGGACAAAGTGATACTAGGGTTGACAAGTCAAAAGACAACAGTTATATGCTAATTGAATTAATTCTTCAACAATATCTTATTATTTTTGCATTCTGGTGTGTACACAGCAGAAGATTTAGTTCTGAGACTAGTTACCTGAAATGATAGTTTAGATCATGGCTTAGGACTGAGAATTGCAGGGTTCAAATCCTGGTTCTACCACTTATTACTTCAGGCAAATTTCTTAACTTTCCTTCACCTTAGAATCCTCATCTATAAATCAATCATATATATTTCGTATTATTATATGAAGATTAAATGAGATACTATTGATAAAGTACGCAGAGCAGAGCTTGGAACATGACAGATGCTCAATGAACGTTAGTTGTGCTCAGGCATGAAACTTTCCCAGTCCTACCATTCTTAATTTCATGACATATTATAACCATGATTCCCTTTAACAGTCGTGCCATTTCCCTAAAGAAAAATTGGTAGTATAGGAAAGCCTGAAAGTTGCCACATTGGGAACCCTGGTTTCCAGGAATGACATGGAGTCCACGCTGTGTGATAAATACTGAATAGTTTAAATATCACCCGCCATGGCTCTCTGGGCCTAAAAGACGGTTCTCCATTTTGGCAGAATCAGGGCTGTTTGATCACTGGCACCTGAGCCAAGACCTAATGATTTCAGTGGCATTGCTCCCTGTGCTAGATTTCACTTAAAGGTGCTCAATTTGCATTCTGTAAATGAGGGTAAAGGAAATCACGATAAAAATGCAAATAATTCTCTCTGGTTGTAACAAAATCACTTGTTATTGTCTCCCTTTCCTTCTGACTACAGTATTATACAGAGACTTGCACAATGTTCTCAAGGGCTATTTATAAAATACATTAGTAAACACACAGCGTGGCCTTGCACAAGAAGCAATACTTACAGGCATATTGCTTTGACTGTGAATTTAAAACAGCACACACATGCGCACGCTCACACATACACACACAGGTTCTTCACATTATAAGCCAAATACATATACCAACTGATGATTATACAAATAAATTGGAATCTGTTGATCACAAAATCATATGAGAGTTTAGGAATCATCTAAAACAACATACACCCTTTACATATGTTAAAAGGAACACTTGACATCTAGGTTTGTTGAATTACTAACTCAAGGTGACAAAATAAGAGGCAGAGCTCGAACTAAAATTCAGACTCTGTCCAGATCTTCTTCCTCGGCATCATCCTACCTCTGTTGGGAATAGGACTCCAAACTTGCTTTCACTTATTGAGAGTAAATGCTGAGTAAAACCTTGTTAGAACCTGGGAACATACACGATCTTTATTTCTTGACCCAACATGCCAAACTAAGGTCAGATTGTTAATTTTGTTTTATTTCTTGCTTCAAACATTGACACACAATTTAGTTCTTTCCAGAAGGGTTAATAGATTTCTCTTGTGTTAAGAGATATTTACACCAGAGTCTTAAAAATATTGAGTAACATTACAGAAAATAAATCAACAAAAGTTCAAGTTACCTTTCAAATATCAATCATATTTTGACAAGTCACTCCCTTACAAATTACAAATGGCTAAGCACTCTCCAGTGGGTAGCAACTGCTAGTGTTTTAAATGCAAGTCTTTTGCGAAACTATTCATTATTCTAAAGGAATAGTTTATTTTCTGCAAAAGGAAAGTTTTCAATTTTATGTATGTTATATTCAATTTTCATGGACTATACTCACATCATTCCTGATATTCCCTTGTATGACAAGTTTGCTTTCTCACACTCTGATAGCATTTGTAATATTTTCTATGTTTAAAAAGAAGTGCTAAAATGAAATCCATGTCTTTATATGTAATCCAAATCTAGTTATTCATCAATTCGTTAATTCTTAACCATGGTAACTTCTGCCCATTGGAAAAAGGAGAGTGCATCGGCTGAAAACCCACTGCTGCCACCTAGTGTTACTGGACAAGCACTGCCTCAGCTTGATACCTTGCCTTTGTGGATCAGAAAGACATCATCCTTTGTGTTGAGACATACACACACACACACACACACACACACACAGAGAGAGAGAGAGAGAGAGAGAGATGTTACTTTAGCAATGATCTTCATAATTAATTATTTAGGAAACTTTTGTCTCTTCCTATTGACTCTTTTATATTTGAATAGTCTGGGTTCCAGACTTGCTTCTTTAATATGCTTGGCATTTGAATTCTTTGAAGGCTTTAAATTAACGAATACTAAAGACAATATGGTAGCTTAAGGCAATCATCCATATTGATGAAGTTCACTATAAATAGATGTATGCTGCAATAACCCATGGGTAAAAGCAATGTGTCCTTTTTTATTCTATTCCTATTGATTCTAACCCTCTAAGGATGTTGTCAATAGCTCAGCCAAAGGCTTCGAATGAAACCCACAACCCACCAAGTCATTTTGCTTTGCAGGGCAAAGACAAATCCCAGAAAGAAATGCACTGCTGTATTCCAATTAAATTGATTAAACAAAACATAATGATTTTCTTGCATGAGAAAGTTTTTGTTGAGTAGGAACTACCTTTCAAAGGGTCTAAAGTAATGATATGTAAATGGCTTTCAAGATTCATGTCCATTTTAGGGGGGTGTTTATATGCCATTCAGTAGAAGCTCATAAGAGTAGGGATGTTAGAAACGTGAAAGGCTGGAGTTCTGTGGTAAGGAGCTCACTGGAGTGGCAAGTGTGTGATGACATGAGAAGTAGATGTCCAGAGTGGTAGGATATTGGCATCACCTCTCATCCTGCTGAGCACAAGGAGAGCAGATGTGTTCCCAGGGATCCAGGAAGCCTCTCAGGATGGAGTGGAGCAGGGTGGAAGAGAGAGCTCTGTCTCAAAGACAGAAGAAGCATAAAGTAGTGGCAAGAGCACAGGATAGGGGCCATCAGATGTGGAATTTTTTACTAATCTAATGTGTATTCTAGAGCCATAATCTAACCCTCTTGGGTCTTTCCTACTCTTACTTATTTCCACCCAGCACACCTGCACAAAATGTCAGAAAAGTTTCCCTTGTTAATGTGATCAAAACAGGTCTTTGGGGCATTCTCTTCTGAAAATGCAAATAAAATGAGCTACCCCTTGGTATCTTCAGCTTTGAGATACATTTAAAAGAATTGAACCCCTGAATCTCAGTGGCTGGACACACAATTAAAGTTTATTTCTCACTCACACAGTAGTTACATGTAAATATTCTGTGGGCAGTCTTTCATGCCAAGATAAGGGACCTGGGGTCCCTCTACCTTGTGACACTTCCATTCACTAGGACCTTGGAGCTTTTCACTCCAGATAAGGAATGAGGAGAAGAATTGCACCAGACATTTGTGTGACCAGACCTGGAATTTGTATGCTTTATTTTATCCTCATTTTGCCGGAAGGAATTTGGACGCATAGCCACCAATGCTTCAACATACTCTGGGAAATATTACCAAGATTCGGGCTTGGGAAATTGAAGAAATGGATTTTGATGAATATGTGTATAGCAATACAATGAACATGTTACCTGCACATCGCCTAGACACCATATCCAGGGGTTGGCAAATAACGGCCTATGTGTTAAACCTAGTATGTCATCTGTGTTTTCACAGCCCTTGAGTTGAGAATTATTATTCCAGTTTTAATTAGCTGGAGGAAAAAGAGAAAGAGAGAAGAATACTCGACAGGGTGTTTATGATCCCCAAAGCTTAAAATATTTACTATCTGACTCTTTACAGACAATGGTTGTCAACTCTTGGTCTACCTGTACGACTTAAGATCCTAGAAAGAAACAAATATCACCTTCAATAGAACATCAAAATGAAAGAACTTGTGTGAGTTTTCTGCTGCATAAAAATTACCACAAACTTAGTGGCTTAAAATAGACTCATGTATTATCTCACAGTTTCTGTGGATCAGAAGTCTGGTCACAATTTACCTGGGTCCTCTGCTCATGGTCTTACCGGTTTACAATCCAGATGTTGGGTGGGGCTGTGGTATCATCAGTGGCCTGACTGGGGAAAGATTCCTGTCCAAGTGCCTTCAGCTTGTTGGCAGAATTTCTCTCTTATAGTTATGAGACTGGCATCCCTATTTTCTTGCTGGTGAGGGGCTGTCATAAGATCCTAGAGTTCACTATGGTGGTTAAATGTATGTGTCAACTTGACTGGACTATGGGATGCCGAGACGTTTGGTCAAGCTTTATTCTAGGTGTGTCTATGAGGGTGTTTTTGAATAAGATTGACATTTGAATCAGTAGACTGAGTAAAGCAGATGCTCTCCCTAATGTGGATGGGGCTCATCCAGACAGCTGAGAACCTTAATAAAGCAAAAAGACTGATCTGAGCCTATACATATGTATATATATGTATTACATATATAAGTGTGTGTGTGTGTATTTTTCAGCCTCAGGAAATTCACAACATGCTGCTTTTTCAAGGCCAGCAGAGCCTCATACACATTCTAATCAAGGGTTGTATCACCTTTGCCATACTTTAATGGTTAGAAGCAAGTCACAGGTTCTACGTATACTTAAGGAGAGGTGGTTACACATGGGCTTGACACATTTGGGGACTACCCTAGGGAATGTCTGTCACAGGACTATTTATAAACATTTAGCAGAGTTGAGAGAAACCAATAAGGGATGGAAAAATCCTAGGTTAGGGGAAGCTACTGCCATCCTTAGACAAGAAGGGGAAAAAAGAGGAGCAGTTACAGGACTGGGTAAGATTTCTAGCCCTAGGAGAGGGCTACTACGATGGGATCTATGGACTTCATTGTGGAATACAGCCACTATCAACCCATGGCCTGGCAGAGGAACTGAGGAATCAGTACCAGAGCTTCTCTTCCTTCCGGTTCTTTGTCTGACTCTTCCAACCCCAAATCTATCAGAAAAGCAGAAGACAAGGAAAACTGATGGAGGCAATCTACAGGAGTCACCCTCCTAGACAGCGAGCAGGGCGGGGACAGGGGGAGCTGGATCTGGAGGGAGCAAATAACAGCTCTTCCAAATATCTAGCTTTTGACTTTCTCAGATCTCAAGGAAAACAGCAGATGGCCTTACATACAAATGATAAATTGAAAATGTATCTATATCAGGAAAATAAAAACGACCAGAGGGTCTGCAGCCACATTCAGAGGACCGCTAAGGTTATTCAAAATCACCATGTGAGGAACCAACACAGCTTGGCTGGCCTCAGGCGTAAGCTGATCTCAGGGAACACTAATGCTTACCCAATGCTTAAGAAGGAAATGCAGCAGCCTATTTTACTCTAACCAAGTTATGCAGTTGGAGAAATGTGTGTTAGGGAAAACATGAAACAGCTCCACCCAACACCGAGAGCAGGTGACACCTGGTAGTCCTTCACATTTGAATTTCCAGCTCAGCGTCTGTTTTTAAATGAATTATGAGTTTGCTCCCACTGAGACAGGTCTGCTATGGAAACAGAGGTGTGCTCCCATCTGTGGAAAGGCGATATTTTAAAGACTAGCCTTTCACTAAGCAAATTTCTTAAGAGTAGAGCCATTTGACTACTAGGTCAGCTTCCCCAGACGGTTGCTCAACTACATCAACAGCATCGAGGAGCAGTGCCTTTAAAAAGCAGGAGCATATTGGATCTGGAAATGCTAATGGATCTTTAAGGAGAGAAATGCAAAGGAATTAAGGCACATCCCTCTTTGGCATGTTGGTGACTGTTTTTGTTTCGTTTCCAGTATATAAAAGAGTAGGTTATGATTATCCCAAAGTGACTTTACAATTAATATTGTTCTTAAATAATATATTCATAAAATTTAAGTATGTCTTTTATGAATAATGTCAAAAATTCTAGAAATGCAGAAAAAAAGAAATACTTCTAGAAAAAAGGACTTGGAGAGGAATCTACTGCTAATAAAATTTGAGTAAATTCTTTGGTTCATATAAGAGGTTTGTTTTTTTTTTTTCCACATCACTTTTCCCATACTCCAGCACTCAGTATGATATTGTTGCACAATCAAAAAATTGCTACACAAGTTCAGGTAAAACTAATTTTAAAGAACTCACTAGCTATATGTTATATCATGGCAGACTTTCTATAGTAACTTTACTGGTTCCCTATAAATATAATATTAATTGATGATGAAGAAAATAAAGCAGTAACCATACCAGAGTGGGAATGGCAGTATTGTCTTAAACTTTTATTAACAATTATTTCATTACAGTGAATTACAATCACCATGGAAGATTCATCTGAATACCAAATTCACTTATGACTAGAGCTACTGGAGTCAGAAACCGTATGAACTCATAATGATGAGATATTTTAAAGTCTTTGTGTAAAACATGTAGCCTGGACAAGCATGAGAAGCAATGTTTAATTGTCTTTCTGGTTTGCAAACACATACTCACATACTTAAAAGTGGGAATCTTTAGGAGTTGGGTATAAAGGAATATTTTATAAACTACTTTTCTATATTTTTGCATTTTTATATTAAGGGTTGCTTTAATACAAGAGTAAAATTCATTTTAAGAAATGGAACTAGGGTAAAGTAGATAAAGTGTAACCAGGAAATTTGTTTTACATCAACAAAGTATAGTGGATAATTTTATATGTTTTGAAGAGAAGAATGGTGGGTATTAGAGGAAGAAGTTTGTTTTATTTATTTTATTCAAGAGACACTTGAAAAATTCCTTGCTATCTAATTCACTTTGTATTGAAAAGCCAGTATGTGGTTACCTAATACACTGTTAAGTGAAATTTGGTAGTCATCCATTCAATTTGATCACAAGCCAAAACATTTCAGAAAATATCACACTGGACTTGCATTTTTCTAGAGTAAAATTTGTATTTTTCAATCAATTGATTTTTGGTCAGTTTCCCCTTAGTAGTCAAATTCTACAGTATATTCACTTTACATTGGATAAGATAGAAACAGAACACGTTTCATGGATTTAAAACATTACCCTTCAATGGTTTTTCACCCTTTTACTATATATGTAACATACATAATATATAATCCAGACTTATGCAGAGCAGTTAGCCCCTTCCTGACTGTGTTCCCTTTATTGTCCTAGAGTTAACTCACACCACTCCCTGAATATTCATGATCAGCCTATGGAACTAAGTGCTCCAGGTTGCTTCCATAGCCCCCTACCTCCAAGTCTTTGCGCCTGAGATTTCCTCAGTTTGAAATGCCCTTCTCTTTTTCTCAGTCACGTAAACTCTTTCTCATCTTGAAGGGTAAGCATATCCTCCCCTGTAAGCTTTCTTCATCACACCAGGCAAAAGTGAGTCATTCTTTCCAAGATACCATAATACTTTGTAAACATCATAGCATTCCCTAAATTTATCGCAATTATTTGTTGACATGCCCAACATCACCACTCAATTGTGAGCTAGCTTATTCTTATTTATACCTGCCCCACTATTAGCATGGTGGCACACAATAATCTTTAATAATCTTTGTCTAATGAATGAATATTAATGGCTGAATTTTAGAGTTGGCCTATTGAGAATCAATAGTTTGTTTTATATACACAGGAAAGAATAAGGGATTCAAAAGTTTATGTATCAGTCATTTGTAGTTAGGGCAATGTTAAGAACAAACAACAGGGACTAGCGCTTTCTTGATCCTGGCGTATGTGCCAATTCCTAATCTCTTGCATTTGCATGTATACAGACATGGCCTTCGGTTTTCTAGCTGCCTCTGCTAAACATTAAGTACATTAACAGGCATGGTAGAGGCAGATAAGATTAAAAAAGAGAGGAACAGAAGTTCATAGGTTTATTCTGTTAGGAAACACCATAAAAAGAATCCAGACCCCACTGCAAACCTCACATTCAGCAGGATAATTGAATCTTCACATTCCTGTTTCAGAACCACACTGAGCCAACACAAGGCTTGATGTATCACTTTCTCTAGGCCAGTAGAGGGCAGCACACACTTCATTAACCACGGAAGTAAGGCTGTGCTAGTCACACTTCAGCAGCCGGAGCTGGGAATAAGTGTTCTGGCAACAGAGATCCCAGGATTCTACCACTTCAACCAAAGTCTCCTCGAAAATGCTTATTCTTTCAAAAATTTGGTGGTGACATCATTTCACCCGTTTCCAGCACACTTTTCAAACTGTGATTATTCACCTTGAGGGACAGTGCAGCAGAGTGGAAAGACCACATAGGCTTTAGGACCAGACCGACTAGGTTTGTACATGTAGAATATACTACTGCTAGCTGTGTGCCTTGGTCAAGTAACTTAATCTTTCCAATCCTCCTTGTTCTTATTTTTAAAACACAGATAATAAGATCTACCTCGTGGGTGAATGTAAGATTGAATAAGAATATTTGCATCAGTTTGAGGTTTTATTATTGTCTCGCCCCTTGTCTGTTTCTTCCCATGTGGTGCAAACCAACAATATCTACAAATGTTTGTCATGCACATTTTGTCTTGCAACATGTCATGGCAGAACCAAAAAGTGCCTATCCAGAACCATCCTTGAATCAATTTGTCAAGTGAGCCCAATGTTTCTGCCTGGAGCTCACACTGGGAGCAGGCAGAGGACCACTCAAGAGGCAGAGGGGAGGACGGGCCTGGCCCCTGTTACAACCTCCCAGAGCCTCTATGTGTGTCTAGGGTAGTGGCTGGCAGGCTGGGGAAAGGTGAGTCAGAGGAGTGGCTGGGGCTTTTCAGAACTCAGGAGGGCTCCTAAAATGGGAAAGAAGATTAATTTATGAGAGGTCCTGTCCTGGGCCAATTTAAGATACCCACTACATGTCAAATCTGGAATTTGAAGGTGTCTTAGTTGCTTCTGGCTTAGAGAACAGCCAGATAACAGAGTACTATAAAGTGGGTGGCTTATAAACAATAGAAATTTATTTCTCATGGTTCTAGAGGCTGGGAAGTCCAAGATCAAGGTACTGACAGATTCAGTGTTTAGTAAAGACCTACTCTTCTGGTTCACAGACAGCCTTCTTTTTGCTGTGTCTTCACGTAGCAGAGAGGCAAGGGAATTCTCTGGTACTAATTTCATTCAGGAGGGCTCTGTCCTCATAACCTAAATACTTCTTAAAGGCCCTACCTCCAAATACCATCACAATGCAGATTAAGTTTCAACATATGAATTTTGGGGGGACGCAAACACTCAGTGTATAGCAGAAGATGAGCTGCGAATCAAAGGTGTCATAGCCAGAAATAATTCAGGACCACCAGTGAAGACCGGGAGGCCCAGCAAAGAGTAGTTCTGGGCACAGGGTGTGGAGGGTTTAGACAACTGCAGCAGAGAGAGGCCTCAGCACTGAATCAACAAGCAGAAACTACTGAGGGCCTTGGGGTTTCTGCAGTTAAACTATAAGAAAGTAGGCAAAGAAACAGCAATTTACAGGTCAGCTGTGGTGGCTCAAACCTATAATCCCAACAGTTTGGGGAGGTCAAGGCAGGTGGAGCCCAGGAATTTGAGACCACCCTGGAAAACATGGTGAAACCCCATCTCTACAAACAAACAAAGAAATAAAAAATCCAAAAGTAGTTCCAGCTACTGGGGAGGCTGAGGTGGGAGAATCCCTTGAGCCCAGGAGGTCAAAGCTGCAGTGAGCCAAGACTGCACCACTGCACTCAAAGCCTGGGTGACAGAATGAAACCTTATCTCAAAACAAAACAAAACAAAACAAAACAAAAACATAAGAAAGAAAGAAAGAAAGAAAGAAAGAAAGAAAGAAAGAAAGAAAGAAAGAAAGAAGAAAGAAAGAAGAAAGAAAAGAAAAAGGAAAAGAAATAGAGAAATAGCAGTTTATTACTGCACTATTTCTCATACCTCTTCAATTTAACTTCCTTAAGCTTACCAATGGACAATACCTATTATTTTATTTATTTGAACTTGTTTCTTCATCTGTACAATATGGGCCATAACACTTCAGGAATATCTTGTGAAGATGAGATAAGACAGCACTGCTGCAGTTTTGAGGACCTGGTAGGAGTTACCTTTCACACATACATATGTACACATACATATTTACATCACTCACAATGCTTTTTGATGTTGTTTATCTTACTATATTTTCCACTTTTGAAAAAGAATATTTGATCACTAGATTTAAAATAACATTTTATAGACATGAAATCAAATATTAATAAAAGTATACTCTAATTTCTCAATCTTGTACAAGTTTCATAGATTTTATTACTAAAAATGCTTTGGTTTACACTGTTTTTGAGCTAGAGTCAAACTTTATTTCTAGTGTTTCAATACAGACATGCCTAGAATTGGGAATTTGTCTTCTAATATGAAAAATTAATATATGAATTGATAATTGTAATAACGGATTTTCTAGAGTAAGTTCCACTTGGTGAAGATGTATTACTTTTAATGTACTAGTGCTGAATTCTGTTTGCTGTTATTTTATTTAAGGTTTGTGCATGTATAGTCAAAATTGAGATTGCTTAGGTGTTTCTCTTTTGTGTGCCATCTTTGTCCAAGTTTGGGATCAATGTGATACTTTACCATGAAATAACAGAGTTTTTCAAGAAAGTAGTTCACAGACATATTGTGAACATGTAGACGGATGGGAGGAAATTATTCTGGGTGAGGAACATTTAGGTAGTGATAGGGAATAGCACAAAATCCATAGACTATTTTACCTATGCAGCAAATTCCAGGAGTGATATGAGTAAGTAGCTCATGTAAATGTTACCTGGCAGGTATCCTCCCATGGAGAAAGAATGGTTGAAACCCACAGGCCCAGTTAATCTGTCAGGTTCATTCCGTTCTAGTTGTAATAATTCTCAGCTATCAACTCCCCCACCTCTCCGACATTGCACGACTGAGTGGGTGAGAACGAGGCAAACACTGTTTAATGATCTCTATGGGGTCTGCTGGTAGGTACATGTTGATCAGAGGCCAGGATCAAATAGTCATATTGATTTGGTCATTAAGTTCCTTTTGGTTTTCCAGTCCACCTCATTTAAACCTCTTCTCTTTTTTGGGTGTTTAATTGACCTTGTGGAGTCACCGCCCTTGATAAAAGTTTAATTACAGGGCCGGGATCAGTGGCTCACGCCTGTAATCCCAACACTTTAGGAGACCGAGGAGGGTGGATCACTTGAAGCCAGGAGTTCGCGACCAGCCTAACCAACATGGTGAAACTCCATCTCTACTAAAAATACAAAATTAGCCTGGAGTGGTGGCAGGTGCCTATAGTCCCAGCTACTCAGGAGGTTGAAGCAGGAGAATTGCTTGAATCGGGGAGGTGGAGGTTGCAGTGAGCTGATATCGCGCCACTGCACTCCAGCCTGGTGACAGAGTGAGTCTCTGTCTCAGAAAAAAAAGAAAAAAAAAAACCAATTTAATTACTATTAATGGTTCTTTGTGAACAAAATGTGAGGTAAAATGCCATGTGCTGCCCTCTGCAGGTTATTGAAATAACAGGCCACTGTCAGCCATTTTGAGTAGTTTTGTCAGAAATTTTGATGCGCTCCCTATGTTTTGTTTTGCTTTTTATCTTGCTTACATAGTTACTATATGCACAATGTCAGCATTTTGTCCACTTAGTAAATGTTTGTTGTTCCTAGTAGATATCAAGTACTCAACGAGGTCTAAGGAAATCATCAACAAATAAAAGCAGATAAATTGCTAGCCTCACTTACATTCTAACACTGTATTTTGAAGGTAAATATGTAATGTTTCTAAGATGAAAAATACTATGAAGACAAGGAGATACAAAATGATGAGGAGTGTTACTTACATGAAGTTGCCATGAAAAGCATCTTTGATAAACTGATATTTGAGGATAGACCTGAAAGAAGTGAAGGAAAAATAATAAGGATATAAGAAAAAAGGTTTCTAAGTAGAGAGAAAAAGTACAAAGGCCCTAAACCACAACATACTTGGCATGTTCTAGATACAGCAAGGGAGCCAGTGTGGTCAGAGCTGAGGGATGGAGGAGGATAACAGATGATCGTGCTCTGAGAGGTATAGAGAAGAAAGATGATAGAAGGCCTTTGGGCCATGGTGAGAATTTGGGGTTTACTGTCATATGAGAAGGAATTGAAGATTTTGAACAGAGAAATGATATGTTCCCACATATGTTTAAAAGTATCACTCTGGCCCTTATGTGAGAAAAGACCAAAGGGGACAAAGCTGGAAGTAGAGAGACAAGTTATCCAGGACATTGCAATGGTATAAATGGGATAATAACTTGGCTTCGTTTAGCAAAGTAGCAGCGAGGGGGGTTAGAAGTTATCTTGTTCAGTATGAGATGTGAGCAAATGAAAAATCAGGAAGATTACAGAGCAGGTTGGGCAGGTTAAATCTGAGGCAGAGCTCACACTTAAACATGTCATTGGCCTACTAGACATCCAAGCAAAATATTAAGCAAATAATTGCAGAAATATGTCTGGAGTTCGAGGATAAGGTTGGGGCCAGAGTTATAAATTTGGGAATCATGGACTTACGTAGGGGATTTATTGCAATGGAAATGGATGAAATTAACTAAGAAGTGAGAGTAGGAAGAGAAGACATGGAGACTTGAATCCTCAGGCATTCAAATATTTGGAATCTGGAAGATAAGTTGGAACCAGTAGAGAATGTTGGGAAGTAAAAGAGGGGAATCAAAAGAAAACAGTAGTTCAGAATCAAAGTGAAGAAAGTGTTTCAAAAATGGAGACACCGGCTTTGTTGTGTGATGCTAATGCAGTACGATGAGAACCAAAATAATTTTGAAATTACAACATAAAAATTGTACTTGATGTTGACAGAAATTTTGGTGGGTTGTTGGAAATGAAAAACTGATTAGAGTGAAATCGAGAGATAATTGGAGTAGAGGCGACAGAAATCTTTTTTTTTTTTTTTTTTTTTTTTTGAGACGGAGTCTCGCTCTGCCGCCCAGGCTGGAGTGCAGTGGCCGGATCTCAGCTCACTGCAAGCTCCGCCTCCCGGGTTCACGCCATTCTCCTGCCTCAGCCTCCCGAGTAGCTGGGACTACAGGCGCCTGCCACCTCGCCCGGCTAGTTTTCTGTATTTTTTAGTAGAGACGGGGTTTCACCGTGTCGGCCAGGATGGTCTCGATCTCCTGACCTCGTGATCCGCCCGTCTCGGCCTCCCAAAGTGCTGGGATTACAGGCTTGAGCCACCGCGGCCCGGCCGACAGAAATCTTGAATACTGGAAATTCTTTGAGCTCTGCTGAAATGGAATACACAATGGTGTGCTACCTCTTGAGGAACAAGGAACAAAGTCTCCTTTTTAAAAAAATTGAGGCATTTTAACATGATTATATGGGGAGGGAAATTATCCACTGGAAAGAGAACAATTTTTGACAGGTGAGAGAAGGGGTGCTTGTGAGAGTGTTATCACTGGGTAGCCAAGAATGGAGGCACCTAGGTTCCCAGCAAAGGGACTGAGTGGTGAATGTAAAGTTCAATTCAACCAGAAAGACGGTGAACTATGCACACAAATGTAAGCAGGTGGATAGATGTAGTGATGGACGAGTAGCTTCTTACTCCATTTTTCCAGCGAGTAAGAAGCAAGGTAATCAGTTAAGATTGAAGAGCAAAGAGAAATTGGAAGTTTGATGGCACATGGTCAGTATTAGAGGGGTGGTCTATGAAACAGGATTGAGTTTTGTTCTCAAGACCAGTTATGTAGAGCAAACAAGGACTCAAGCCATGAAACTGCCATACTCTTATAAACAACCGAAACAATGTATCCACTTGTTTTCACTCATGGATTCACCACTTACTTCTTAATGTACATTTATTGAGAGCCTGTGATCGATCCTAGAAAAATTACAACTCTATGTCATAGTCACCGAGATCATAGAGGAGCCTAGTAAGGGAGACACGTGAGGAAAAAAATTATCCTTCTCTTCATTTATGTAGGATACGCATCATCTTTTCCGTGACCATCCTTAGTAGATATCTTGAGACATTATCCCCTTCAAATATTCTGTTTTGTTCTACTAATAAGCGCTATCAATTGTAATGCTACATGTTTCTATTCTTGCTTCAGGAAATGTGATGCCCATCACAATTACTGAGGCGTGTTCAAAATGCTAAGACAACATAGAATAAGGAATGATTCATTCTAGTTAGAGAGTTAGAGATTCATTTAAGCAGTCTTGAAGGGTGAATTAAAAAGACAACTGCATGCCATGTACCAGAAAGAAAATGTTTAAAATCCTAGAGGCATGAATCTGGACAGATACGCTGAGAATAACTTGCTAATGGAGACTCTTCAAATAAGCAGAAATCATTCACTGCATTGTTTTTGCTTTTGTTTTTAAGCAGAAAAAAATAAAATAGCACAGTTGGATATTGTCTTGGGTAGACCAATTAGGTGGTCACATGGGAGGTAGATGGAAGACAAGACGAGGAAGATGTCAGATGTTAATAATTAAAAGGCTGATGAAGACCTGCACTGGGACAAGGACAGCGGTGGTACAAGGAATGAAGAGATTAAAGAGACATTTTTTTTTGAGTGCACAATTGACAAGGCTTGCTGAAAGACGTGCTGATGGGGATAAAGGAGCACAGGGCATTCAAAGATTTCCCAACGTTTTCTACATTTCCAGACTGGGTGGGAAGTGATAGAGCTTACTGAAATAGGAATTATAGGAGATATGATAAGTCTCTTTTCTGTTTGTTTGGTTTTTTTGTGTTTTTTTTTTTTTTCAGAGATAATGAAATTTGAATTTTAGCATTGTGTTTGATCTGTAGATACTTACTGGACCGTGGAAATAAGAAAAATGCTTAGGAGACAAGCAATGGAAATTATCACTGGGTAAGTACCAATTAAAACCTTGTGGGATAATGAACTCATTGAGCATTTATTTCTGCAATGAGACAAGAAGAAGACTGAAGGTTGACTTGGAGAGAGAATACTAGTATAATTAAGAGGCAAGTTAAGATCAGCCTGTGAAAGAAGGACAAGATCAACTTGACAAATTATCCATGGAAGCCAGAAGCTAGGCTTCAACTCAAACCTGAAGCCATGTGTCAAACAATGGTGACTTTAGGGAGCACAGCTTCCGTTGGCACCATGCATGAAAGAGAATGGAGACTTAACAACAGGGGTGAGGATCACGCATGTGTAAAAATAAAAGGGGAGTAAAAAACATTATGTATCCCAAGTTAGAGGAATAATTTCAGTCCAAGGTAGGGGAGGAAACTGATGAGGCTAGAGAGACTTTATACTCGAATTCAAATAACTATCCCCCTCAGATCTAGCTTACATACCACCACAGCTGTTCCACTCGCAGGGAAATAAGATGGGAGAGGAGGTGCTGGAATGAAGCCAGTGATACATCACTTAAAAGATTTTGGTCACTTTGTTAAGGACGATATATTCCAAAATGTAAAATGTATCCTATCACCATATGAGCAGACACTTCTCAAAAGAAGACATTTATGCAACCAACACCAAATGAAAAAAAGCTCATCACTGGTCATTAGAGAAATGCAAATCAAAACCACAATAAGATACCATCTCACACCAATTAGAATGGCGATTATTGAAAAGTCAGGAGACAACAGATGCTGGCGAGGATGTGGAGAAATAGAAATGCTTTTACACTGTTGGTGGGAGTGTAAATTAGTTCAACCATTATGGAAGATAGTGTGGCAATTCCTCAAAAATCTAGAACCAGAAATACCATTTGACCCAGCAATCCCATTACTGGGTATATACCCAAAGGATTATAAATCACTCTACTATAAAGACACATGCACACGTATGTTTACTGCAGCACTTGGAACCAACCCAAATGCCCATCGATGATAGACTGGATAAAGAAAATGTGGCACATATTAGTAGAGAGCCACAGAGAAACACTGACTAATAGAACAAAAATTTTAAATGTCTGGAATACTATGCAATCACAAATAAGGATGAGTTCAGGTCCTTTGCAGGGACATGGATGAAGCTGGAAGCCATCACTCTCAGCAAACTAACACAGGAACAGAAAACCTAACATCGCCTGTTCTCACTCATAAGTGGGAGTTGAACAATGAGATCACATGGACACAGGGAGGGGAACATCACACATTGGGGCCTTTCGGGGGGTAGGGGGCAAGGCAAGGGAGAGCATTAGGACAACTACCTAATGTGTGTGGGCTTAAAACCTAGGAGATGGGTTGATGGGTGCAGCAAACCACTATGGCACAGGTATACCTATGTAACAAACCTGCACCTTCTGCACATGTATCCCAGAACTTAAAATAATAATAACTTTTAAAAAGTATCCTGTCACCCTTAACCAAGCTTCCTCTTGAAAAACTAGCAAACAAATAAACCCCAAATATACAGCTTTACCTAAATCCTTGTGCCTTGTGTTGGTACAAGAAGGGAAGACAAGTACAAGAAGGAATATTGCTACTCCTCAGTTTCTCTTTCTAAATGTTCTCTACAAAGGCTGTATGCACAACTTTTAGGAAGAAACCATTTTGAATATAATCATTCAAGCTAATTGCATTGCTTTCTTCTTCAAACTGCACATTTTTAAAAAGACAAAACCAGTGAGAATAATTTTGATATAGCACTTTTCCATATAAGCAATATTTTAACTGCACTATTTTATTCAACCTCCCAATAATCCTATGGAATTGATATTATTATCACCATTATTATGATGTGTAAACAAAACCTCAGGACAGGCCGGGCGCCATGGCTCACACCTATAATCCCAGCACTTTGGGAGGCCGAGGCAGGCAGATCACCTAAGGTCAGCAGCTCGAGACCAGCCTGGCCAACATGGTGAAACCCCGTCTCTACTAAAAATAGAAAAATTAGCTGGGCGTGGTGGCAGGCGCCTATAATCCCAGCTACTCAGGAGGCTGAGGCAGGAGAATTGCTTGAACCCAGGAGGCAGAGGTTGCAGTGAGCCGATATCACACCACTGCACTCCAGCCTGGGTGGCAAGGGCGAAACTCCATCTAAAAAAAAGAAAAAAAGCCTCAGGACAGGGTAACACATTTAGCTTCAGGTTATTTGGTTAGGAAAAGGCAGGGCCAGGGTCAACAGAATTCAGGTGATCTCACCTCTATGCTCTTTGCACCATATCAATTTGCTTGTTCAACAAATGGTGCCTGGGCCCATAGAGGTTTTCTTTCATTTCACAAGAAGCAAATTGCTGTATTAACTGAACTATTTCCCCTGAATATGACAAATCAAAGTTGAGAAAGACCGTGCCATTTTGTATGGGTTAGTGTTCAAAATTTAGATAAAATAAGAAGCTTTTATTACTTCATATTATAAAGTATGTAATAAATACACAATAAAAGCATTGCAAAAGAGAATAAAGTAGCACTTTAAAAAGTGTAGGAAATTCCCTCTGAAATGCTACCCAAGTGACTGTGTGCTGCAAGCAATGAATGTAATCAAGTTTTAAATAGTTGGACACTGGTGAAATGCATGAAAGGAATGTATGAAAGATTTTAAGTGTTTTATGACCATTTAAATGGATCCTGGAGAAAACTATTAAATTATTAGTTGAGAGTCACAGAGAAACATTGACTAATAGAACGAACTTTTTAAATGTCTGCAGATTATATATTCAGAATAAAGCACATTGCACTGTTTTTCATAAAATATTTACGGGATGTTTAGGAGTATTTTGACAAGATTTTAGCATTTTAATTTTTATGTAGACTTAGAATATAACATTTGGGAAAAGTTGTGTACTGTTAACATTTTCAAACCAGAGTTTTAAAAATTGGGATTGAAGGAGACATGGAATGCTGAAGACGCTGTATGATTTGTGAGAGAATAGTTATTTGGAAAAAATGAAAAACATGATATACAAATCCCACAAAACCATCGCAGAGTACTTGTGTCAGATAGTTCATTGTTAAGGAGAGAGACTCTTTTTTTTTTTTTTTAATTTTAAGTTCTGGGATACATGAGCAGAACATGCAGGTTTGTTACATACGAATACATGAGCCATGGTGGTTTGCTGCACCCATCAACCCGTCATCTACGTTTTAAGCCCCGCAGGCATCAGGTGTTTGTCCTAATGAAGGAAAGGGACTCTTATATGACCTCCTTCCTGGTTACTTTCCTTCTTAGCAGCAGGAACTCAAATCTGCTTTCCACTTTATTTCCACTTTATGAACCATATTTGCTGTCAATGCAGACATCTATGTCGTATTGGTTGTTGCTGGATTATCCATTGTTTTTGTAAAGCTGCTGAAGGGGAGGAAAAATATTTTTTTCTGTCAACCCTGTTAAAATAAAAGCCTTAGCCAAATTAAATTTCACAAAGTTTAGTCAAGCGAAGAATGATTCGCGAATTGGGCAGTCTCTCAGGCCGGGGTAGGCCCAGAGGCGCCAGTGCAACCCGGTAGTGGAAGAAGATTTATGGACAGAAAAAGGGAAATGACCTGTAGAAAACAGAAGTGAGGTACAGAAACCGCAAACTGGTGACAGGTTGGCTTCTGCCTTATTTGAACGTGGTGTGAATGGTTGGCCGCCTTCAACTGGCCAAAACTCAGTGACTGGCACAAAAGTAGGCTATAGTCTGTTTACTACTCCATTTGGGTTACAGTTCACAATGTACAGAGAAACCTTTTGGCCCAACTTAAAATATGTAAGTGAGACAGCCAAGTAAAAAGAGGTGCCTGGAGAACTTCCAATTGGCCTGGGCACTGGGAGGAGCGTGCCCTGTGGTGGAGCCCCAGGATGTTCGCGCCCTTTGCAGTGGTGAGGAGCCTGGCCCCTCCCGCTCCAGGGTGGCAACCTGGGATTCCATCTGCGAGATGAGGGCCTGCAAACAGGAACCTCTCACTTTGCTGAGGTTTTTTTTTTTTTTCTTTTCACCCAATAAATTCCATTTTTCCCACCCTTCTATGTGTCCGCGAGCCTAATCTTTCCTGGGAGGGTGACGAGAACCCCGTTTTTAGCTGAACTAAGGAGAAAGTCCTACAACATAAGGAAGCAGCTTTAGGATAAACTTGGTTTAACAACCCTCATGAGTTCTTAGTTGAAAGAGAGCTCTGCAATAAAAGAGAGAGTAACGGGAGAAAAACACACAGGAGTTTATTAATATGTTTATTTCCTATGTACGTAAAAGATACCCAGGGAATGAGTAATTCTCAAAGAGGTGGCTTTGAATTCCAGCTTCTATAACATCTTTGACAAAGAACAGTAAATTTTTAAAGAAGGGATAGGACAAAGAAAAAGGAATTTGAGTCTCTGGAGGCAGCAGATTGCGGGAAAGCAAGTAAATGGCAGATAAAGGCTAGTGAGGAAAGCCTGTTAATGAAGATTACTCTGGTGCCATCTCCAGGCTGACAAGTGTCTAAAGCTGTTTTCGGTGGTTAACCTTTGTTCTCACTGGTAGAGAGGGGAGGCAAGATGCCGTTTCTCTTTGTAAATTTATGTCCTGCTTTTAGGCAAATAGAGGGAGATTGGAGAGTTTTCCTGTGCCTGCCTCTTCTCAGTTGCCTTCAGATCAAAACAATCGTTATGCCAAAGAGGCATATTTTGGGGTGGCATATTCTAGTCTCCCATGCTACCATTTTCTTTATACCAGGGGTTACCACTTGGGCTGGCTTTTGAAAAGATTTGGAAAACTGTGTATTTATCTCCATATGTACATTTCACCTGGGTAATTTTTCCATATATGGAAAGGGATTGTTTTAGTCTCAAGCTACTTTGCATACACGGAAAAGTAATTAAGGTATTTGTTGATGCTGGTGGTGTTGTTTTCCTTACTTGGTATCTAATTACTATTTCCATAGGGTGAAACAAGGTAGCTCTGAACTTTAGCAGAATAAAGCACCTCTGAAAATCCGAACTTTATTCTTGCACTATTCTCATTGGCTAAAATGGTGGCCAAGGGTAATCCAGACTGAGAACTTTTGTCAGCCACAGTACTGACACCATGATACTTGGATAAATGACATGTTAAGCCATGCTTGGCCATTATACTTCCTGCCGAGAGTTGTGACAAATCATAGACTTCAAAATGCCATCATGGGGGAAAAATGAGTTCTTTAGGAAAGAACAGTATTTGTCTTCCTCAAGTATAACTCATCATTAAGAACAAGTGTCTGGAAAAGGAAACAGTTCTTGAATTGACATTGTAACTTTGCCCCTTTTATTAACATCAGAACATAATTATTTTTTAAGGAGAATCTGCGTGCTCTTATTAGCTCTGTTGATCATTGCCAATCTATAATTAGTGAAGCAGCAACTTGTATAAAAGATTTTAGACATGCATAATGCAAACAGGAGAAAATCATGACTCTTGAAAGGTAATCAATGTCTTCAAAAATTTTAAGGTACATTTTTATGTTAGCCAAGAACATTTATACATTATCTATAAAAAAGTCCTTGAGTAGATGTGAATTAAAGGAGAAAATGCAAATATTTGGCTTACTTGTTAAAATATTCTACACAAAAGGTGTTGATTATCAAGCAAGTTTTAAATAATAATTGTACTTATTATCGAAGAAACTGTATCTCATCTGATTATGTGTTTTTCCAACAAAAACAAAATCAAAACAAAGTAAAAACAAAGCAAAACATAGCCAACATATTACAAGCTATTAAATAGAATGCTTGCCTACTTTATGACAAACATTGACTCAGATGTTTTCTCAATTCTAGCCAAAAATCACCTTGTATCTCTCAAATGAAGGACTTGCTATCTAATGTTAACTTTTTTTAATGGCACTATTTTGCTTCTTTAACAATAAGATCAGGTAAAAATTGACATATAGAGCGCTTAGCCTTTAGATGAGTTGTTGTTGTTTTTTTTTACCTGGAACAATCAATTTCATTTTACATATATTACCTCATTGATCTTTAATATTGTTCAAGGATGGTGTTATCTACATTTTGCAGATAAGCCAAGAGAAAACAACAAAACAAAACACCCTTTACTCCATCTTAAGATTCAACTGTTATTGTGTGTCTGATATGTATTAATAACTTGAGAAAAAATAGAAATTTGCACCCCTTAAATCCCTAAAGGGATTATTCTATATTGGCTGCTGCCTGAGATAGTAAGACCCATTCATTAGTTCCCATTTGTTGTTCTAATTTTGTTGTCCTCAGAGTGCTACATGTAAACAGCATCAGCTATGGTTTACCTGAAAGTAAAAGTCAAGGTAACTTTGGTCTTTTGACTGGGTATGCAGAACTTCACGCTGAAAGGAAAGCGTGGTTGATTGATAAAACCTCTAGATGTTTCACTTTTTTGTAAAAGCTAATCTTTAGATAGATTTCTCAGTGAAGGTAACAGCTTGCCTTGACAACTTGGTGAGCATAGTATCATCATTTCACACAAAATATATGGCAGGCATTAATTTTCAGTGTCAGATCAATTCATTGACCACAACTATGAAGAGCACAAAGAGACTGGACAATTAATTCCTTTTTGACATGAAATTACTATATAATAGAACTGCGGCCTTCAATCTTTCTCCAACCAATTGTCTAATACTGTGCTTTCAGAGGTCATTGAAAGCACAATGCATAAAACCTTTGACCAAAACTCTTTGCATGTTTCTATACTTGTTCGCTGATTGGTTTGTATCAAATCATTGTTTTCTTTTAAATTGCTCTCCCATCTTTCCCAAAGTGTTATTTCTAGAGTAGAAACATCAGAAAAGCATGAATTTAACATTCCTCAACCCCTCCTCTGTAATTAGATAGATTTTTCTTTTACATGAGTATCTGCATTACTCGTACACAATATCTAAACTGATTTTATACACATACACACACACACCACATATTCTTGAAATATATAAATTCTTGAAATGTGTGTATGGGTGTGTGGGGTGTGTGTGTGTGTGTGTGTATATATATATATATATATAAATTTGGTTTTGGCTGGTTCCTGTCAGAAGTGGTCAGCCTCCTAAGGCTTGGAGTTTGACATCCTAAAGCTTATCCCTAGGATGAATTTGACCTCTGAGAATTCAGCTTTAAGATATCAAAGCTATTTCATTTCAGAGGTGTCACCAAAGAGTCAGATGAGGCTATTGAATGGCCTTTATCACATCACCCACCTCTATATATCTAGCTTAATGCCTGCCATGCAGTGACCCTTCAATGAGTACTTGTTAAGTGAATGAATCAGTTCCTTTTAAAGACGTTGTGGTAATGTCTAATTTACATGAATTGATTTCAGCAAGTTGAGAGCAGATCGTATTTGTCAATGTTAGTCATGTTCGCTTCCAGTTAACAAAGGTGGTTTTTATATGTCCCTGGGAGTGTTGAGGAAGCAAGCACTCTATGCTGTGGGATCTGGGTGGCATGAAGGAAGAAGCAGGCATACGTGAGAGGCAGCCTGGCATAGGGGTTAAGAATGTGGGCGCCAGAGTGAAAGTGCCTGGGTTTGAATATTGATTCTGCTTGGGACAAGTTCCGGGACTTTGGACAAATTATTTACACTCTCTGTTTAATGGAGATAATAATAATAGTATCAACCTCGTAGGCTTACGTAGTATCATAGGCTTAAAGTGAGACCATCAGGTGAGTTAAAGCAACAAAAACAGTTCCTGACACAAAGTTTAAGTTTGTGAACCAGGAAAAGCAACGAGAGTACTTCTATCATTGATCTCTAGTTACAAAAACGTCACTTCTTCATTAAATTTTACTTTTAAAAAATAAGCTCCTCTTTTCTCTTCCAGCTCATTGAGCTTAAATGCAAATATTGAAATAAATCAAAATATTTTCAAGCATATTTAGCCTCCTATCTAATGCTTAGCAGTAAATGCAGATCAGTTTCCCACTGTTACAAACCCTTGTCCTGGGAAATCCTCCTCATGACGCAGCCGGATGTCCACACACAGGAGTACCTAAATGCCTGGTGGAAATCCTGAAGTCTCTCCAATCACAATCATACTAATAATAGCAAGATTCTCTGAATGCTTAGCAGGTGGCAGACACTGTGCTAAATGCTTTGTGTGCATGACACCACTGCATGCCCTGTCCAAGACTGAAGAGTGTAGCCTCATAGGACCCAGTGAAGTCCTGGAGTCCTGGGCCACCTGACCACTCTGTCTGTAGCAAAAAGTCTGGAGGGTAGGGAGGTAAACTAGCTTCAAAGAGCCCACATGAAGCTGGTAATAATTCCAGGTTATGCTCCGTTTCCCGCAGGTCCCATGAGTTCCAATGTAGGCTTCTCAATGGAGCTCTTTGACCCTCAGTGCCCAGGAATTCTTCCCTCCAAATCCCAACGTTCTTAAACTCACATTGAGCCTTATTTTCTGAACTAACCTTCAGCCTCAATTATCTGATTGCTATTTCAACCACCCTTGATCTGAGTTCATTAGCCACTGAGCTTCTAGAATTATCTCCTAGAATAAAAGATACTGCTCATGGTCCAGGATTAGGCAAATTACTGATCCATATAGAGAGCATTTGGGCTAGAATTCAAATTCAGAATATTTAACTCAAACTGGTAGGTTTTGAATAGCCTTGTACAGGTCTCTCAAAAACTATCCTCCTTATTGCCTATCTGCCACAGTGCCAAAAATTTTACCATTTAAAGTTTAATCCCTGGAGTCTTACAGGTGTTCTACCTTTTCTACCTAAAAGACTGTTAAGAGTTTCAAGATTTGCCGATTCCCCATACTATCTGCATGATCTTCAGTATCATTTATGTAGATCACCAATTATGTAAGTGTGCGACTCTGGTACCTTATTACATTTAATCTCTTATATTTAATCCTCAAATTAAATCTGCAGATCACACTTACTATAACAATCTCAAGATGAAGAAACAAATGTTTAAAAGGGTCACATAGCTTTGGGGCAGCTAAGAAGTAGATTTGAGTGACCCAAGGTATCCTTGCATTGCCATATTGCCTGCTCAGATTTGGTTGACTAAATTTCTGATTTCAAATTAAAAGTTTAAATTCACCCAAATAACTTGTGTACTCACTTTTTCTCTCTCTACCTAGTTTTCATTCTGTATAAACATTGACCCTGCTCACCAGGAATTTCAAAGACTTTTTAAATGTCAGGAGTTGAGCTGAGATTTCATGACTCTCCAGTCTCTCCACAGGTCATTAGTCCAAGATACTTTTAAGGCCAACCCAGAGCCCCCAGTGACTCCAAATGCCAGTTAAACAGATGCCCACCCTTGGTAGTATCTACTTAAAACCAAAGAGTAAATCTTATAAGTAGCTCTGCAGATTTGACTATTGAAAGACTAATGGGTCCATATAAAATAATCTTCTTCCAACTTCTGGGCTTACGAAAGCCCTAAAAACAAATTAACTTTAATGTTTTTCCAAGGTTTGTTAACCTTGCTTGCTCAACAGCTGCTCTGCTTTCATAATGAAAGAGAAACGAAGCTGTAATGGCCCTAAGGTTGCCAAAATTTGGGGGTGAACAAGCATTCTGTGCTCTTCAGAACATTCTCTCTCCATGAAGTATGATTGTCAGATTCCAAAAGTCTCAGGACATTTACATCTCAGCAGTGATGAATGCCATAGATATACAGCAAATAGGGCTGCAGTGAAATTTCATGTTCACTTTCGATGCTCCAGTTCTTATTAGAAAAGGTCACCGATTGTCCTACTCAGATGATTAATGCAGACTCTTGCCTCTTTATGGGATATTTCTGCAATATGTGCTGCCTAAGTGACTGTTTGTTCCTCATTTCAGACTCTACCAGTGTTTAATACTCAACATGAATTTAGATTGGTGGAAAAAATGCCACTTTTCAGCTTCATGTTTTATAGATTGCCCTGTTAAAAGGAAGCTTAAATCACAGGGTCCAAAGAAAGCTTGAAGCCCATTTTCATAAAATTTACCCCAGCAGTTTTCTTAAATGTATGCTGATAGAGTGATTATTATAATAAACAAACCCTTTTTCAGAGGTGCTTGGAAAATGTAAGCCAGAAGTATTTTCTTTCAGAAATTCATTAGGTAAATCCTATCAGACCAAGGTAGTAGTAATCCCTTATTTCTTATGTTACAAAAAGCAAAATTTCTTAAAATATAAATCTTCTGTACCTTATCTGCAAATGAGTTATAACATGGACACACAACACTGCTTGTGATATATTTTGAGGTTAAGAAACTTGTTTTGATTTGTCACTTCCTAGGGTCAAAAATAATAGCAGATTTTATATTCCCTCCCTATACCTATCCAAAGATGATTCCTTAGGGGAAGGAACTTGTCAGCGTCAGCCATACCAATTTAAACGCCTGGATTTCTATTGCTCTCGTGTTTGTTCTTCTTGCCTCTATTCTGCTCTTACTTCTTATTTCCCCAAACTGGAGATTCCAGAAAGTACTAACTGTTTAAAGTCCATTTGTATATAACTTTTTCTCACATAATATTCATGCAGCTGTGCAAATCCATTACCAGGTTTCTACTGTTGCCCTGGAAAATGTCTACAGAACCCTGGGTTACAGATGGAGAAAGAATATTTTCCAGATGGAGCTGACCTGGAATAATTCGCCCCATTACTCAAATGGCTTTTTTCTCTGTGGCCTTCTCCTCTCTCAGCCTACTAATGGGTTTGCTGTTGAACTGCTACAAGTCTGCTCTATGTGAGTTACATTTCATAGCACTACCATCTTCAATACGTATAGGCCAACTTGTTTTGGGTTCTGTCACTGATGTCGGTCACAAAGAGCTGATCAAATTGTCAACAGTCAATGTGAAAGAGTCAATTATATAGATCCAGCCCAGAGCCAGTAGAAAACGCAGGCAGTAAAATAAGATTTTTGCTTCCTTTTATAAGCCAGTCCTGTTTGCAAAGGGTTTTAATC
The DNA here is from genome assembly GCF_008728515.1 of Papio anubis. NCBI lineage: Eukaryota > Metazoa > Chordata > Mammalia > Primates > Cercopithecidae > Papio > Papio anubis. Next base: position 19,721,803 of record NC_044994.1, read on the forward strand.
AGTTCACTTTAAATTTCATTGCCTAAATTTGTGACTGGTCATACAGAAGAAGCAAATCTGATGAGAAGGTAAAAATAACAGGTACTAGAGAAAGTTTAAAATGTGTCCTTTTGTTTAAAATATGCAAGTGATGTCAAAGCCTCCCAATTATGTGTACGATTTTAAGCATAACCTCAGAACTGAAATGGGTATGTAAACAATTGTTTCATCTTTACTTCAAAAATATCTGGCTTAAAAGTGAATGTTTAGGCATCCAAATTGGAAAGAAAAAAGTAAAATTATCTTTTCTCATATGACATTATCTTATATGTAGAAAACTCTAAAAATATCCTCATAAAACCTGTAAGAACTAATAAATAAATTCAGGAAAGTTACGGCTACAAAAGCAACACAGAAAATGCAACTGCATTTATATATAATAACAATAAAAAATCCAAAAGAAAAATTAAGAAAACAATAGCATCACTGTTTACAATAGCATCAAAAGAATAAAATACTTATAAATAAACTTAACAAAGGAGACAAAAAACTTGTACACTGTTTACTTGCTAAAATAATCATAATGTGGTACTCGCGTAAACACAGATATAAAGACCAATGGAATAAAATAAAAAGTCTAGAAATAAACACACATATATATGATCAAATAATTTCTAACAAAGGTACCAAGACCATTCAATAATGAAAGGACAGTCTTTTCAACAAATGGTATTGGGAAAACTGGATATCCACATACAAAAGAATGAAGTTGAACCCTTACCTTACAACATACACAAAAATGAACTCAAAATGGATCAAAGCCCTAAATGTAAAAGTTAAAACTATAAAACTCTCAGAGAAAAAAAAAAAAAAAAAAAACACTTAGGGAAAGGATTTATAACATTGGATTTGGAAATAACCTCTTGAATACAACATGAAAACATTGGATGCAAAAGAAAACATAGATTAATATTCTGATTGTATAAGAAACTCCTAAAACTCAATAACAACAAAAAACAACCTAATTTAAAAATGAGGAAATGGGCCAGGTGCAGTGGCTCACATCTGTAATCCCAACACTTCAGGAGGCCAAGGCAGGAGGATCACAGGAGTTCAAAATCAGCCTGGGCAACATGGCGAAACCCCGTATCCATAAAAAATATAAAAATTAACTGGGTGTGGTGGCACATGCCTGTAGTCCAAGCTACTCAGGAGACTGAGGTAGGAAAATCACCTGAGCCCAGAAAGTCGACACTGCAGTGAGCCAAGATTGTGCCACCAGACTCTAGCTTGGGCAATGGGAGTGAGACACTGTCTAAAAAAAGAAGAAAAAAAATGAGGAAATGATGAAGCATATGAAATGATGTTCAACATCAGTAATCATTAGAGAAGTGCAAATCAAAACTGCAATGAGATATTACTTCACACTCGTTAGGATGGTTATTTTTTTTTTTTTTAAAAAGAAACTGACAAGTGTTGGAAATAATGTGGTGAAGTCGGAAACCTTATATGTTGCTGTTGGGAGTGTAAACTGGTGAGGCCATCTTGGAAAACAGTTTGACAGTTTCTCAAAAATTAAACATGGGGTTACCATAGAACCTAGCAATTGTATTCCTGGGTACCCAAGGAATGAAATGAAAACTTAGGTCCATAAAAAAATGTACATAAATATTCAAGTAACATTACTCATAATAACCACAAAGTGGAAAAAAACTCACATGTCCATCAACCAATTAATGAATAAACAAAATGTGTTATATTCATCTAATGAAATATTATTTAGCTATAAAAATAATAAAGTATTGATATATGTTACAACATGGATGAACTTTGTAAACATTATCCTGAAAAAGGCCAGAAACAAAGGTTATATATTATATAATTCCATGTATGTAAAATGTCTACAATAGGTAAATCCATGGACAAATCCATAGACAAAAAATTCATAGACAAGATTACCAGCAGCTGGAGAGAGTGGGAAATGCGGTTTGATTGTTGATAGGTACACAATTTCTTTTTAAAGTGATGAAAATGTTCTAGAATTAGATAGTGGCGATGATTGTAAACCGTTGCAAATACAATAAAAACTACTTTAAAATTGTATACTTTGGGCTGGCATGGTGGCTTACACCTGTAATCCCAGCACTTTGGGAAGCCGAGGCAGGAGGATTGCTTGAGCTCAAGAGTTCCCGACCAGCATGGGGAACACAGTGAGACCCTGTCTCTACAAAAAGTTTAAAAATTAGCCAGGCATGGTGGTGGGCACCTATAGTTCCAGCTCCCGAGGAGGCTGAGGAAGGAGGATCACTTGAGCCCAGGAGTTTGAGGCTGCAGTGAGCTATAATCGTGCGACTGTACTCCAACCCAGGAGTATAGTGCAAGAGAGAGTGGGACTGTGTCCCTACATAAAAAAAAAAAAAAAAAAAGTATACATTATAAGGGTGAATTGTATGATATGTGAATGATATCTCAATTTAAAAAAAAAAAAGTTATAGAGCTTAATAAAACCCAGATCCAGATATACTTGGGTCAATCTGAAGAACATCCACATGCCTGTTGTACTGACCTCTGAGTTTCTTCTACCACACTCCCAAGAAGATAGGCAGAGTCGAGACTGGCTGGTAAGCAGGGCTGCTGAAAGCAGTTAAGAACCTAGGTGCAAAACTGAGAAAGTACTCTCATCCCATAAGGTGGATAGGCTAGAACCTTCACCTGGGATTTGCATTCATTCACAACATTAGAGTACCAGAATCCCTCCCAGACCACCAGGCCCAGAAATTTGTATTCACCTTCTCATCTTTATTAGCCTGATTTTTACCTTGGTGAGAGAATTCATATAAGGGACCAAGTCAGAATAATAATGTATTTTGAAGTAATGTGGCGGAAAGCTGACATTTCCAATTCTTACAATTTTATGCATGCTCTTGTCCTAGAGGGTGACACTTGAGTCCTGCTCAATTTATGAGGATAGAGCTCAGAAATTTCCATTTTTAATAAGTATCCTTGGTGATTTGTCTTTAAACATAGGTTTGACAATCATTGCTTAGTTTTTCTTCTAATTTTATATTTTTAACAAATGCCAAACCTATGGAAAAGTGAAAAACATAGAGAACAATGGATTTCCATATGCTGTGGTGTGAATGTGCCCCACAAATTGCATGTGCTAGAAACTTAATCCCCAATGCAGCAGTATTAAAAGACAAGGACTTTAAGAAGTGACTGGATCACGAGGGCACTGCCCTCATGAATGGATTTATTCATTCTTGGATTCATGGATTAAGAGGTTATCGCAGAAGTGGAACTGGTGGTCTTGTAAGAAGAGGAAGAGACCTGGGCCAGCATACTTAATGCTCAGCCCTGCGCCATGGGATGCCCTGGACTGCCATGGGACTCTGCAAAGTGCCCTACCAGCAAGAAGGCTTTCACCAGATGTGACCCCTTGATCTTGGACTTCTCAGCTTCCATAACTGTAAAAATAAATTTCTTTTTAAATAATTCACCCAGTTTCAAGTATTCTGTTATAAGCGATAGAAAACAAACTACTATATAAAGTTTATGTGTTTTAAATTAGATCCACTGTTAACAAGTTGCCACATTTTCTTTCTATCTGTCCTCTGTCTCATTAACTTGAGAATAAGTTATAGTTGTAATGAAACTTCAGCTTATATCGCCTAAAAACAAAGACATCCTTCCTCCCTTATCACCATAACTTAATTTTCACATTCAGGATATTTAACGTCAATACATTAATATCATCAAATTAGAACCCATATTTCTACTTCCCTAGCTGTCCCAATAATGTCCTTTACAGTTTTTTGGGTTTTTTGATCTAGGATTCAGTCAAGGATCACACACTGCAATTAGTTGTCACATTTTTTTTCTCCTTTAATCCGGAGCAACTCATTCATCTTTTTTTTTTTTTTTCCCCATGTCATTGACATCTTTGGAGAATGTAGAATTATTGTTTCAAGTAATGTTTGTCAATTTGGATTTGCTTCATTATTTCCTGATGATTAGACTTAGGTTAAATAGCTTTAATCAGGATAATTTGTAATCATTTGTCCATTTTTGAAGTAGGTTTTATCACTTACTTAAGGTAGTATCCACCAGATTTCTCTACTCTATAGGTACTTTCCCCCTTTGTAATTAATAAATAATCTGATGGGTGATACTTAGAAATTGACCATTTATTCTTATTCAGAAAAATTTTTAACCAGCCTGTCTTCTACTATTAACTCAACAATAACAGATCTCTGTGTAATTTCTGTAGTTATACTAGAAATAATCAAACCTTAATTAAATCCTGGAATTTAATTGTCATAGTTCTCTCTTGAGGCTTCCTTTGTATCTTGAACACAGCCTCAAAGTTATCTATCTCTAATACTATTTGGCTACATAACTAAGAATTAAGATACAGATAAACACACTTTTATTTCTTAATTTTATGCTTCTAAAAATTAATGTTTGGCAGGAAATTTTTTCTAGCTTACAACTCTCTAAACACCTTAATTTATTAAGTGTGATAAACAATTGGCTGTTCATATGTTTATCTTTGCATTTTTAGTCTTCTTGTACATAGAAAGGTTATTTTGTTCTTTCTTATAAATTCTATGGATGTTGAACAATTTTATAGGAAGACTGATTTTTTTTCAGTAAATGAAAAGACAATGCATTTAAGCTATCTTTTAAGCGTTGCTGAATTTCAATTGTTGTTTTAGAATGCAATGTCATACAGATTTTAAATATACTAGCGAAAATAATGTGACAAATGCAATGTCTGGCATTGACTTTGAATGCACTTTGCCCCATCCCTTTTTCATATCGGTAGACATTTGACTATTTAATGTTACACATTCAGATAAGATTATCTATGTGGCTGGAATGGGTATGTTTTGTCATAAGAAGACTGCAAATGTTTCACTTATTTCATTTAAACTTACCTTATCGTGTCTCATACTGTGCCAGGTACCCAGAGAGACCTCAGTTGTAAATGGAATTCTATTATTTAAGCAGTATTGGGATTGATTTTTCCCCAGCAAGATACGTTAGTTTATAAAGTACCTGATTCTCCCTGTAGGTCCTTCCCGTTTGGATGAGTTTCCCCTCCCTGCTACGTTGGTCTGCTTAGCGAATGACTGGCTGGCAAATGGGATATGCATTAGCTCAGCCATTACCAGCCTTTGCCAAGCAGGGGCACAGGGCTGCTTCACTTGCCTTGGCAGAGCCTCAGGAACGTGCTGATGCAAGAAGGCACCACTTGGCGGTGATGAGCAGCATCCATTGGCCTCACTTCCATACCATAAACTACCACCTCTGTCGTTCTAGTTGCAGTGCATTCTAAAGAAACATCCCTACGTAAGCCATTCTGGGACTGTGCTGCATTTCTTCTCCTCCTGGCAGTTTCAGGCAATTGTGAAGCTGTGAGATGCCTCTTAGTTACCAGAAACTGTAGTGCTGGAGGGAAAAAGCAGCCGAGGAAACCCTGGACTGATGGCTTTCTGCCAAAGTCCCTTAGCATTTTGCTCCCCCATTTAAGTGGCAGTTATAGATGATGTTCAATACGACAAATATTTATTAGTCACTACCTATAAGCAAAGCACAGTGTTAGGCACTGTTGGAGGTAATAAAATAAATGCAGTCCCTCCCTTCAAGTAGATTACAAGCCAGTAAGGAAATAGGATAATTTTTTAAAATAGCACCATTACATCTCAGATTGTGGTAAATGCTATGGAAGAAAAAAAATCATAAAAAAGCTATGAAAATTTGAAAAAGGAAGAGAAAATTACCCACTAAACTGACAGCCAGAAACTATCCCTCCAGGTGTTCTGAAGATATGAGATTCCCTGAGGACGCAAGGTGATAGAAAAGCTCCTGGTATTAAATGCGCTGAGAGAGTCAGGGCTCTCAAGTAGCAGCAACACATCACAGTGGGAAGTGAGCCCCCACCACATGGGGCAGGTCTATTTTTGTAACTTTCCAAATCCAAATCAACAAGATTCGGATACATTCATTGATTCATTTCATCATTCCATATCTTTTATTAAATGCTAGAAGGTAGAGCCTGGGCATAAACCAGGGAGTTGAAAAATTAACGACACAGTCTAGTTGAGCATTGCAGACAAGAAATGCAGAAAGTTCATTGTACCTGTCTGTGTATGTAAGTGATATATGAGATCAAAGGAGGAATGCCTCACCCATTTTGAGAATTTCAAAGACAGAGTTTCAGAAAGAGACACATTTGGACTTAAAGCTAGCAAAGCACTGTTTCAGCTCCAAGGACAACTTGAGCTAAAGCTTCAACTGCCCAAACACTGCACTCCGATGTCTCAAGACCCTGCAACACTCAGATGCCTGTCTTTAAGGAGAACTTGATCCTCTGTTGGGCACATTAATATCAATAATCTTCACTTCCTATTTCAATATTATTTGTGCATAAAAGTATGGTACGCTGCTCAATTTAGAATGCAGTTATTTACCACAATCTAGATATATTAAACACTTGTTCAAATTAAATCAGCCCTTGACTAAGTAATGTGCACTGTGATGGCCAGCTGGCCAAACTATTATGAATTTTATTTTAAATAAGGAAAGAACAGAACTATTTATGATCATTGGATTTTGTATGACATTTGTTTAGAAATGAAATATGAGTTATTGGTAGAGGAAAAAGATCAGAGAGGTTTGAACACTTAATAAATACTGTGGTGATGACCCAATTTTTAGTCTGATTTAAGAACTGCAAAGACAGTCCCAGCTCTGCTCAAGATGCAGCTGAAGCTCATTTTGGATGATCAGTGAAGTGAGGGAGGTTGAACATTCTCAATGCAGCAGTTAAGCAATCTTGGCAGTACCAGAGAAAACCAAAGAGATTTGTTCTAGTTAAAAAAAAATGAATATTTGGAAATACTTCTGTGGCACTCGGGAACATTTTTCGTATTTGCTAATGTGACTAAAAAATAAATTCATTGCTTTTGCCCAAGTCTTTATGGAATATACTATTGAAAGGGCTAGATGGGTTTTCTAATGACATTCATATTGCCAGAGTAATTGTGAGCACCTGTGCATCCATTTGAATTGCTCCCTTGCCCAATCTCATGTGTGGGGAGCATGAAACCATCTTCTTTTCTCTGGGATTTTGTTCTATCAGTTCTTTCCTCTCTCTGGTGAATCTTCAGCTCTTCCACTCTACTGGTTTCTCCTCGGCATGTATACATTCTGATGTCTTTTATGTATTTATAATATAAAGTGTCCTTTCATTAGGCATATTTCTCCTGGCTTCTCTTGCATTGCTCTTCTTCCCTTCATAGCCATGATCCTTGAAAGACACTCTGTGTTCACCACTTAAACTTCTCTAACCTTGCCTTGGCTCTCTAATTCCCTCCTCAATGCTAAAATCAATGCACTCTTCTCGAAGTCCTGTTATTGACCCCTTGGTGACACCTGACTGGTGACCACACCTTTCTTCTTAAATCTCTTTCTTTTACTTTGAAAATGTCAACCCCATTTTAAGTTGTTTCTGAAATCCCTGAGTATTGCTCCTCTTTTTTACTGGCTTCTTTTTTTTCCCCCCATCTAAAATCTCAAATATTGCTGCCATTGACCTTTTCCTATCAGTTTTTACAGAACTTCAAATATCTTCTTTCACCTGGTAAATCTCAAATCTGTTATCAGGATGAGACCATCTCTGGAGTGTCATACTTGTAATGCCACTTGCCTATGCAACAGTTCCACCTGAATGTCACACAAGCACTTCAAACTCAATGTGGCTGAAACCAAAGTCATCATCTTTCATTCCTGACTCTCTCCACCAGCTACAATTGATCGGGCTTGACTTTGAGGAATCTTTCTTGTCTAATACTGACCTTTACTGCATGCATTTTTGACTTATCTGTTCTGCTAATTTGTGAGTGTTCTGGGGGAAAGAGCTCCGCCTCATTCATTTGGGTATCCTCAGCTCTTAGCAAGCGCCATAATTATTTGGAAACTAAATAAATGAATGGGTGGAGTGAGGTGACGTGAGGCCTGCTGCACAGTTGTACTTTTTTGCACTAGGAATAAAGCATATCAGATCAGAGTTCCAACACATGGTTGGAGGTGCTCCCTAGAATATCTGCTCAGTGAGGAAACTCTTGCTTCTCCTAGCAGCTACCACAACACTGCCATGCTGCACCAGCTCTTTCCCTCCTGGGCAGGCACAAAAAATGCAACCTCAGGAGAACACATAAGGAAAAAGAAGTGCCCAGAAGAGTGCAGCTATGAGGGCTGAGTATGTTTATGGAGGAAACACAGTGATATACTCCAGGGAGAAGTGCTAGATCTTTATTCTACCATAATAGCTAGCATTCAACCGACTGAAAGCATTCAGTCTATAGTGATAGGTAACAACCCTGAAAAATGTGAGAAGATTTTAACATTAAGACTTAAAAATAAAAGAATCTCAAAGAAAAAAGGAGTTCATTGGAAATATAAAGTTGTTATCGGGTAGCATCAGGATTTCCAGCTTTCAAAAGTACATGTGTGACAGTTCCAAGAACTCTTTGGAGTTTCTAGCCCATATTCAAATACAAAATTATGCAGAAAATTTTATGAAGACACAGAGAATGGGGTACCTCACCTGGTCTAAAGGCGACAAGGAAGTCCTTCCAAAGAAAGCGAAACCCCAGCCAAGTTTTAAAGGTTAACTTTTGAACTGGGTGGTGTAAGCAGAAGGAAGGGTTTGTACTAAGCCGCAAGGGAGTAACTATGACACATTTGGGGAACTAGGACAAGTTTGGTACAACTTAAATATAGTGTGCATGTATGGAAAGTGGGAAATAGGTGTGGAAATGTAGCAAGGGCCAAAGCATGAAACGCCTCGTATGTTGTGCTTCATTGTTTGACATACATGATAGATGGGGAGCCGTGGAAGGATTTTGAGTAGGTAAGTGACATGATCAAATTCATATTTTAGCAAGATAATTCTGGGGCAAACATATGTGAAGAATTTGAAAGGAATATGATAATGGCAAGAAGACAAGTAGAAGACAATTAAAATTAACAGACAAAAAATCAAGTTAGGGGAAGAAGGCAAAAGTTTGATTTCACAGATATCCGGGATATTGAATCCCTGGAAACTGGTACATTATGAGAAAAACAGGAAGAGGTCTAGGATGATTTCCAGGATTCTCATTTCATTCAGTCATTCAGAATGTGTGTGTGTGTGTGTGTGTGTGTATGTGTATGGCATGTATGTGTGTGTATATGTATTAATATGTATGTAATATATGTAACATGTTCTGTGTTAGATATATAACATTTTCTGTGTTTTAGATGTTTATATGTTAATAAAAATATGTGATATATTTTATTTATACATATATAATGTTAATAAATACATATATTAATACAATAATAAATAAGACATACTCCCAGGCCTTAAGGAACTCAAAGCCTAGTAGGGTTATAGACAAGTAAACAGGGTCATGAAATGTATGCAGTAAGGGTTTCTAGCCCAGACTTGAGATTTGACAAAAAAGATTTCTTTTGGCTGAAATCTTAATGACAAATAGTGCGACTTAAGTGAAATGGACTAAGAAAACATTCCTGGCAGGTGGACTAGCATGTGCAAAAGCAGGGAAGTGAGAAAGCAGATCCTGTTTGTTTGGGAAATGTAGAGAAAGACAGTGTGATGCCATATACCAAGAGAGGGAATAGAGGAGAGTAAGGAGGCTGGGTGGTGACAAGTCCACTCTCATACATGTTGAGATAGAGATGCCCCTGGGGGCTGCAAAGGGACAGATTGGGCCATGGAATTATCAACATTGCCTAGATTGGCTGGAGAAAGATATTTGAAAGACAAAACAGTAGATAAAGTTGTAAGGGATAGTAAGATTTCCCAGGGAGAGTGCAGAGAATGAAAAGATCAGGTGAAGGACAGAATCCCAGGGAAATCTACCATTTATGGGCAAAATAGAGGAAAATATTTCCAGTGAGAGAGTATCAGGAGAAGCAAGAGAGAAAATGGGAAGTCATAGAAATCATGAGAGTTTCAAGGAAAAGGAACTTAACAATACTAGATGAAGTAGAGAATAATGTAAAATAATAACAGTAAATAATGACAGAAAAGTACCTGTTGGACTGAGCCTTTCTGAGATTTTCAGTGACTGATTTGTCAAGAGCACTTTTGGTGGGTGGGAGGAAGATTAGGAGAAAATGGTAGGTGAGCAATTGAAAACAGTGTGTATAGATTACGTTGTCAAGTCAATCGACTGTAATGAGCCAGAGAGAGAGATGATAGCAATGAGAGCACCACGTGGGGTTGGAAAAATTTGGCTATTTTTTGTAAATAGGGAGAGACATAAACACATTTATCAGCTGAAAGGACTGAGCCAAGGGAGAGGGAAAGGAAGTAAAGGAGACACAACAAGGACCTGGAAAAGACAAGGAAGGATAATAAATACATTGTGTGGAGGATTAACCTCGGATTAAAAAAGACAAGTTGTCGTCAGAGTTCAAGGGAAGGGGTCAAGGATGGGGGAGGAAGAAAATAAAATGGTAGATGGGGTTCCAAAGAGTTGAGGGAATGACTTTTTCTGATGATGAAGTCATCTTCTCAGAGTGGGGATGAGAACAGAACGCACGGGAGGGGCTTTACCTTCCAGCCTCACCTTTCCCTTCTTCCCACATTTTTAACCTCAGACTAAACATGTTTCAGTTTTGTCAACATTCCAACCCATGTAAATGGTCAAATGTCAGATTATCGGGAACACTACAAGTCAACATAAAATAATCCCTGAGGCTGCTGAAGCTTATAATAGTTTCTTTGACATGTATCATTTAATAGACTAAATACATGATAAATATTTACATAAGAAAGACAGAAAAATTTTCCCCTAAATGTTAGAAATATTTGTATTTCATGCATAATAGTTTCATTTTAAAACAGTGGAAGTGGTCATGATTATGTGCGCATGGCTATCTTCAACTTAAAATTTCAAGGATTTAAGGGTCTGATGGTTGATCCCCTCCTCCAGAATGAAACAATGTACAATTTCAGTTTAAGTTATTGTGGTTTTGAATATATAACCACTAATGGACAGTCTACCAATCACTCTTAATAAAATGCTTTATAAGTTGTATGAATCATAATATATACACTACCTAACATTTAAAATATACTTTTAGCAATGATCTGAAGCAAATTGTCTAAGGAGGTGAATTTTACTTTAGGGGTTTGTTTTTGAAGTGCCTGCATATGTTGCTGCACAATGAGCAATATCTCCATTGGCCTCCAACAGGATGGAAATTCACATGGTGCTTATGAAGGTTTGAAACTAAGTCGAGTATCATTGAGTATTTTTATAAACATCTTAACTGCAAAATTGAGAGAACTAATGGCACCAGGATGGCCAGGTTGCTAACATCCCAGAAGGCTGAACAAAAATTAGAAGTGACCAAAGTCAATTACAGAAACGGTTTACCCAAAACACAGGGAAGTTGAAGAGAAACAAAGATCCATTGAAATTATACATTCTCACCTGTTGTACTGCACCTCCTCTTTGTAAAGGAAATTTGTGACTAGAAAGATAATCACCAATTTTATGATTTATTTTCTGTGAATTATTTGCTGCTGTTGGTAGGAGTTATAGGGGATTACAATGCACGTCTACAAAAGGCAAAAATAAAATATTGTTTTATATTATTATATAACATTATTTCAGGTCAAAAATCTGAAAGGGCACTCATTTGTAACATAGTAAAACAGTGGTGAGATGGTGAAAATACGATTAAGGGCCTGGCGTGGTGGCTCGCACCTGTAATCCCAACACTTTGGGAGGCTGAGGCAGGTGGGTCGCTTGAGGCCAGGAGTTTGAGAACAGCCTGGCCAACATAGTGAAACCCCATCTCTACTAAAAATACACACACAAAAAAAATAGTGGGGTACAGTAGTACATTCCTGCAATCCCAGCTATTCTGGGGGCTGAGGCACAAGAATCATTTGAACCCAACAGGCGGAGATGGCAGTGAGCTGAGATAATGCCACTGCACTCCAGCCTGGGTGACAGAGTGAGACTCTATCTCAATAATAATAATAATAAATAAATAAATAATAAAAAAGGAAAAGAAAAATATTAATAAATAATATGATTAAGTTCAGCAAAGAGTGACAGAAAAAAATAACAGTGGCTCAAACAAGAGTTTATTTCTCAAATAAAGTTCAAAGGTGAGCTGACTATAGTGATATAGCAACTCCAGAGTAATTAGAAACCCAGGCTCTTTATGTATCCTGTCATTCTACCACCTTCAACTTGTGGCTTCTACCTCACAATCCCAGATGGCTGCTCAATCACCACCCATCAGGTCTACATTCCAGCAAGAGAAAGAAAGAATGATGCAAATGAGCATCTTTTTTTTTTTTATTGTGGTAACATACACATAATAAAATCTATCATTTTAAATGTGCAGTTCAGTAGCATTAAAAATATTTCACATTGTTCTGTAAATGTCACCACCATCCATCTCCAGAACTTTTTCATCTTCTCCAACTGAAACTCTGTACCCATTGAACACTAACTCCCCATTTCCCTCCACCCCAACCTTTGGTAACCTCTATTTTAACTTCTGTCTCTATGGATTCTATTTTAGGTACTTCATATAAGTGGAATTATATAATATCTGTCCTTTTCTGACTGGCTTATTTCATGTAGCATAATGGCTTTAAGGTTCATCCATGTTGCAGCATGTATCAGAATTTCCCTTCTCTTGAAGGTTGAATCATATTCCATTTTTATGTGTTTGTCACATTTTTTTTATCCACTCATCTGTCAATGGACACTTGGGATTCTTCCAAATTTTGACTATTGGGAATAATGCTGCTATGAACATGAGTGTACAAATACCTGTTCGAGTCTCTGCCTTCTGCTTTTTGGGGTATATACCCAGAAATGGAATTGCTGGATCATATATTAATTCTAATTTTAATTCTTTGAGGAACCACCATTATTTCTACAGAGGCTGCACATTTTACATTCCCACCAGCGCTGCACAAGGGTTCCAATTTCTTCACATCCTCACTAACACTTGTTATTTTCTGTCTCTTCTATAATACACATCCTAATGGGTATAAAGTGCTACCTCACTGTGGTTTTGATTTGCATTTCCATAATGAAGAGTGATGTTGAGCGTCTTTTTATGTGCTTAGGGACCACTTGTGTATCTTCTTTGGAGAAATGTTTATTCAAGTACTTTGCCCATTTTTTAAAATAATGTTGCTTGTTGTTGTTGAGTTGTAGGAGTTCCTTATGTATTCTGAATTTTAATCACTGTCTGTTTTAAAGGTTACTTTTTGGAAATCACATATGACACTTTTGTTTATATTACTTGGGCCACAACTAGCTAGTAAGTGTCGTCTATTCCAGGAAGCCATGAACCTCACTAAAAATCAGGGGTTCTATCATTTTGGAAGAAGGTGAGACCATATTCTGGTGAATGACTAGTCTCTGCTTAAAAACTTACATTTCTGGGATCATTTTGACCTGGGGGTTTTGTCTATAATTAGAATTATTTGCTAAAAAGAGGGTAGTAGTGTATTGTTTGTGACCGATGTCTCATACAGCCAGGCTTCCCATAGTTTTGGGGATTAGCATGTTGTTCTTCTGAATTATATCCTTTTATTTTAAAAAAGTATAAATCATAATCATACCTATACATTCATATTATTCTTATTGTATGTATTTTAAACACTGTAGTTATAGAAATAAAGAAGGCACCTGATGTAGAGCTCTCCTGTATTGATACCTATTTATTATTCCTCTGAGGCTAATATATAGCTGATTTTATTCTAGGCTTTCGTTGAACTTTCTTTCAATTTTCATCTGAATCTATGGATATCCAAAACTTTGTTTGATGGTGTCACACTTCCAAATAATTTAGCAGTGTGGTGTCTGCTGTTTTTGTAAGCATGTGTTTTTCCCTATATGCCTATTACGTCCCTTCATTCAGATGACAAGGTAGTTGCACTGCTCAGCCATTTGAGTCAAAAATTAGCATATTTAAAAATAATGCCAAAATGATTTCTCAAAGACCTAAAGACAGAAATACCATTCAACCCAGCAATCCCACTACTGGGTGTACACCCAAAGGAATATAAATCATTTTATTATACACATGCATGCGTATGTTCATTGCAGCACTATTTACAATAGCAGAGACGTGGAATCAACTAAATGCCCATCAGTAATAGACTAGATAAAGAAAGTGTAGTACATATACACCATGGAATAACGTGCAGTCATAAGAAAGAATGAGATCATGTCTTTTGCAGGAACATGGATGGAGCTGGAGGCCATTATCCTCATCTAACTAACACAAGAACAGGAAACCAAATACCACATGTTCTCACTTATAAGTGGGAGCTAAATGATAAGAACTTATGAACTACAAAGAAGGAAACAACAGACACTAATGAGTACTAGGCTTAATACCTGGGTGATGAAATAATCTGTACAACAATCCCCCACAACATAAGTCTACCTGTGTAACAAACCCGCACATGTACCCCTAAACCTAAAATAGAAGTAAAAAAAAAAATGCCACAAAATGCCTATTTTAGAATATGAGTACTAATCAGAGTCTAGGAGGAGAATAAAGGGAGGCTTAAAGAATTTAGCAACATTAGTAAGAGTGTTTTAAAAGATTGTTTGAATTTTAATATATTCTGCTTTTTATCATCTCTCCCCTCTCAACGAAGGCATAATGCTCGGGGAGCAAGAATTCCCATTGACAAGGTAACTATGTCCACTGTCTTTTCAGACATGATCAAGACAGTTTTGGAGAGCCGGGTCCCTCCTGGGAAATAACTCATTCCAAGAAGTTTGGTTTAAGGCAGGATAGATTAGGATTCAAAAGAGAGAGTGATTTTAATGGGAATTTGCTGGGTTTTGTTCCAGTTCTCGTGGACTACATGTCCGACCTCTAAGAACGTGTCACACCACTAAACGATTAAAAACCTAAACAGCCACTCTTTCAAATAAGGTATTGGGTCAGAACGGCCTCACTGCTCACCTACATCAGAACCTGGGAAAAGCCTCTGCCTGGGGCTACTGTTGGAATCCACCAAGGCAGAGATGAGACTCAGCGCCAGAGCAGCCAGCTGGACCGGCCCACAGTTGTGACAGAGAAGATGCCAGAAAGAAAATCACAGAAAGGGAGGAAAATGCCAAGTGTCCCTAGCCTGCCGAGGGCTATTTCATCAGCATTCTTAAGATACCTACTAAAAATACCCGAAAGGAGAAGGGGGAACTGCGATGAGGCTATAATCTCTAGAATTACAGAGAACAGAGCCAGACACAGGCTCTCACATGACCCTCGTTGCCACAGAAAGACATCTCACGCTGGGGTGGTCCAGAGAGGTAGGGGTCTCATGCACATGGGATTCCTGTTCGAGGACAGGAGAGGAGAAATGAGCAATTTGCATACAAATAAATATTTCAAAGACAGAGATATCCGTTCCACATATTTTCAAATATTCAAATCACTTTTGGAAATGTTTGCCATGTGGGTATATGACTCGAGGATTTTACTCCTTTCACAAATCTGAGTTGTCTAGCTAGAAAGGAACATAGGAGCAGCCATTTTCCACCTTACTGGCCACAGAGTTTAGGTCAGTTATCAACAGCAGCAAAATATTTGGTAAAAAAATTAAACCAGCCAAAATATATGAGCCATCTTGAAATAGAAAACCTGGTAGCAGAGTACCCTCAATTTGTTTGGCACCACAAAGCCAGACACAGCATCTGTACAGTCTGTTCGAACACCCTTTTCCGAGATGGTTTGTGAAGCCAACACTCACACTCACACAAGAGCCGTAGGGGAAGCCAGATTTCACACTCCACCCTTCAAAGTTCTAACAGAAGGAAGAAAATCTGAAGTCATGTCATCTTTAAGAGACTTCATGGAGGGAGATGGGATGCCGGCCAAGGGGCTCTGCGTGGTGTCCTGTGCACTCTAAAGGAAAACGCCCATCGTCGCAAAGCTCTTTAGCCCTTTCAACAATGTATTTAAATTAAGCCAACAATAGAGAGGAAAGACAATCCGCTGGCTCTGTGGATAAACAAAGAACTTGCATCGCCAGAGACTCATGCTGCTTCATAAACACTTTCTAAAAGGAGACCACATTGTCTCCAAGGAAAAAGATGTTGAAAAAAAGATAGCATGGTACCGTTATGCTGCCATATGTCTGGCCCAGGAGACCATAAAACCCTGAATGCCAGCAGCGTGAACCAATGACCAGAGCCTCTGTGGAGTTCGTGATCAACCCACCCTTCATCTTCACCCAGCAAGGGCACTCATGTTCCTAATAAAATGTTTTGAAATCCTGGGATAAGGAACACAAAATGTTGTCACTGTTAAAATCCATAAAGTGCTCAAGAGCATTAGAATAGTTCTAAAACGATGGAAGAAACAAGCAATCAACCCTTCATCTTATTCAAAAACAAAGGCATGAAAGTATCTGGACTCAGAAAAAAACGACCTGTCTTCTAAATGGTTTTCCAGCCGTAACACAGACCTCACTCGCAGTTCCCTGAATGCAACATCTCTCCTTGTGAGTGTGTGCGTGAGCTCCAGACAAGGTTAAACACACCCCGTCTCAGGAGGCATGAGTTTGAAACTCCTCTTTAACAGCAACACTTTAGAAATGACTGATGTGGACACTCTGAGGTTTTTAATGCACCAGTTACAATCAACACAATAGATGCTGTTTAAGAAGTTGTCTTTCATATTTGCTGTGCAAATCATTTCCATAAATGTGTGGGTTTATCGATCTGAATAAACCAACCTTTGATGTAAAGACAGTAAGATCTTTCTTAGTCACCCGATATTTCAATAAGACCCGGTCTCCAATAAGACCACACTTTGGAGAACTTGTTTCCTTTTAAATCTGTTGCTTTTCATTTTGTTTGTTCATTTGTTTTTTGTTTTGTTTTGTTTTAGCTCTGAGTTCATAATATTTCTGACAGTATATTAATACCACTTAGGGAAAAGGTCCCAATCCCCATTTCTTTTCATCATCTTCATAGCATCTAGGACAAGCCTTGGTGTACAGTGACCATGTCAAATAAAGATGTATTGCATTCCTAAACCCAAGAATTAGCTTTATGTTCAGTATTAGGACACTGAACACGAACTACACTTTAGAAACAGAAATTTTAAAAAGATTCACTTTTCTTTTTATTTCATCAAATAAAGAAAGGTCTATTTCTCTTTCTCTCTCTTTTTTTTTTCTTGAGACAGAGTCTTGCTCAGTCGCCCAGGCTGGAGCGCAGTGGGCTCTCTCCGCTCACTGCAAGCTCCGCCTCCCGGGTTCATGCCATTCTCCTGCCTCAGCCTCCCGAGTAGCTGGGACTACAGGCGCCCGCCACCGCGCCCGGCTAATTTTTTGTATTTTTAGTACAGACGGGGTTTCACCGTGTTAGCCAGGATGGTCTCGATCTCCTGACCTCGTGATCCGCCCACCTCGGCCTCCCAAAGTGCTGGGATTACAGGCATGAGCCACCGCGCCCGTCCAAAGAAAGGTCTATTTCAAGCTGCTTGAAATTAAACAGTGCAGTTTTCATTCAGCCATAGTAATTATGGGAAAGGGGGCACTGCGTAGTATTAGCTTTACAGTGTCCTGGCATGTAAGGGATTTTTAATAAATATTTTTGGAATGAATTTTCTTTGTCACATTCTGCCAAAATATAAATTCCAAACCTAAGGATATTATTTTTCACTATGAAAGATTGTACGCGTGGAGAAAGCTCTTTAGGTATTGATGCCTTATGAAGGAAAATCAGAGATATCCGGCATGAAATTAAAACATCTTCTCATTTTACCTATTCCATATCTGGGTGTTCAGACCCAGTATTTGCAGACAAACAAGTAATGCAGAAAACACTCACTTCTTTTCTTGTCACCACCCTCTGATTTATTTTAGATTCTTTTTTTAATGATTGCTTAGAAAACTACAAAAACAAAACTCTGGTTGCCCAACATTAGCAAAAGCATTCATTTAGTTAGGAACTTATACATCCTTTGTATAAATATTATGAATCCTTTGAATAAAATTATGTATTCATAGATTCTTGGTTGGCACTTTATGGAGTAGCCTGGGTGGCTGGGCAGGAAAAGACTGTTTTTTAAAAGTTGGGCAGTAATAGCAATAAACTGTTAAACAATTATGCAACGTTATAATTGTGTTTAGCATTTTAACTATTTTTATTATATGTCATGTAATTAAAATATAATTTTATACAAATAACCCCTAAAATACACTAAAACAATTCAGTATGCCTTACTGTTACTGGCTACTTGATGTCATATTTCTCATATGTGAATGTTGTCATTTTAAATATGATTTTATTCAGAAACTTATATGGAATAAGCGGTGAATTTCCTGGTTACATAAAAGGTACATGATGAAACAGAAGTTTAATAGTTCCTTGAATACAATACAAAACGAGTTAACTAGTGAGAAATGGTTTCCCACAGTGAAGAAGGACTGAGGCCATTGATGCTTATGAATATCAGTTAATAAGTTAATCACAAGGGGGAAGGTACATACATATGACTACATAATTTCTGAAATAGATTTTAATGAGAAGTTCCCAGTAATTTAAGAGTCACAATTGACGTAATAGGATTGAGTTGATTTTTTTGATTTTCAAGCATAATATTCCATTAATTTATATACAAAATTTCAGTTATGTTTACATTTTTTTGGTCCAGGAATACTTATTATACTTTATATTATATCTATAAACTTGAGTACCAAGTTAATGGTGTTAAGTTTACCTATATGTAGATAACAGAAAAAACAGAAATCCATTCTTATTAGTTATTCATTAGAATCACCTAGCAGCAAAAATTAAAATAAGGAATCCTACATAGATGTAAACACCCAGATTGTAAAAGCAATTTCTTAAAGTGTTTTAAAGTCATGTGCAATTTTCAACTTCTTGATACATCAGAGAGAACATATGCAAATATATCCAGTTTGGCATTTGAAAAAGAAAATCCCTTAGATACAGAATTTCATTGGCTGCTCAGATAGGAAAGTCACTTTGGTTTTGCTTAAAAATTAACACATCCTCTCACTGACATTTAAGACCAGTAATTGGCTGTGAAGTGCTCAGTGATACTTTTAGATGAACTGTCGTATATATATATAATATTATATATTCATATTTATACATATTTTAATATTATACATATATCTATAAAATATATAGATATAATCTCACATATAAATTTAAAATATCATTAATAAGCCAGATTTATAGTTGTCTACTTCACTATATTATCTTACTGCTGCATACCTTTCCCCTCCATGGTAATGTAAGGTAGGTCATGATTTTGAAAATGAGTACGTGTTTTTCTTTCTTAAAGACTTTTGAATATAGCAAAATTTGAATCCAACGCCTTTCCCAAATCCCGAAACACCAGTAGTTATAGAACAAAGGGGAAGGATACAAGGCTCAAGGAACTTCTTTCAAACACATCTCACTACCTTTTCATTATTGCCTGTAATTCTATTATATTCTTATAACATCTGTGAAGTACATTCAGACAGACTTTAATTATAAATTATAAATATGAAAAGAATGAAGAAAAAGGCAAGAGAAAAGTTTGAGGACAGAAAAACAGAACAGTAAAACAACTCAAAAACTATACACCTCTATGTAAATCTACATAAATTTTTTTCTATTTTTATTAATAAAGTAAATTTAGATCTTGCAATAAAGGACCAAATCCAGATAAAATAAGTAACTAATGGATGAAGAGCATATTATATTGCCTTTTTTTCTTTGTCTTCAAATTTTACCCTTATTTATCTCCAAAACATTTACAAAGAATATGGAAAACAATACAGCAACTGCAATCCATCAACAAGCCTTTTGACTTCTAACACAGAGGCATGTCCCAGTTAAAGAATAAACAGTTTTAGCTATAATGTATCTGTGCAATAAAAATTTATCCCATGAATGATAACTGGATAAAGAAAATGTGGTACATATATACTATGGAATACTATGTAGCCACAAACAAGGAACAAGGTCATGTCCTTTGCAGGGACATGGATGGAGCCTGAAGCTGTTATCCTCAGCAAACTAACACAGAAACAGAAAACCAAACATCACATTCTCACTTCTAAGTTGTAGATGGAGGATGAGAACACATGGGCGCATGATGGGGAACAACACATACTGGGGCCCATGAAGGGGATCAGAGGAGGGAGACCATCAGGAAGAACAGCGAATTGATGCTGGGCTTACTGCCTAGGGGATGGATTGATCTTTGCAGCAAACCATGATATCACAGCTTTACCTATGTAACACACCTGCACATCCTGCACATGTACCCCAGAACTTAAAATGCAAGTTGAAAAATAAAAATAAAAAGTATCTGAGCACCCACTGTGTGTCTATTCCTTAAACATTCCATGTTCACATTACACTTAGCCATAGCCCCTCTTGTCCAGACATATATGAGAGTGCTACCCTAAATATCTCATTATGAGAAATAGGTAATACTGGGAAATACTGGAAATTATTCTATTAATGGGAAAGAGCTGACTACTTTTCATATTTGTGAGAAGTTTTTATTGTGTGTAAAAATGAGTTATACAGTAATATTTGATTACCAGGTTTGTAATGCTCTTTAAACATAGAAAAATTGCATGTGTTGAAAATTTCTTTTCATTTATGTGAATATTTAGGTTCAAGAATCTAAGAAAAAGTACATGTATACACACACACACCCACACACACAAGAAGGGCTACTTGAATGGCTCTTGATCAATACAATGCATTATGTTTTAAATACCCATTTAGAGATAAACACAAAATCTGATTGTCCTTAATGACTACTTTGCAGTATAGAGTGTCTTTAAAACTTGTAATTCAAAGAAAGTTAAACTCAAGGATCACATTCATTTTAAAATTTATTTACAGGAGTTTCGATAACCGTATTCTCCCATGTCATTGCCCTAGAACAAAGTCGTTCTGATTCTCACATAATGATGGTTTCCTTTTGAAATGAGGAAGGAGGGAGGTTAAGGATAACCTTTCAGTTTTACTGATTGAAGTACAATACTAGAAGGAATACTCTCGAGAACATAAAAATGATTGGGTCTATTGAAATTGTTTTATTAGCTGCCAGTCTTTAAAATTAAAAAAAAAAAAAATGCTTATTCTCAAGGATTTTACCTAAATAAAAGCTATGTGGAAGTTTTCAAAGAATTTATATTTTTCAGAGAATGCTGTAATCCATGTTCTGAAGGCATGGCACAAGAAAATCATATAAGAAAGTCATTTATTTTAATTATGCTTTAAGTATTTAATATGTACCTAAACGACGAAGAAACATTATCATACTACTTTCATCCGAAAAAGGCAATCATTTGTTTAGCAAACAAACAAATTGCATAACTGTTGTTTGAAATATAAATGATTATACTTTTGGGGAAATTATTATGGCATATGTATTAGCAGTGCTGAAATATTGATGTTTGTTTTCATCCTAGATTTGCATTGCTACGAAATAATTTGAAGTTCTCTAAAAGATTAATACCTAGAAAAATTAGAAACAAGTAAAATTAAGGTCATACTTATGTAAATTATGGCATATGCATAGATGAAATATTACTAACCCATTACAATAATGTTTTGGAAGTTTTCTTTAAGGTTTTATTGATATATAGTACACACATCAAAAATTCACATCTGGGTGAATTTTTACAAATTAAACACATACGTGTTCTCATGTCTTGACCAAGAAACCAAACATTACCCTCATTTCAGTATATGAAAAGTTTAAAAACCTAGGTCCTGTAATCATGCTCCTCAGACCAACAGCATCAAACTCACATGGAAATTTGCTCGATTTTCTAACTTACAAATTCTCTGATTCTACCCCGACCTACCAGATTAGAAGTTCTGGGGGTGAGGCCCAGCAATCTGTTTTAACAAAGTCTGCAGCTGATTCCGAGGCACAATAAGGTTTAAGAACTAGTAGTCTAGAAAAATGTATTTTGTTATAGAATGGAAAAAAATAAGTGCTTACACATATGATTTTAGTGATATAAAATGAGCATTAAAACAATGAATGGGGCCAGGCATGATGGCTCATGCCTGTAATCCCAGCTCTTTGGGAGGCTGAGGCAGGCAGATCACTTGAGGTCAGGAGTTCAAGACCAACCTGGGCAACGTGGCAAGACCCCATCTCTACTGAAAATACAAATATTAGCCGGGCGTGGTGGTGCACGCCTGTTATCCCAGATACTCGGGAGCCTGAGGCATAAGAATCATTTGAACCCTGGAGGCAGAGGTTGCAGTGAGCTGAGATCATACCACTGCACTCCAGCCTGGGTAACAGAGCAAGACTCTGTCTCAAAAAACAAAACAAGCAAAAACAAACAAACAAAAAACAATGAATGGAAGTACATATGACAAATAATGATAGTAGTTATCCTGAATAGAAAAATGGTAAGCGATTTTTATTTTCTTCTTCATATGTTTTCTATTATCCAGGTTTTCTGAAATGATTATATACTTTGGATATATAAGTGACCACATTTATTTTGGTCTTCTAAATTATGTTATCATCAGCTAAATCAGAACGGCTTCTTATCCCAGCTCTGTACAGGCTACTTGCCTAATCTTTGAGGCCCTGAGTTGAACTCCTAAATGGCTTATCATTACGACTTCCTTTCTGCATACCAACATCCACATTTGGAATATATAAGAGAAAACCTTACCCTATTATTCAATTTTTAAATGTTTGGGAGCATAAAGGTAAACTGCTACCAACTGAACACATTGATAGTTGCACAGAACAGATGGAAATAAATATTGCCTCGCATGAACACAGGAGGCAATTTTGAAATTGGAAGGCAAGTTAAATCCTCAACCACTTCAAATTTACTAAACCCTTTTATTTTAAGGAACATGGCTTTTCTAAAAAGAAGTTTTTCAATTCTGTCACTCCCCCAAAAGGCTAAAATACATAGTTCTTTAACAGAACAAAATGAATCTTCAATGAGGACAGGTTAAAGGAGCGATTTCAGAGCTGCAAAACATAGAACCTAACTCTGATCATAATACAGTAACAACAGTAGCTACTATCATTGCCCAGCCCATATCTGTCAGCCATATCACTTTAAAAATCAGGACTTCCACATGCCAGTATTGGCCCTGCCATACCTGAAAATTTTTCCTGAAGGCTGCCCTGTTCTAGAGCTCACAGATCATCAGTGTCGAGGAATTAATATTCTCCAAGAGCACCCCTCCACTAATGACTGGCAGGGTGAGTGCATAAATACCTCAACCCTCTCCACCACTAGTGGGATAGACATGAAGCATGTGTCTCAGCAATTCCCACGCAGAGTTTCCCTGTGGAACTAAGCTTCTCTTTCAGATACACACATGTATTTTACGGGATGCCTTCCTTTCCTGTATCACTTTTTCCTTGCCGTTGTTCCTTGTACCTCCCAAATAAATGGCTTGCATTTGAACCCTTGTATCAGTGTCTTCTTGGGCAACACGCACTACACTAGGTGGGCATTAATCTGCTGAATAATGTAGAAGGCAGGGTAGGTATTATTTATAATAAAGTTATTAAAATGCATTTGTCAGCCTTGGGGATTACTTCGTTGGTATAATAATGATTAGCCACCTAAATTAACCTTGCTAATTACACATTGTTTCTTAAAAGATATGAGAAGTCCTCAGTTTTCTTATGAAGGTTTGAACCATTACTCATTTAAAAAAGTGGCATATCCAGGGGTGAAAGTCAAAATTTTTTTAACAATTAGTATGACATAATTACTACCATAAGAACCATAACAATAATGTACACATTACAGTAGAGCTAGACCAAATCCCAGTTTGCCAGATAGTAACCATTTGATGGCAGGTTGGAAATAGTTTCTGGGATCTTGGGGAAAGTCTGGAACAATTGAGGGGTACTTGAGAGGCTCAAATGAGCAGGCATTTAACAATGAGTATAGAAGAATTTCAATATTCTAATAACCAGTAAGGCCTTACTGCTATATACCAGCTGAGTAGCCAAAGCAAGATCTTGAACACTACATATACGAATGTCTTCTTTTTGTCATGTAAACAATCTTACATTATTTCCAATGAGATCAACATAATTAACACATAAAGTAACTGCCAAAAGGTACCCTTTTCTGGGGAATAAAGTTTTCAAAAAACATGAAGAATATGGAAAACTTAAAACTATAACACAGAAATGCTTGCAATTTAGCAAAATGACTATCAACAAAGGAGAAGTCCTCCTGGTGATATAAGTGCAACTCCTCAACATAAATGAAAATAGCATTTCTATTCAAACACAATATCCCCCTGATTGGAACACCTCTTTATTTTTATTATGCTGTAAACACCTAAGGAAATCACTGTGAGTTGAGTGCTGAATAAAAAACGCGCATAAAAATACCCAGTTGCTAAAAAGGTTTATAATCTCTAAATACTGCAAGGGAATTCAGAGACCGGTAGTCAGTGAAAGCTGAAATACAAGGTGAGTGGTCAATGCTATCAAGCATGATTTGCTATAAACTTGGACAGTTAACTGAAGTGCAAAAGATGAGACTGAATGAACAAAAAGCATAATTTCTGCCATAATTGTAGAAAAGAAGAAAGAAAAAGAAAGTAGGCAAACTCTGGCTTGGAAGATTTCGGTTTTATAATTTTCAACAATATAAGCCTCAAGAACAACTTCTTTTAGAGAGAGAAAGAAAGAAATCAAATTGAAATGAACTCTTTCTGAACTTATGCAAACAGATTATACCCAAAATGATTTCTGTATTAGATTTTAATACAAGCTATTTCAAAAGAGTAGTTCTACATCTGGAAAAAGTGCTTCATCTCTGAACAAAAGGTGTTTTTCTAGTCTTCCACGCTAAGAGTTTATATTTCACATAAAAATAGTGGCATTATCTAATAATCACAACAGGGTACAATTAGCAACCTTTCCATTTATGCTTCAATTATAAACCATGTATTTAAATAATTTTCCCCAGTTTGACCTCAGGCGCACAGTATGGGATGAATCATAATTCTTGTGTCATAATATGAACATCAGTGGTCCATGCATAGCTTGCTTTTATTAGTTAGTTATTCAATTAGTGTTTTTTGAATAGTGTAATAAACACCTCTTAATTCACCACCCCAAAACAAAAGCTACTATATTGAGCATAACTTCCATCTACTCACATGTGCCTTCTGCCAGCACAGCCCTCTTGGCTCAGCCATCCATGATACATATCACTGAATATTCTGTGTTCAACATTTTCTAGCTTTTCTTTAAAAATAAATTGTTGCATTTGTATATACTCTACAATTATCATTTGTTTATTTGTTTTAGATTTTTAATGTTACAAAAAGGTATAATGCCACAGTCTTTTGGGACTCACATTTTCCTATAATATTTTATTGCTATGATTTACCTTGGTATTGCTTTCTTGCTATAATTCACTCATTTTCACTGCTAATATTCCATTGTATGAATGACAATTTATTAATCCACTCCCTCAAAAATGGGCATTTCAGTTGTTCCCATTTTTACAACTGGAAATAATACTGTGGACATTTTTGTACAAGTTCCCTTTGTAAATGTGCAAGATTTTCTCTCTCAATGGAGATTTCTTCTAAAGTGGAATTGCTGAGTCAAGGGAAAAACGGATGCTCAAACTCAGGAAATAGTGCCAAATCACCCTCCCAGCAATGAAGTAGTACAACAGATGATGATGACCTCCTAGAACATAAGGAATCTACTAGAAGAAAAATTATCATGGTAGTAAGTGAAAAATAAAGACACAGAGAAATTAAATATTAATGAATTAAATCATTCATTGAATATACTTAATACTTTTAGAATTAAAAGTATTCAACAATTTCATTAAAAAACAAAGATATGAAGGTAGAAATGGAGGCAAATAGAACATCCGGATGAGTGAAAGTTTTCAAATATTAGCAGAGAAATTTGTGACAGATTAAAAGAACATAAAAAGCAACCATTAATGGAACAGAAAAGTAATATAGAACTTTGTAATTTACAATGGAAGGAAATGAAATAAAAAGAAATATAATCAAAGGAGTAGAATACAGAAAATTGTAAAAGACAGGAAAATGTAAAATAAATAACACAGTAAGACAGAAGGTATTAACTCAGCAATATCAGTTACCGCACTAAATGTGAATTGACTGAATTCTCCCATGCAAAAACAGATTCTAAGTAAGTTAAAATCAAAATGCAAATATATGCTGCCTATTTGAAATTTATGTAAAATGAAATAATAAAGAAGTTTGAATATAAAGAATGGACTAAGACATAACCAATTCAAATAAAAAGATAAGGCAGAACAAATAATATTAATATCACATAAGGTGGAATTTCAGCTTAAAGACATTACATAGAAAGAGACACGTTATGTAACAATAAAGATACCTATAAAGGAAATATCAAGACCTAAATAGCTGTGTTTTATACACCATTCCAACTAAATTTGAAAAGCAACAGCTATTAGAATGCAAAGACTATACTGTACTCTAATGAGAAATTTCAATACACATCTCTCAATAAATTAAAAATAATGACCTAGAAGAACTGACTTACACAATTAGTAAAGCTGATTAATAGCAACCTAGTGAGCACCTTACATCTCCCTAAGAGAGAATTTATAGTTTTTGATTGCTCATGGAACATTTACAAGATGATCTGTGTATTTGGTCACGAAGAAAACCCTAACGGTTGTTCAAAAGTTGATATTTTACAGGTCTCTTTCTGTGATCATAATCTAGTGAAATTAGAAATAAATAATAAAAATTGATCTAAAAAATCCAGGCACATATCCCATTATCCATATGTTATATATTTGTTGATTAAGTTTAGTATATGAAACAAGTAGTGTTTTAATTAGGTATAAGAATAATTGTAAATGGTACTGGCAAAATTGGTCATCCATCTGGAAGAAAATGAAATTAGAATTCATATAAAAACAATTTCTAGATAATTTTGAACATAAAAATAGGATAAAATTTGTGGACAAAACCTAAAGTTATTATCATTCAGCTAAATCAGAGATACAGAGCAAAAACATCAAAAGCAAAGTCAATAAAATAAATAATTTATTTTGAAAAAATGGCAAAGCAGATAGCTACAGGTCTAATATTTAAAATATACAAAGGTACATATTGCACTGACCAAAAAAAAAAAAAAAACTAATGGAATATTTAAAGCTATGCACAGAAAAAAAAGAAATCTCAATGGCCAAAAACATATGAAAACAAGCTCACAGTCACTAATAAGCAAATGCCAACTAAAGTAATTAGATATGCTTTTATAACCATCAGAATGGCAAAGCTTAAAAGACTAAGAGCACATACATTAGGTGGAAACATGAGAAAACAGTACAGTAGGAATGGGAGGTGTTGGCGCTTTTCTGGAAACCAATGTAGCAACATTTCATAAAATTAATAATTGGTATACCTTTTAGAGCCAGCAGTCTCATTCTTGGTAATGAATCTCCTAGAAAGAAAACCCCAAGTGAAAGTAAAACTATTCAAAGGGGACTGTTTGAATAATTCTGGTGTATCCACGGGGAATAATATGCAACTATTAAAAAGAATGAATTTGAGCTATAGCAATTTGTCTTTCAGAAATGTCTAAGGGGTATTTTCACGTGAGAAAAAGCAAAATACAGAAAAGTGTGTATAATATATCATTTTAAAAACATGACCATTAACAATGAAAACCCTCTGTGTGGAGGAAAATGTGGAAAGTTGAATTCAAGGCTATTAAATGTGTTACTGGGTGGGAGTGGGTGGAGAATGGGGTTGATAGATTAAGTACACTGAACCTCTTTCTCAGCCAGTGAGAATAACTCAAAACTACTAGTGGGTGATCTAATTCAATCACATAAAAAAAAAATCGAAATGCAGGCAATACACCAGCATAAATTCAAAATATGCTACTCAAAACCAGTCACATAGCCTCATTTATAAAACAGTATTTCATCCTCATAAGAAGAGATTTCTTAAAAGACACAAGAATTTACTTTCACAAGTCTTTGCACATCCTCTATTGGTCTGGAAAATTAAGTAGGCAGGGAGTTTTTTGTCCTAGGGACTAAAAGTCCTACAGTCCTTTATTGTTTATTCTGCTTTTTTCTTCTCTAATTCCTTGTCTTTCCCTCTCCCCGAGGATGAAATTAATGGTCAGCTGCACCTGTCCATCTGACCCAGTTGGTTTATTTAGAATTATAATTCACTTATTCAGCAATGCTGCTACTCCTGTAGCTCCAGAATGATAGCAGTAATTGCAATTAAAAAGGTACTTACTTCTGTATGGATTATCTAACCCATAAACCCTTTTAATAAAGATAATTAATGCTGCTTCTTGTTGTCTTTGGGCTTTCAGTTCTCTGTGTTGATACTGCTTTGCTTTTAGTCATTTGTCCCTGTTAAAAAACAGAAATAGGCAGGAAGAAGAAAAAAAACATGTCATTTGTGTCTCTATAGAGAAATTGCTTGGAAAGCTATCAAAGTTTCTTCAAGCTGTCTAAATTAGGGAGGGTAGCTTTTACAGGAATGAATGCGAGGCAAGAGATGAGGCTGAAAATTTCACTATAGCTAACTTTTTTTTTTTACATCGAGGTGCCCAGTGCATTGTGGGTATGTACTTGTATGTGGGTATGAAAATACTTATGCATTTATAAGGATTTGAAAATGCATATGCCTTAAATATAAAAATCCACAGATTCAAATGAACTGACAGCTTTTAGTAACTCTCAGCAGTTCTAGGCTTCTTTCCACTCAATAGAATACATCTGGAAGTATCCTGATTTACAAGTATAGTCAAAATAAATAAATATTATCCCAAGAATTCTTACAAAGAAAATAGGCTTCTCATGCTTCAGACTATTTGTACCCAAGAATGAGCTTGCCCTAGAAAGGAACAGATCCTTGGTTACTTCCTTAAAAGTAGTTAGTTTTTATTCAGACTGAAACCAAGAACTATCCAGTGCATTTACAATTCTCTTTATATTTGCTAATAAACCTTTTCCTGTTTTTACATTTTTAATGCTTTTATGTTATGTCATTTTATATCTGTCTCTTATGATGAATTACAAACTTTGTAGTTAGAGTTTATTTTCTTACCCTATCTGGTGATAGTTTTATGTGTCAATTTGACTGGGCTAAGGAATGCCCAGGTAACCGGTAGAAAAAACATTGTTTCTGGGTGTGTAAATGAGGGTGTTTCTGGAAGAAATTAGCACTTGAATTGAGAGATTGACTAAAGAAGATCCCGTCACCAGAACAGGTACTCATCGTCTAATCGGCTGCGGTCCCAAATTCAGCAACACTGCTACTCCTCCAGCTCTCGAATGGTAGCAATAATTCCCATTAAAAATGTGATTGTTCTTATAGGAATTATCTAACCCCCTAAACCTATTCAACAGGGCAGAGGAGAGGTCACTTTGCTCTCTGCTTCTGCAGGAACATTCACCTACTCCTGCCCTTGGACACTGTGGCTCCTTGTTCTGAGGCCTTCTGACTTCAACTGGGACCCATATCATCAGGCTCCCCTAGTTCTTGGGCCTTTGAGCTCAGACTAAAACTGCACCACCAGATTTCCTGGGCATCCAGTTTATAGATAACAGATCACAGGGCTTCTCAGTCTTCATAATCACATAGGCCAATCCCTCATAATCTCTTCTCTCTCTCTCTCACTATATATACATATAACCTATATTGGTTCTGTTTCTTTGGAGACCCTAGCTAATACATTCTATTAATTATTTGGCTTTTATTATACAATTTTAAACTATTAATTAATATCTTATTAATATTTGATATCTAATCTTAATTCTGAAATTGTTTTGCATACTCTTCTTCTTTTGGGCTTCTTTATATTTTGTATTTTGTCATGTGAACTGTGGTTTTACTTTGTTTTTAGAGACTTGAATTATCTAAGGATTTTGAAATATGCATATGTTTATTTTTTAAAACTTCTATGAGATAGAATCTTTAAGTTCTTCAAAAGTATGCATGCTTTGTTCTAAAAGTCAAGTATAAAATAATTTTTTTCACTGCCTATATATATATATATAGACATGTAGGACATAATTCAATTTCCTTACAATTTCCCCATATAACCTATACAGTTTAGCATTTTTCAAGGAATGTTTTCAGTAGTCAACCTAATTTTATTTTTAACTGATTTCAATGTCCCAATCATTTATTTTATGACTCTAAATTTTTACTTTGAATTCCTCTGTTCTTTGGCTACACTATGTCTTAAAGTAGTTTTCCAGGAAAATTGCTTGAAAGAATGTCTTGCCTTTGCCTTCATTTCTAAACTTGCTAGAAATAGACTTCTTATGGTACAACTTTTCTCCTACCAGTCCTATAGCTGCATAGTTCTATTTTTGCTGATATCTCAAACTGCAGAGAATTGTAAACACAACCTGATTTTGTGCCTTTGTAGAAATTTTTCCAGATGTTTTTACTACAGGATTCTTCCTTTTTCTGATTCTTCCTTTTCCTTCCTTTCCAATTCCATAAAACAGTATTGCTCTGCATCGAGGCATGGGTCTCTTTTTTCATTATTCTTATAAGCTAAAATGCAAGCACTTTTTAATGTGTGTATTTAGGTCTCTTTTATTCAGAAATGTTTTTCTTTCATTATATTCATTATTATTTCTTTTTTGAAAATTTGTTCTGGTTTCAGGGGTTTCAAACATTTTAAAATGCAAAGTAAATATAGATAGGCAAATAGAAATACTCAGTTTAATCACAGAAATCAGTGAGTAAACATTCAGTTTAATCACAGAAATCAGTGAGTAAACACTCAGTTTAATCACAGAATAATTTAATGTAAAAATCTTCTTGTCAATCTTAAGATCTGTTTCAGCCCCAGAACTGGCAGTCTGTTTGCCACAGAATCAATACTTTGAGTTCCTAGATTCTTTCTAGTTTGACTCTAAGTTTGAGCCCAAGTTCCTCCATGGCTGCCAGCTAGACCATGTGGATGATCTTCTCTTTAAATTCCATGAAAGCTCTTCTTGTCAGGTGCCCTGAGTTTGATCATATTTACAAACAACCATTCATTCTTTTGTTCTGAACTTTAATTTCATTTCTCTAGCCCAAATATGTATTCTTTATTTTGTTAATATCCTTCAAGTTTGTCTTGCTATAAAATTAGCATCCCCCAAACTCACTTCTATAGAAGAAAGGGTTGTATAATGTCTTTATAATTTAAGAGATGATTTGTTATAAATTGTGAAAGAAAAAGTAAATGGGCTTATAAGTTATGTAGTATAAGACTGTTACAGGCTTCATTTTACTACTGTGATTGTGCCTTGTTCATTTACACAGAATGCTCTCTCAATTAGAGATGATATTGGTGTTTTTATAGGTGATATGTCAGAAAAGATAAGTATAAAATCATTTCAACTTTATTCACCTTTCTTAAAACATGAGATGATGAAAAGCTGAAGCTTTATTGAGAATCATGTCTTTTTTGTTCAGGAAACAAAAGAGTACCTCCAAACTTTGCGACTGGATGAAATACACCTTACTCAATACCCCACCCTCCATCTTCAAACAGTCTCATAAAATCCCTAGTAGCTGTGATGAGATACCACATATTACAATAAACTCGTGGCTATGTCTCCCCATTTTAACCATCATATTCTGGATATAACAGTTACCTATTCTAAGGTCTCTTCACTTTTCCAAATGCTCTCTTTCATCTCCAAGTTGCTAATTTTGTAAACTCACTGAGGATGGGTAGTTTACCTTTCACATTTTTGTATTTCCACAACACCCACCTCAGGGTCTTCAGTATAGCACTTGGTCAAAATAAAGTAAATATTGAATGAATGAATGAATGAAACAGTTTTTAAACCAGATTCATATCCATCTGTATTTCAATTTGAGAAGTCAGAAGTGAAGTTGAAACTATGGTGCAAAGTTTTCCTAACTTAAGAATGCCTATAGTAGGTAGATAGTCTTTCTTGTTGTAACTTTGCTGGGTTCCCTGGAGAAATATCACTTAAGAAACACATCTCTCTCAGGTGTATGAATAAACTTGGCACCACTTCTCTGAGCCAAGTATAGTCAGCCCTGACCATTCTGGTTGCTGTCATCACCCTCAAGACAATTGCTGTTCTATTTTAACCTCAGTCCTTTAGAGTGCTTTGGAATTTGAGATAACTACAGAGTTACTCAATGTATTGAAAACTACACAAATTCTACTTTCTCTTTTGTTCTTACTCTTCGGCTAACTGAGACCATTCTTACCAGCCTGTCTTCTTGTTTCCCCGTTGAGATTTGAGATAGGTTATCAAAGAAAAACAACAGAGAAGAGATTAATGACCATTTGATGCTTGCCCGCTCTGAAAAGGTACTTAGCTACGGGCTTTCGTAATTACTTGACAATACCAACTGCTTACCCATCTTGCCAAGTTTCCATATTTCCTCAAGAGTACTATAGGTGGTGTAAATATCTGCTGAGTCACAACTATGCTATATAGCTTAGTCTATTCAGGTGAATTTTCTCCATTAAAATAGTCACAGTATTATCCTACATACAGTATGTTTCAGAAGTATGGAATGATGGTGGTATTCAAAACACTTTCTCTGAGAGGTCTGAGATAACCACAGATGTCCTGTGGGATCTGTTTTTCTTTCTTCCACTTCAACACACAGAGGGATTTAGAAAGCTTCTCCCTTGGCCAGAAGCTATTATTTCAAATTAACTCAGAACTTTCACCCCAACTTGCTATGGGCTGGGCCACTGAGGAAGAAATAAGTTATTCTGTGTTCTACTAAACTTTGCTATTACTTTATGAAAGACAAATAATATATAAATAAATAAATACATAAAAATAAATAAAGGCTCAATGGGGCTAAATATAAATTCATATAAATTGTATGTTAGAGCCTTCTTGGTCTCTCAGGAGTTCTTCCTGTGTCCTCTGTTTGGCTTTAGTCCTGACATATGAGAAAAAATGAACATCAGCAGAACAAGACAAAGTGTGGGGATGGGGAGGCAGATTGAGAGAATAGCATCATCTATTCTCAAATCATTATTATTTATTATTATATATATTTGGGCATCATAAAAGGTCATTCAAGAAAAAAATCATTAGGACACTTTGTCTCATTTTACTTAAAAAAAATTCTCCCATGAAACTAATTATTTTCTCAATTTTTATATCTAAAGAAAAATGTTGCCAAGTACTTTTTTCTTAAATAATATTTTTATGAGCATAAAAATAAAAATAAATATTTTTAATGAATAAATGTTTTCAGAAATTCTGTTTTGAGATTGTGAGAAGCATCGGGTATACACTTTCTAATACAAGTAAACTGAACATCTCACAGTATAAAATCACAGAACAAAATAGGTAGATAAGACATTAAAGGGTCTGTTTTGAGATAAATCACCCAAGGAAGATGTTTTTCAATTTTGAACCCTTTGGGAAAATGATTCTCTGAGGTATTATCATTTATTCAGATCTGTCACATACCATTGTGTAATTGTTCATTGCATAACTCTAAGAAGCTTACATCACTTGGACTGCAAGGGACTTTCTGCACTGTGGCCCAAAATCCATTTTTATCGTGTTAGAAACCCTCGAGAAACAGTTTTCATTATGGGAGAATTGAATCTTAAATAGACAAACAAAATCTTATTCAGAGCACCATACATAAAACAGATAAAAGCACAGCTGCTCTATTGGAAGGTGGAGGTGAAGAATCCCATAGGCCCGCCCCTTTATAAAACCCTGGAAAGGCTTTTATGTCTTCGGGAAAAAAAACAAAACAAAACAGTTTTAAAGTGGTGTTTTACAACAAACAGTTTGTAGAAGAAAAAGACTTATATTTTCCCAGATTAGTAGAAGCCACGGAAGGCAATGTGGTAGAAAGGGCATTAACATGAACATCAAAGAACCACATAACATTCTGCTGTGAGTGAGCCACGAGGTCCTGGGAAACTTCCAATGATTCCAGGAAGTTGGACTAGATCAACGAGTGGTATATGAGTTTCTTTTAAGCCTGGGTTCTTTCAGAATTTGAAAAAAAAAAAAAAAAAGGTTATAGATCATCTCCTTCCATGATGTGAATGCCAGATAGATCCAGAGTTATGCTTTTCATGTCCAAGGATTGCTGGCCCCTTGAGCACCTCGTCTAGATAATCATGAAGTCATTCCAGACCTCAATATTATTCTACTTTTTAAAAACCTATTAAGTACTTTTAAAGCCTAACATGGAAAGTTGCTTCCGCATTCTACATTTGCTTCCTGAATGAATCTTCTGCACCAAGATGAAAAATAAGATTGTACCCCTAGCTTTAAACAGCTATACTGCAAAGTTTGCTACCTTCCGAAAACAAGCAAACAAAAACAAAACTGGGTGTACTGAGTGTTGTTCAATACAGTCCTCTTCTCTCCTGGAAATATGCTTTGTAAAGCAAATACTCCTAAATTGGAGACACTAGATTATATTAAGGCAGCACAGCTCACTAGAGGAGGCACTACCTGCAGGTCACCTGCTGGACATCCAGATGCATCTAGCAAAGGGGCCAGAGAGGCTGAGGACAGTCACCAGCCCTTTCAAGCCAGAATAATCTCAGTATCTGCATATATTAGGCACTCGATATTTCCTGTTGGAAAAGGTATGGCCATGATATTGCAAGAGGTACCTTTTTTATTTCCTCCTCTTTTCTAGACCATAATATTGCTTGCAACTAGATTATTGTGATAGAAAATGTTACCTCTGACACCAGCAGTACCCAGATTTTTAAATGTCTGAAACTGAATTTTATCTTCTTCTGAACCCTCCTGCTCACTAATACTTTATGTTTCTTTTTCGAAGGGACTGATGAAATTCTAACTTGTATGTAAATTCTGTATATATGCTTTAAAAATGTGTAGTTCTTGAGAAGAGAATCTGAGTTGCAAATGACAAATAGTTTCTTCTCTTGTGTCAAATTCTATTGATTGATTGAGCGAGGCTGCCTAGAGCACTGAGTTGGAAAAGGAATAGAACCATTCCAAGGATGGAGTTTTGTAGTCAACTAATGAGAGCAGTCTAAGTACAGGAGGTATCTTCTAAATGATACCTTCCCAGCCTATTTCTCAAAACCCCTGGCAGAGTCTCTGCATGGCCTGTAGCACAGGACAGTCACAGAAAGCAGTAGTAGTTAAATGGATTGATAATGCAAAAAAGGTAAACGAACACACATAAAATCCCACAAAAACTCTGTATCGTTGCCTATTAGAGTTTAAGAAAATGCAGGATATTTTGTATATTACTTTGAAATTGTAAAAATATGTTAGCTACATATTTCAATATGCATAGAACATTTCTAGAAGTACACAAAGCATCAGTTTCTGATTACTTCCTGGGAATGAGAGTCCAACAGCTTGGAGGAACTCCTTTGCTACGAGCATAATTTCTGCAGGGAAGTACTCACCACCAAGTGCCTTGGTAAAGTATGAATTCTGAAAAAGTTAACGCTGAAATAAAATATTATCCCTAGACTTGAACCTTCTTGGGAGGAGAAAGTTTCTGGGGTCACTCGAGGGTCCTAGCCTTTTTCTGAAGTAAAATAGGCACTCAATGTAGTTTGCTGAATGAATGATTCCATCAACCAACTAACTAACCAGTGAATCCAAATATCTCAGATAAGGCTTGTAAATTATAACTACTGCTCAACTTCATCCAAACCTTTTTCTTGCTTATGACAACCAGGTAGATGAGAATTCACTTATTGGCTCTGTCATGTATTAGCTGTAGGGTTCGGGGCAAATCCACAGATTTTTTGAGTTTCAGCTTCCTCCTTTGTAAAATGCGGATGATCCTCTTTTGCTTAGTTGTCAGGATTCAGTGGCATGGTGTTCACATGCCTTCCAAATCAGAGCCTGGTGAGGTGTAGGTGCCGCTATTGTTAATTCTTTCAAAATGTCACTTAATTCTTTCAAGGCTTACCTGTTTTGCCTCTATTTAAATCATGTGATAAGAACTGAAGTAAAACAAATCCTACAAAAGTGTTATTATTCAGCTCCTGTTATGTGATAAAATGTCCCAGACTTGGATCACATTCCCTTTGAGCACTCACAAAAGTGGATGACAATAATTTAAAGACAACACAGCTGAGTTGATTAATCATTTAGTGCCCTCCACCAAATCACATGTTTCTGTGGCTTCCCTAAGGTGCTTGTATATTTCTCTAATGCCCTTGGTGTGACACTTAATAATACAAGGCTATGTTTGTTCTGCAACAGAAAATTTCATTCAGTTATTACATTTTGAGAGAGACAAATATAATACAGTGAAATTTTTGAAATGAATGTCATCCATATATTTATGTTTTAGTTTTTTTTTTCAATCCTCTTTTAGGCACAACATGAACCCAAAGGGAATTTTAGTTTCTATAAAACATTTCTTTTGTACTTTTAAAAAATCACATACATCATATTTTCTAGAATGACAGCCAATTTCTGTTGTTACATGTTAAGCATGTTTTTCTAAGTGTCTTAAGTGTTTAAGAAAATATTGATAAAAATGGCAAACACTTTTGTCTAATCATAACCATGTTGGTTCAAATATTGAACGTTTTCTTAAGTTGTTTTAAAAGCTAATCATCTGAAGTCTAGACAGACATTTTAGTGATTAAGTAAACTATTTAGTCAATTCAGTTAAATAAATTAGGTATGACTAGCTCATTTCGATATCCCCTAACTCAGCTTACTGCCTTGTCTAAATGTAGTAGGCAAAATAAATATTTATTGATTTAAGTTCTTTGTTCTTTAAAGTGAAATGTACTTAGGCTGAAACTAGAGCAAGTAATTTTGATAATGCATGTGAAATGCCTAATAGCCCCTATTCAGTCCTTTTCCAATTCGTGTGCACCTTCCTTTGATTCATGACTTTTATTTGTTCCTGTTACATTTTTGAGCCTGAATTTAAATGTAGGTTGGCAAATGTTTTCCCAATATCTGTTATCTATTTTGTTTTAATAATTGTTCATTGAGTTTTAGGTCACTCCCCATCATCTTTGTTCTAAGCATCCTTCTGTTGTGAAACAGTACTACATATTATTTATAAATGACTTTAGAGAAAAAATAAAACAAAGGAGAAACACCACAGATGTGAATGAGAGAACGCTTCTTACCAGCAGGTGTGATTCATTAATAAGTGAGTTCACTTTGAAAGAAAAATCATTAATATTTTTACTCCTATGAGACAATAACTCTGTAAGAGTTAGAGTTGATCAAATGATGATTAGATGAAGTGTAGGAGGATTCAGATTAACTGTGAAATTATTACTTCTGGGAGTTTGCATTAATACTTTAAAATTTTTAAATATAAGAGCATGATATCTAGGCAATCAATAAGTCTAAGGAAAGAATAAAATTAAGATATCACCCAAAGTGTTCTTCTGTTAACAAGGAAGAAGGTTTTTTATACACAACCATAATTTTACAATTATCAAGTTTATTAAAATAGCTACACATTGAATTATTTCTCTTGATCCTTTATATTTTTAATTCTAGTAAGCCACCACTACAAACCACCAAGGAGAATATACTTCTATCATGTAATCTGTATTTTGTCACTGTAATCAAAACAAAACATAAAATGTGGTTTTTATTTTCTACATGACATAAATAAGGAGTTGCTATTCAAAAAGCTAAGGTTGCATTGGCTTTATAAAATTCAGTTTCAAAGGTGGGGAAATGTGTAGTTGTTGTATATAAAAATCAGATTTTTTTTAACCCTCTCTTTCTGGAGAATTGGAAACAAAGAAAAATTCATGCATCCTCTTAGCATTCTCTGATTAACTTCACTATCACACATAAATAATCCATGTATCATTGAGACACAGAATTCTGTAGTGGGCCAACAGTACTACCCTTAGATATAGGCAACTGGGCAGGGCCCCACACTTAATGACCCCTCAGGTGCTTGAGGCCAGCCAGAGCCAGCAGTGCCATGTGAATGGGGTGCCCAAAGTCTGCAACAGGACCCACATGGGCCTCAGTCCTGGATTTTGGACCTTCTCTGGGCACTCTCCAAACCTCTCCCCTACACATTGGGTTGACCAGATACCCTGAGGAGCTTAAAAACCGACATCTGTGGGTTTATCCTTGAGACAGGACCGGATTCCAGGAAGGCAAGTTGGCAAGCATATCACACTGGGTCTCTGGCCTGTGATTTCTTTCACAAGATTGCATGAGAATGAACCACAAAAACAGTGCTTCCACGCTGACTTGGGGGAAACCACAATCATGTCAGATTCAGGCCAAGTCAAGACCCTGGGCTATGAATTCCCAGCCAAACGTGAGCCATGTGTGTAGACCCGTGTGTGATCCTGGCCTATCCGTATTCTGATCTCCTTGTTGCCTCCAGTCTACAGAACCTGGGTGTGGTGATGTGGCCATAGGCATCCTTTACCCAGTGTGCTGCAGCAGCTGGCACCTGAGTGCCCCACCTGCTATACAGGCTCCATGTCACATGTCAGGCAGTCTTGGGGGTGGCTGCAGTTGTCTTCTCCCAGGGCTTCTAAGGACTTTTTTAATCCATAATTTTCTCTTGTTTCTGACACACAGTGGTTATTTCTGTACAGACTTTCAAAGCTGTGCTAGAGGAGGAAGCAGCATTTCTAAGTCCATGGCATTACTCTTCTCACTCTGCCCATGGCCCCTGGCTTGTGGACCTTACTGGTGGTGTATGGATGGCAGTTCATATTCACAAATTCAGTGATTACAGAGGACAAGGGTAGTTAGAAGATGCTAAAACGTGTGTTCTATGAATACACTATAAAATTCTGCATGGTAAATTTTACAGGATCAGAAAAACTATTGTTCATTTTTTTCTGCATACATGAGGTAAGACTTGCCTTTGTGGTCATCTTGAATGAAACACAGTAGGAATTTTATTTATCAGAGTCATACACAGGAAGCCAATATTCCCAGGTGGCATAAGGGATGATGCTGCGTCATGAGTAATGATGTGACCGACATTAAATAAATGGTATCAGGGACCTATGAAACAACTACGAAAACAAGATCTGTGCTGCTTCAATGCAAACAAGTTCTAAAGAACCATGGCATTTTGAGAAATAGCAGCATTACCACCCTTTGCTCATGGTAGGAGATGTGATATTAGCCAAGAGGGGGTGTACTTGACAATAAAGTGTATAAAGAAATGGTCCCTGAACACTTTTCCTGCACTAGATGGATAATAAACAGATATATAAATACTTCTTTTCTACTCATTGTTTTATATCATCATCAGTGAATCTCTATACCCAGTGAATTTACATAGTCATGCATTTTATAATACATTTCAAAAATAAAACAGTTTATACAGACAAAGCTCTACCAAAAAACATTTGCCTGAAGGCTTGCATACACTAGGAGTGGCCCTGAGGTCCTAAATTTGAAAAATATTTTGAACTATATCCTTATACAATGCAAACACTGCTAGTCAGTTTTTGTCCAGTTTCATCAATGTCAAGTACACTGGTAAGAAGCTCATAAAATCGTCAGTCAAACCATTATATTTTGGATCAGTTCTCAGTTGTAAGAACATTCCTTGTAACATTGAATCAAAATCTATCTTTGCATTATATTCCTACAAGAGTGGACTTCCATTCTCACTGCACATCAAAACACCTGAGAACTTTCAAAAAAATCAATTGACCAGGTACATGCCTCAGTGATTTGGTTTTGTAGGGGAAAAGAAATATCTTTTTTTTTTTCACCCATTGCTAGGCTCATGGCTGAGGCCCCTGTAACGAAAGACAGACTAACAAGAAAATACAAAATTCATTTAACACAAATTTTATGTGTCACAGGAGCCTTCAGAAATAAAGACTCAAAGGAAAGGGAAACCAGTGTCTTTTTATTCTAAGTTTCACAAAGAAGTAGATAGTTGTGGAGAAAGATGTTTGGATAAAGGAGGTTTGATGTAATGGTAACAAACCAGGAGAATTTAGCAAGGCCTGATTGTTCAGATTCTTCTCTGTGTCCCTCCCTATGTCTTCAAAGATAAGGACAATGCTTTCCTTCAGGTATAGAGTGGGCCCCCCTCCCATGACAGTCTTGTGACCTTCTTCAGAGGAAAGTCAGATAATTCTTCTACAGCCTCTTCAGGATAGAAGGGAGAGAGGACAAAAAGACCTTCCTGCTTCTACTGCTTTCTCAAATACCAAGGTTCTGAAAGGAATGAGACACATCCCCCATATATCTTCCAACTTCCTGAGCCCAGCACAAACACATTCCTCCATATTTCTTTCAAACTTCAGAAAAACACCACCTGGGAAATCTCCGATAAGGACGCAGCGGGAACCAATAAAAAATGCTAAATGTATAATATTAACCAATTGTAATGCTGTAACCGAGAGAATTACCTTGTTCCCCTGTAACTTTACATATCCTGTTTACATCGGGCTATAAAAAGCAAGCACTCGCATTGTTCAGGGCCCTCTTGTATGCTGTGGAATGGAGGGACCAAGTTCGAACTTGTAGTAAAGATCCTTGCCGCTTGGCTTTGACTCTGGACTCTGGTGGTCTTCTTTGGGGAAAAAACGGTCTGGGCATAACAGTTCCATATTTGGGGGTAGCATGTCCTGAACCCCATTAGTTTCATTTGGTTTGGGTGGAACCAAGATGCTGGTGCGTTTAAAAGGTTCTATTAGTGATTCTAATGTGTAGCCAAAGCTCTAGTGGTTTTTGCCCCTGACTACATGATAAGATTACCTTTAAACCTGTATCAGCATCCAGGCCCTACGTAAGACGAACTAAAGCAGAATTTCAAGAGATGGGGCTCAAATCCTGGTGACTTGTAATTTTCTAAAATATCAGATAATCCTAATCTGCAATGAGTGCTGAGAATTACTTTTACAGTGCAGTTCCAGCAGGCGCTTTTATCTCTATGTGGTGAAAAAACACAATCTCATGTTTCCAAAGTGAGTAATTCCTTTAAAACAGATAAAAACTTACTTACAAATCTTGTTAAATGCCAATTTTTGTTATGTTTGATCTATGAAATATTATGGTTCTTGTGATGTGTAACCACAAAATTCACTGGATTTTAATGAATTTGGTTCATTATTTGCATGGAACTGTCCATATTCTCTAGTAAAGTAGAATAATTCTAATTTCATGTATGTTGTTACTCATCCATAAACGGACCCTATAAGCATCTGAAGACACTTTTGGAAATGTATAACAAGGAGATTCAAGAATATGCTGGGCAAGTTTCTACAGCCCCTTTCATTCCTAAAGGAAGAAACTTTTATGTGGTACAGGAGCCTTCAGAAATAAAGACCCAAAGAAAAGGGAAACCCTCTCGAAGATCAGAACTGCAAGATCGCCCTCCAGCAGGTGGGAGTCAAAACAGGCTAACCGATAAGCAAAAAAGAGAGCTGGCACGCTTCAGAGGAACACAACCAAATCTCAGACTTGTGTTTATCCCATCAATAAATGCCACAGCTCTTGAACAGCTGTTGTTTAAATTCATTTCTCTGTGGCAGAACAAAAGGAGTGTAATGAAAGCAATGCTGTTAGAGAACTCATTAGAGTCAGTAAGGAGAAAGCAGGCTTTAAGATAATCACTCTTAGAGAGACAACATCCAGAGCATCTTTTGGTTCACAATAAGATCAGTAGGCAGTGCGGTGGTTAGGCAAAACCATTTGCTTTGTCTATAGAAAGATTACAGAAAGGAGAACGATCAATAGATTCATGGCAGAAAATCACCCTGATTTGTGCAACCCTTTCGTTGGATCTTTTGTTGCTAATTCGCTTTTGGTAATATGAATCTCCTCTAGTGCCTTTCAGTGTTAGCATTCTAGGAGCAGTTAGCCAAGCAGAAAGGCCACAGATCAAGTCTATTGTCTGCTGGCAAAGGCTCCATTGAACCCTAATGGACATAGGAATCTAGCAAAACAAAGAATCCTTAGTGTCTTGCTCAAATGAATCCTACATCAGAGAAGCCCAAGCGAGCCCTTTGATTATCTGAAAAGGTAGTGATTAGAGGGTAGAAGGTGAACCTATTATGAACAACAAAAAAAAAAAAAGAAAAAAATGAAAGAATGTAAGAATAAAAGAAAGAATAAATGAAACTTCTCTACTTGCAATGTTTCCTTAA
This sequence comes from Papio anubis, assembly GCF_008728515.1. Lineage (NCBI taxonomy): Eukaryota > Metazoa > Chordata > Mammalia > Primates > Cercopithecidae > Papio > Papio anubis. Next base: position 19,763,992 of record NC_044994.1, read on the forward strand.
GGATCTATTGGCCAAAATGTGAAAGCAAGCTTAAAGTTTCTATGTATAGTGGTCTGTAGCACCCTTAGTTTACTCAAAAGCAGAAATTTGCTATCCATTGTTCTAGAAGACAGACTACTTGGCATTAGTCTTTCAAGCTTTTTTAGGTAGGTCATATTTGTGACAAGTGAGAGGAGGAAGGGAACATTCAGCTTTGTTGCACAAATGGTTAGTTTTTAAAGCATATAACTTATAGAAATCAAATGATCTTTTCTCTAAAATCTCAAGCATCCATGTTTTAGTTTGAATTTGTACTCTCTGCTTTGGTTTTGCCCTTACTTCCTCCGCTACCCCTAAAAATCCTCTCTACTGATTGAGACCCTTTCACTATTGTTTGGTGCTTTCGTGATTAGAGTCAGGCTGCAAACAAAGAACTGGGTGCTGTGATGGCCAAAAAATAGTAGAGTAGAAGGCACTGAACCACTGAAATTAAGGAAAATGAAAGTAAACATAAGTTATCTTAACCTCCAGAAAGGGAAGTTGAACATCCCAGAAGTATTTGCTCAAGCTGTTGCATCAACACAAATAGAAATCACCATGCACACCATTGACTGTGTACTTACCCTATGCAAATAAAGAGCAAACTCATTTAATAACCTCTTAACTATCCTGAAGGATAGAAACAGATAGTTTTATTACTTTACAAGTGACAAAACTGAAGCTACAAGAGCATCAGTGACTTGCTAAAGTCATGTAACAACTAAGTAGAACCATGACTGGCACCCAGGCTCTATAGAACCTTCCTGATCTTCCCTCCAATGCTGTCTCCAGATTTGTGTTTTCCTCCTCTCCATCCTACAGAGATTGTCTCTCCACCCTGTCCCTTCTGAAACTCCTACTAAGAAAAGGTCTGCCTTATTGCTGTCAGATTGTGAAATCTAGGACTTCGGTCAGAAATTAACATTTTATTCAACTGAAACATCTGGTTCCTCCTCACCAGTCCTATTGAAAATAACTCCTTATAAGGATCTTTAGAAAGAAAAGTGCAGCAAGGCAGATAATGCTTATTGCAGAGCTATCAGTGCACCACATCGGTGCAGCGCTGGAAAAAGTGTAAATCTTATGGTATTGTCTTCAGGAATAGGATACAACAAACTTGTATCTCTGGTCAGATATAAGCAAGCGAGCAGTTTCACATTGCTCTATCTGTGGCATGGGTGTTCTATTTGGTTCTTGTTTGATTTTTCGATTACTACTAAGATTGCTTGTATTAGTCCTTTTTCACGCTGCTGATAAAGACATACCCGAGACTGGGTAATTTATGAAGAAAAAGGGGCTTACTGGACTCACAGTTCCACCTGGCTGGGGAGGCCTCACAATCATGGTGGAAGGCAAAAGGCACGTCTTACGTGGCGACAGGGAAGAGAGAATGACAGCCAGGTGAAAGGGGAAATGTCTTATGAAACCATCAGATCTCGTGAGACTTATTCACTACCACGAGAACAGTATGGGGGAAACCGCCCCTATGAGTCAATTAGCTCCCACCGGGTCCCTCCCACAACATGTGGGAATTATGGGAGCTACAATTCAAGATGAGATTTGGGTGGGGACACAGCCAAACCAGATCATTGCTAGCTCTAACAAATAAAAATGCAGGATGCAGAGTTGAATGTGAATTTCAGATCAAATACAATTGTTTAGCATAAGTAAATTTGAATTTCAGACAAATAATATCTAATATTTAGTGTAAATAATTTTTAAAATAAGTATGGTCCATGAAATATTTAGGACATTCATATACTAAAGAGCTATTTTTATAAAACATTATATATTGTTTATCTGAAATTCAAATACAGCTGGATATGCTATACTTTTTCTGGCAAGTGCAGGCTTCACTATGATGAGTCTTCATAAGATACATGGAACCTGGGATAGTCTATATGTGTAATTAGATCTTGCCTTTAAAATACAGAAAAAATAAATAAATAAGACTCATAGTAAGATGGGTGTGTATTTATTTACAATGTATTCTATGTTCCATTATGAGAAAATGAAAGGGCATGTCAGTTGGTACCACATTTTCTTTGTAATTTTATCGTGATTTCACTGTAACTTAGTGGTCATTTCATTGATATTTCACTGTATCAGTTGTGGTGAAATATTTTCATTCATTCATTTTCTCAACAATCACTGAGTGCTAACTATGGGCAAGGCATTTGACTCATGCTTTGGGGATTCAAAAAGGAATATGAGCCTGACATTACCTTTAAGAAATCTACCATTCCACAGGAAATAGAAGAGGCAAAACTAAGTGCATAATATAAGGCAGCATTGAAAAAAAACTCCATTAAAATAGTGTAAGTTTCTGAGAATTCAGAGGAGGAAGACACCACTCTTGTCTGAAGTTAGGGGCAGGGTACGGTAGGGATGAATAGTTCTCCTATCAGGTCATGTGGAAAAAGATAACAGTTGTAGTCAGAAATTAGTCTTTAAAGTTCAGTCACTTTAGAATGTATTCACTTTTGTTACCCAATATTTACAAGAATGGCACATTGATATATTAATGTTTATAATGTAATAATTATTTTTAAAGTAAAGAATGGCCAATACCTTCAGTTACCTTTTGATGGGCCTTTGTTGTTTTTCTTGGGTGGCTTTATTTTTTATTTATTTATTTTTTTGAGACTGAGTCTTACTCTGTCACCCACGCTGGAGTGCAGTGGCACCATCTCGGCTCACTGCAACCTCTGCCTCCCCGGTTCAAGCGATTCGCGTGCCCTCAGCCTCCTGAATAGCTGGGATTACAGGCGCCCGCCACCACGACACCCAGCTAATTTTTGTATTTTTAGTAGAGACAGGGTTTCAGCATGTTGGCCAGGCTAGTCTCAAACTCCTGACCTCAAGTGATCTACCCACCTCGACCTCACAAAGTGCTGGGATTAAAGGCACGAGCCATTGTGCCCGGCAGGTGGTTTTATTTTTAATGTTGCTAGTGGTTAGCCTTAAGTATATATTAGTAAGCTTCACCATGTTTTCTCACTTTGCCAGGACCAAGAAACACCATTTTCACATTTAGGTATTAGCTCTATTCTACTTTCTCAGTGCCTCACCTAGGAAAACTTACTTATTTTCTCAGGGCCTGTTTTTCATTTATTTGATTTTACAAATATGATGTAAATATCTGTATAATGTGACTCCTATATTCGTATCAGGAATAATAATGACTGCAGGAAACTTCAGTCTCCTTAGGGATTCCAAATTACCAAGAGCTATTCCGAATAGCTCAGCCCAGCTGCGACACATTCCTCAGATTGGTGGTAGTTTTGAAGAGCTGCTGGCCAGATATTTCAACTTGCAAACTTCCCAACTTTCAAAGCTGCTGCTGTTTGCACTTTGGCTCCGGGTCTTGAAGCTCTGCCTCTTCCTGCTTATTGGGTTTACACTGTGTGAACCAGGGCTGCAGAGGAAAATTGCTGCTGTTCTTATTATTGCATGTCTGGATTTGGGCTCCAGCTGACATATTTATTTGGTTTGTTGACTTCGGCCCTGGAATTCATTTCTTTCTGCTCTCTCCAATTATTACTACTTCCTTTTGTTTATATAGCTCCAAGAGACTCAAAGATATGCCCAGGTAATTAATTCTCTCAGCATCCTTTCCTAATAGAGAAGATCATTTCATGAATACCAAGAATAGCCAAGCAATGTTCATCAGTCTTTGTGTTTACCTTTCATTTCCTCCAATCCCATCAATGTTTCAATGCAAACCAATCCCTGAACACTAAGGGTAAAGCTAATATGCAGACTAGTCATTTACATCAAAATATCATTTTCCTACCACAGTTAAACCATCTGGGGGGGTCAGTGGGCTTCACCTGGAAGCCTCTTGGAGAAACCCCAGTTATTCCACTTTCCTCCATGGGACATTTTTTCGATATTATTCAACAAGAATGAGACATAATCACATTAGTCTACGGATTCAATTTCAGCACACTGTTTTTTTGGCTTTAGTGTTATTATAGGTTAAATTGTAAGTATTTTGCATGAAGGAATTGTCAGTATTTGTCTTCCAATTAACTGATAAAGCCCCTTGGAATTTCACTGTAACATGTCAGAGGCCTTAGATGGAAAACCATCGTTGGATGTCAAGTTTAATATGGTTGCTCAGTGGCAGTTGGGATTACCTTGTGTTCCAGCACAATTCCAACCGAGAAATACTTGTCATGTTTAATTGACAATTTAGTGTTATAATTATGTATTAAGTATATTTACTCCATTCAAGCATTAAGGTAAGTAAATACTAGTTTTTTCCCCTAATAAGACTTAGGGAAAATTCATGCTTGATATTTCATTATCTACTTACAGAGCGATTGTCTGTAACCACATAACTCTGACTGCCTTTTAGGAATGGCATCTCTTACATTTTATGTATGTGATCAGTGTCAGAGCAGCGTGGATTGCCACTTGGGATCCATCAAAGGAGGACCAGTTCCAGGTCCTTTCTCTGCTTAAGAAGCAGAGCCTGATCTTGATCCTAACGACATCTGTTTAGGATTACCTAATATATTTAAATGCTCCCCTTTTGGCCTGCAATTTTTTGCATAATCCTGTACAATTCTTATCTCCCAAAGGTGCCACTCTTGCTTAGAATGAGATAGAATGTCTGCCTGACTAGAGATTTATGCCTGAGAATAGTGAATTCTTTTTTGTAAAAGTTTGTGTTTTTTTTCAGCATTTATACTGAGTGTTACAGAAAAAGACAGAAGGGAAAGGAGTGACACATGATTCTTTTCCATTGTCTTCTATCATCTCTTCTATTTTTAAAATTGCATCTTTTCGCCTGGGAAAAAGGAAAATGCCTTCTTTGCATGGCTGTGTGGCTATGCAGAGGTCAGGCTAGAGTGAAAAGTGGTGGTTTCCGTAGACTGGGTGAAGGTCCCTGCAGTGCACCAGCTTTTTTTTTTTCTGTACCAAGATAAAAATAAAGTTTCTTTATCTTTGTGAGTGACTGAATAGGGTTGAGGTTCTTACTCATGGACTCTCATCTCAAAAAGCTTTTGACTGTCAGGACAGGGGTAGAGTCCCATAATTTGCTACTGCTACTGCTGACACAGCAAATAAAATCAGATAACGATGCATAAGAACGGTGCAAAGCTGAAAATCATTATGATGCAAATATTACTGTAATTATTTCCAAAGCAATAAACCCACAGCATTAAGAAAAGATGAGGATTCAGGCACAGTGGCTCACACCTGTAATCCCAGCACTTTGGGAGGCTGAAGCGGGTAGATCACTTGAGGTCAGGAGTTCAAAACCAGGCTGGCCAACATGGTGAAACCCCATCTCTACTAAAATATACAAAAAAATTAGCTGGGCATTGTGGTGGGCACCTGTAATTGCAGCTACTTGGGAGGCTGAGGCAGAAGAATCACTTGAACACAGGAGGTGGAGGTTGCAGTGAGATGAGATCGTGCCACTACACTCCAGACTCGGCAACAGAATGGGACACTGTCTCTCTCTCTCTCTCTCTCTCTCTCTCACACACACACACACACACACACACACACACACACACACACACACATCCAGGGACAAGTCCAAACTTATAAAGAAGCAGGTAAATACAGAGATTGAAAGATTTGGAGAAGACACTACAAATTCGTTTTCTCTCCTTCCCTCTACTGACTCCATCTTCACACACAAATACATCCATTCCAGCCATTAGTGCTTGCAGTAATTCTAGGATTTGCTTTGCTGAACCTATTCAAAATGCAAACACTGTTGAGAGGGGCAAGACCCTGTGTAAGCTACCATGTATCAGCTCAAATTATTTTACAATATCTGGTAAGAAGAAATGTGAGTAAATTAAGAAGAAGTGCTCTAGTACCCTAAATTGAGCTGGGTACTCAGGAAGAAGAGTTATGGGGCATCTGCAAACCTAAGAGCTGGGCAGCTCTTCAGAAGCTCCTGTGGGGGTATCTGGAGTCATAGGTCAATTCTGAACCCAGAGTGAGTGGTAAAGGGGAATAGAGGCAAGATAGAAAAAAAGAGGCCAAAGGAGGTAAATGAGTTATAAGGACAATGAAATAGGCTTCCTTCTATTCACAAGTAACCCAGGTGCTGAGGGTCTCTGAGTATCTCAGTAAGAATCCACAGGCCAATAGTAAAATGTGTAACCATTTTCCCTCACATTTTGAGACGTCTTAAGTGCGTCAGCTGCAATATAAATCTTTATTTCCGTAAAAATGCACTGTTAAGAAAATATTACTATGTATCATCTGGTTACCTAACTGTTAGAACTGGGAATTAATCAGAGGGAAACAATCACCCCTGGAAGGCTTTGCCGCTGACTAAATAAGTGTAAGATAAAATTAGTACAAATGGGTAACAAGAAATGATTTCCATATTTTACTGACAAGTAATATTAGGAATCATTATCTTAATGTTTTATGAACTTCTTGTATTGTCGAATGACATTCTCAAGTAATATTATGATCAGGAGCAGAATTTCTCATGCCTGCATGACATAAGCAGAGAGGTTCTGCAGTGTTCAAGCATATATAGATAAAGATATAGATATAGATATAGATATAGACAGAAAGAGAGAGAGAGAACAGTTTACCCGCTTAGAGAATTACTGTTTTCTTTGTTAGAGCAGAGGAAAGAGAAATCTAAGCTTACTATTGATAAACTCTATGTATTCAGAAGGCCCTAGAAAACCATAATCATCACCACAAATTTTCTTTTTCCAGTTAGTTTCTTTAAAATGAAAAATGTATCTGTATAATTTAAAAAGCTGTCTGCAGTGGGTACTCTGAAGGACGAAAGGGTAGGAGGCTGGAGAAAGCAAGAGTGAAAGGCTTTGTGCTTCCTCCAGAATCACCCTTCTGTAAACCACTGGGCATAATTCCTCTGTAGTAGAAGCTAAGGTTGTTGAATGGTTTAGAGCCTGTGCAGCCAATTGTCTGCGGAAAGAGTGTGTTGCCAAGACAGAAAGCGCAGCTGAAGAAGATAGGATTAAATGTGACCCTCTTGCCCTCCCCTCCCACTGTCAGTATGACTTCTATGTCTTTTGAAGGGGGACCCGGAGCCCGTGAGTGGGACCTAAGGCTCCTCCAGAGTCTGGGTGAAAAGACTGCAGCAGAACATTCTTGGTCAAGCCCAAGAGGAAGCTCAGGGATGGAGGTGGATCAAAATGACCAGCTTGCTGGAAGGAGCATAGCTAGAGGAGATCCAAGGTCCCTGATGAGAAGGCAACACCAACCTAGAGGAAATTCGGGGAGGAGGTGCTTGTCTTCCTCGACCCAGGGAGCTATACAAGAGTACATTTCCCTAACTCCTCACCGTGGGAGCAGGTGGCCTTCGCAGCAAAGGAGACCTGGAGGCAGTGAGGCTTCCTTCAGTACCTATAAAGTGGTGACAGCTTGCAGCCCACACTTCCTGCAGCCTACCGTGTGGCCATTAGCTGAGAACTGAGGCATCTGGAACCAAAGTCCAGGTAAAAAATACGTATCTATAGGTGATGCGCTAGAACATAACCCCACAAATGATGAAAGAGCCTAAAGAGATTCAATGAAAGCATATAAGGTACCTCTGGATCTTAAAAAATACGGTTTATAAATTTTAAAATTCAGTAGAAAAAAGAAAACAATAAGTCATTAACATAAAGCAATAGAATAATTTAATTAATAGGCTCAATTAAACAAATAAATATAGAACTATAACATACATTAGAGAATATATGTTTTTATGTATCAATAAAACAGTTATAAGAAATGATCGGATACTTGTGTATAAAGGAAACTGTAACCAGAAGGAGCTTCCCTCTATAGTATGTTTATTTTATTTATTTTATTTTTTCGAGAAGGAGTTTCACTCTTGTTGCCCAGGCTGGAGTGCAATGGTGCAGTCTCGGTTCACTGCAACCTCTGCTTCCAGGGTTCAAGTGATTCTCCTGCCTCAGCCTCCCAAGTAGCTGGGATTACAGGTGCCCACCACCATGCCCAGCTAACTTTTGTATTTTAGCAGCGACAGGGTTTCACCATATTGGCCAGCCCGGTCTTGAACTCCTGACCTCAGGTGATCTGCCAGCCTCAGCCTCCCAAAGTGCTGAGGTTACAGTAGTGAGCCACCACCACACCTGGCCTATAGTATGTTAAGAACAAGTATAGGCAAAACTACACCAAAAGCATTTTTTTTCCTTTGTTCTTATGAAGCTCCATGTTAACAAATAAGGTACATTCCCCTGAGAAATGCAAGGTAATGATAAAACTAACTGCTATTATGTAGATAGCCCCCAAATGTTCAGGCCACTGTGATCTAGAGAATTATAGTCTAAGATGGACTGTCATTAAGGTCTCCAGTCAGTTTGTACAGATAGGGAAGAAAAATATTTCATTGACATGCTATTCAGTGTCTTCTTTTTTGGTCAAATTATTCATTTGCTCCCTCATGGTATAGATGTGTGATAGTCTAGACAGCCCACAGCCGGTTCCAATAAAGCCCAAACTGCCAGAAAAACATGAGTGACTTTCCACGTGGAAGTTTTCAAGGATTATTAGTATAGTTCAGTATTAGTTAAAGTTGTGTCAGTTAAGCTGCTGCAGAAAACTTCAAAATACATAAAAGTCCAACCCCAGCAGACACTTACTTCTTGTTTGTTTGAAGTCCAAACTGAGTGTTCGTACCTAGCAGGTACCTCTTTTCCAGGTCATGATCCACGGGAATCCAGTTTTCTTCAAAATGGTGGCTCTGCCGTGCTTTACCCGAAGCTTATAAGGTTACTTAGAGAACAATCCCCTTTCTAGCCAATTAGAAGGGGGCAAAAGAGTAGAGCATCACTTGAAGGAGGAAACCACGTGCTGGGCTGGGCAGTAGCACCCCTTATTCATGTTCCCATCTCACCTGTGGGAAATCAGGCACTTGACCACCACGAGGAAGGCAGAGAAACGCATTCCAGCTGTGTGCTTGGGAAGAAAAAGAAATGTATTTGGTTAAGATCCAGCAGGCTCTCCCACCATAGTCTTCCAAATGCATGTTTAGTTACCATGTTCTTGATAACTGGGAATATTCTTTAAAATACCCAATGCAATGCACCACTAACTTGAAATGTACTCTGTGGTGATACTACCACATGTAAATTACCACTAATGTTGTATTCTATATCAAGTTATCTATTCTGAAATTTTTTCAAGTGTCTTTCCTAATCAGGTATCCTTCTCATATGGCTTTGTCTTCTTTCCATCTGACTAGAGATTGGATTTTCTTCTTTGACACTGCATAGTCTGTCACCAAAAGCACACTAAATGTAGAGTTCATTCGGTTCAGCTAGCTGGGAAACAGGATAAGCTCGCTGTAATTTCTCCCTTAGCTAAGGGCTTTATATCACCACAGGTTCCAGGGCCTCCACTTGGCAAACTGAAATTCCTGCTGCTCTTGTGTGGACCCAGGATAAGGTGATGGGTCAGATAACCACCTCTTTATCCCCATACGATCTACATGCTGACACCAAAACCTTGTCTAAGCATAAGCAAAAACAGGGGAAGACTCAGTAAGTGTCATTCCAGCCGCCACTGGGCAGCACTCGATGTTTGTGGAGACTGACATGGAGAAAAGGTCCCGAGAAATCCCCCTTTGGCACTGCAGCCGAAATTTCACATCCACCCTAAAATCACTTGCTGAGCTATTTGCACTCTGCCTCACAAGTTTCCATCAGCAGGAAGGACAGCTGGGAGTTTGGGTATTACAATACCACTTTGGCCTGTGTTTGCTAAGAATCACCAACTGGGAGATTCTCCAGTTTTCCTGGCAGTTCCTGTAAGGATCTTAAGGAGGCACCTCATTTGAAAAAGAAAAAAATGAATTCATAAAGCAATAGCTTATATGCCAAAGTGATAGACAAACAATGAAAAATATTTAGATAATTTGGGTGCAGAAATGATGCTTTCAGGGCACAGTCTGATAGGCATCAAGACACTAGAAGGGTAACTACCATAGTATGTGTGGCCTTGACAATCTCTGTCATCATCTGCCAATTGGAGCTTAATTGTAACTGCTCAAGCAGTGCCCTGCCTGATGCGGGCAAGTCTCAAGAAATCAGCCACTGAAGCTTGCTGCCCAGGAATGGCATGAAATCCTACAAGGCCCTGCTCACTTTGTGGTCTCTGTTTCTGCATTTTACTAAGCCTCTTTTTCCTCTGATTATTTGTGTTAATCCTGCATTCCAAGTCTTTCCTTGTGCCTTGAGGTTCTTCCCCTAGCCCTGTCCCGTTGATCCCTCTTGCTCCTCCAGTGCTTCATACCCCAGAACTACATGGTCATAAGGCACTCATTTCCCAGTCCCATCTTCTGATCTTACTCTTTATACAAAATTCAAGTAACCTTCCTACAGCCTGAATAAACTTCCCATGACCACCGTTTATTACCCTGTATTTCATAATTTAAATATTTTCTTGTCTTCTCTCTCTCCTCTCCTTCCACTTCAAAACATACCCATTTTCTTTACCTTTCCCTAATTTCTAAACTCTACTCTCACTCAGGAGGTAGTTAAATAACCTGTCAATCAAATTCCAAAACATGTTAAGTTTGGTTACAGATAAATGTGCCCTATTCCCTAAGGAATGAGTCTGTGTAAAATATAGATGTATAGATGTTCTGAACAGTGCTTTGACAAAGCAGGTACCTGTAGTGGTAGCGACATCTGGCACTATGGTAGACTTGTAGCAGAGATGTTTAGGGAAAGATAAGATTTATTGTGGTCTGTAAATAACACAATAAAATGCCTCTCTGCTTACCCGTAGAACCACCACAGTCTCATAATTTTTCTAAAAATGCCGTAAGAAATCTTGTCAGATAATTGCCACTGTTATATTTATAGATTGTTTAAAATAAACTGACATCATATTTAACTGTATTTTTTGTTCAATGCATTAATATAAGTACAAAAGGCTAGAGTGGCAATAGTTAATTTACCCTTTAGATGATTAAGAAATGCATGTGTACGTCTATGTATCATGTTCTCAATGTATTCGACTTGTTTCTTGGATCATCGGGAGATTAAAATAGTACTATATGGAATAAGATTATGTAATGGAGAAAACATCTGAGTGTAGAGATGAAAATAGCAACAACTGTCTCTGCATAGATAAGTAATTGAAGAGTAAGAGTGAAAGCTCCATAGAAATGGGTAGAGGATCAATACAAGTCAATAGAAAAACTCAAGACAAGGACAGGTAGCCAAGAATGTTAAGAACACAAAGGCTTAGTAAATGCTGGCTAACAACAGTGAGATGCATTGATCACAGTATAGCCAGAGGGCTCAAGAGGGTCTTTGGAAGCCAGTGAGACTCTAGCCCAAGCTGGTGTCCAGGTTCTTGACACCATCACAAGAAAGAATTCAGGGACAAATAAGAATGAGGCAAAAGACCAGAAGCTTTTCTTGCAAAGTGAAGCCATCTACTTGAGAGAGAAGTGTGGGTGTGCTCCGGAAAGTGAGTATCACCCAAGGGAGTTTGAGTTTCTGATTTTATGGGCTCTTCTAATTAGGAGGTAGAGTAATCATAAAGTTTTCTAGGAAAAAGGTGGAGATTTCTTAGAATTGAGGTGCCACCCATTTTTATAATAAAGATGGGTATGCCCGGCTCTATCATGGGGCAGTGGATGTATGTATGGTAATGAGTGTAAATCAGGTCAGGGCTAGGGCCTAGGTCAATTCCAGCTCCCTGTGAGACCCAGCAGTCCCAGCCAGGTTAGCTCTCATCCTGTTTTTTAGGATCTTATCGGCCCAGCCTCCTCCTTGTCCTTGTAGATAATTTTTAACAGCTCCTTTCTTGGTGTTATATGAAACTACTATTTCATATTTTCCCATTTTTCTTATGACCACCCAGCATCCCTATTTTATGGATGTATCTTTAATTAAGGGGTGGAATAATCATTAGGTATCCTGGGAAAGGAGGGGATTTCAAGGACCCTCCTTCCTCCATTTACCACCCTCTTTCTCCTTTATTTGGATTTGCTTGAAAAAGTCATGGACTTGTCACCTTGACTGGGGTTTTGGCCATATTCTCTCTCTTATTTTGGGTTTTCTGTTCCCTGTGGTTTCTTTGCCTAGTTCTTGTTGTAACTGTTGTTTGGGTTTTTCCACCCTCCTGGGACTACCCAGTGCTCTTCCTATCTCAGCAGCAATGTAGGCCCATTTGCAGTAAACTCCAATCATCAGAACGCCTTCACAATGGCATACAATGAAGATTGATATACACAATAATGACTATAAATCACTGAGAGATTTCAAATGCCTCTGAATCACTAAAAATTTGATTGTGCTCAGTATCATTTTAGGAATAAATGTGTTTATTTCTGAATAAAGAGACTTAAAAAATAGATATATTTTTTGCAAGCAGCTATTTCACTAAGGATCATACAATTTCAGAGCTAGAAATGCCCTGTTGCAGTACAAAGTTGGGATGTCAATTTGGTATAAAATATCAAACCAGAGACCAGAGGGTTGTTGGGAAGATTGGAAAATGGGGGAAAATTTAAAGCCGAGGCTACATAAGCAGGTGTGAAGGGAGAGGTGGGGTTCTGGGGAGACATGGTTGGCATGGGATCCAAGAATAATGAACATGATTAGACAAGTTCCTAACAGGATAAATTCATACAGCTGAACCCATGTGGTATATGTGGACAAAAATCCATGGACAAACTACCAAAGCATGGGAGAAAGAGAGTGGCCAATAGTCCGATAGGATATTCAGTTGGATTGCTTAGAGTCTACAAGGGGTCTTAGTAGTCTGCCTTGTACCTTATCCCATTTTGCCAATAAGGGAAACTAAGGTTTAAGTAAAGTGAATTGTCCAAGGTCACACAGTTGGAAGTAGCAGATTTCAGCCTTATATTTAAGTTTTATAGCTTCTGTGCAACATTTCCTCCAGTCTAAAAAGCAGCCTCTAGGCAAACATGCCTGCAGGCTCAAAGCATCCAGCATATCACTTAGTTCTTTTCTTCTCTGGACATAAAAGTCAACCAGTGGCCAAAGGAGGAACTTAGAGTCGATCTCTGCTCTTTTCTTTTTTGAGAATTCATCATACGACACACAGTGTCTCAGACTAGATGACCTAACATTCTTGGATCCTCCTTCTGAAAGAAAAAGGAGAAAATATTCTTCATGGGAGTGTAAATTATATCAACTCACTACCTGCTGTCCTTTCACTGTTCACACAGGCAGAGCTGGATCCTTTAGTCCTAAATCAGTTTGAGAAACAAACAGGCAGAGCTAAGTGTCTATTATTGCCTAATAATGGGGTAGAAGATCGGTAAAACCACCTTGACCTCAAGGAGCTTACAGCTTACAGATTATTTGCCATTTACGTGAATCCAAACAAGAGAATTGTTCTAAATCACTTTAATAAACAATCAACCTTGGTCATGGTTGTTTTTTAAAAATCATAAAACAATTGAAAGTGATTTGCTGTACTGGAGGGCATGTGATGATGGTACAGTCTTCCTACCGTGAATGTAATATTTTTCTATTTTCAGATGAATCTTGATGCTATCAATACAACATAACTTTGATTTACTTGATATATTTTTACTAAATAAAAGCTTTCTAATATAAGAACATTTATTATGCATTAATTTTACTATACTCTATGTTCCATATTACATAACATAGATAATGCACTGAAACAAAATTTTTGGAGCTCTTGGCTTTTTCGACATTATGAGCAAATGATCATCTGGCTTAAAATGGTAAGCACAAAAAATATAGTTGAGTTGGACTCTCCTTAGACGTAACTCTCCACGCTGGGCCCCAAGGTCATGCTCTTCCCCTGGGAAAGTAGCTGGCTACTCAGTTATCTTTTCCTCCCTTAGTCAGCCACTACCACCTGAGCTTTCTCCTTCTGTTCTATGGTATTATTTTTTTTTTAATTTCAGGTCCATAATTATAAATATAGTGATTGAAAACAACTGGCTTTTCATTTGTGTTTTCTTTCCTAAGTGATAACTAAGAATTTTCTGTGACATTTTACTCTGTTCTTCAACAGTGGTCATGTATTAGAAAGTGATGTAGGCTTCTTCAATGTTCCTTAGCCAGAAATCATTCAAGAGATTTATTTTTAAAATCATATGTTAAACTTTTTAAATAAATAGTCCATTCACAAGTATAAATCGATAAGAATAGCACGGCCCTGAGCGATGACTCTTATCCCTTCTGGCTGTCTATATCCATATGCTTCCTCCCACCTTTCTCGGAGGTAGCTACTGTTCATCCATATATTTTAATCGGCAGTAGCACTTTGCACTCTGTGAGAAGATACAACTATACATCTGCATTCCTTCCTCTTTAGGACCATTCTATCACATGAAGTGCACTGTTCCATATTGCTTTTCTTTCCTTTTTTGGCTTAATATTTTGAAGCACTTCCATATTAGTGTATAGAGTATTCTTATTGATTTTTTAAAAGTCCATATGATGGGTTGTTTCTCAAATACATGTTTCTCAAATGTAGATTCACAAGTACGGGTGTTTTGTGCAGGGGAATTGAGATACCTAAACACTATTCCATGTCTGTTCATAACTGAATCAAGGCAAAATAAGCTCTAATACTTCAGCTCTGTAAAAAACAGCTCACCTGTTGTTAAATACACATTATTCACTGTTCAAGGTTTACAAGAACTTACAAGAACATATATACTTTACATCGTAGACTGATGTTTGTGAAGCCAATTTAGGTATGTAACATATCAATAATTAATTCTTCACTGATCCACCCATGATGGGGAGCCCTAATTTTATCACTACGGCAGCTAGAATAATTGGATAGTCCTGTCATTCCACTGTTCCTTCTGAGGTGTGCATAGAGTTAGCAATGTAATTATCCTATAATGAAGTCATAAATTCGTAGAGAGTTGACACTTGTTGATAGCTTTGTAGTATATCAGAAATTGTAATGACTTTTTTTATAAGGATTATCTTATTTAAAGTCTTAAAATGTCATAAAATTATTGTCATTCTGATATAATGGCCAAGAAAAATGAGATAAAAAGAACAGAGCAATTAACCATAGCCCACAATATTATATGATACAACCCATATTTGAATTCCTGTCATCTGAAAACAGCCTTAGATCTCAGTCCCTATACTCTGCTAATGAGATGTCTCTACTAACTCACCAGGAGTCTCATCTAACACAGTTTCCAAGCCAGTTGGAACAAAGCTCACATTTCGGCTCCACCATTTACTGGTTATATCTTCTTGGGAAATGTTCTGAACCTCCCTCTGAGCAACAAAGGATAACAAACAAAACTTAGGCCCACTCAGTTGAACATTACATCCATTTTGTGTGGTGTTCCCCTTGGTGTTATGCAATGTTACATTGTTGTAAGGGTCGAATGAGAATACTCATAAAATTAGATACATCCCCTGCACAAATAAATGCCCAATAATTGAGAACTTTAAAAAATAACAGAAAAATAACTGATGATAGAAGTGGCATCAGTCAGAGCTGATTTCCTAAAGACACTCTAACTCAATCAGAATTTGTGCATATAAACAAAACTCAATGTCCTTGAAATGTTTAGTGTAATAGCCTCAACTTTTTGAGATATTGGGGAAACTCAGAAAAGTCAGAGACTAGTGTGGTCTCCAAAGAGCTAATTTGGTTGCAAGGCATCACATATAAGCAACTCTCTATTGACTCATAGTAAGCATGATATGCCCTGAAAAGAAAAAAAAAAAAAAAAAAAAAAAAAAAAACCTACAAAGCAGCTGAAATATCTCTGCTACAAATTTGACTTAATCTATTTTATTGCTGGAGAAGCAGCAGAAGCTGAAGTTTTCTCAGCTGCTGAAAGTTCAAACTCATTCCCTCTTCTCTGGAGGACTTAATATTACCTAGGGAGAAAGTCCTTTTAACAAAGGCCTTTGGGTCTTTGAAATAGATTTAAGCCATTTTTAAAACAGTTTTATTGAGATATAATTTACGTATTATACAATCCACTTTAAACTGTATACAATATATTCACACATATATGTATGTAGCCATCACCACAATCAACTTTAGAACATTTTGTCACCTTCCCCTAAAAAACTCTGTCCCCATTAGTAGTAACTCTTTCATCCCCCATTTCCCCATAATCTCTGGCAGCCACTAATATATATTCTGTCCCTACAGTCTTGCCTACCCTGCACATTTCATATAAATGGAATCACATCATATATGATCTTTTGTGATTGGTATTTTCCACTTAGTGTAATGTTTTTAAGGTTCATTGTAGCATCTATCACGACTTTATTTTTTTATTGCCAAACAATATGACATTGCCTGGATATATCACTTTGTGTTTATCAATATTTCTCATCTTTTTTTTTTACCCATTTGTCAACATATAGGTTGGTTCTTTTTTTTTAGTGAATACAAATAATGCTCCTATAAACATTTATGTATACAATTTTGTGTGATCATGTTTTCGTCTCTCTGAGTCGTATACATAGGAGGGAAATTGCTGGGTTTCCCTCATAAGCATATGATATCATAAGCATATGATAACTATGCTTAACCTTTTGAGAAACTGCCAAATTGTTTTCCAAAGTGACTGCACATTTTACATCCCTGCCATTTGATCCACTTTGAAAGCCTAATATTACATGTTCACTTTTTAAAAAATAAATGGCTTTGCTTTGACCTGCCGTTTTACATCTGTTCCAGTGACTGGTTAAGAAGCCAGACTAAGTGATGAGACTATTAAAGCAAAATATTATCATACATTAAATCACTAAACTGCTTTGTTTAACATCTTCTGTCACTTTCTTTTCTGTTGACAATTCAGTCACACTTGTCATCTAATCCTTCAGGTATAATTCATTTCTTCCTCTGAATTTTATCCAACAGTGATCCTGGTGTAAGAAAACAATCCACAGTACTCCGCATTAGCTATCCCAATGCTAGTGACTTTAGTCTTTGTTTCAGTCTGTTTTACTGCTTTCCTGCTGCTTTTACAAATGTAACCTCTAGATTCACAGTTGTGGTTTGACAAAAAGGGAATAGATGGTGCCAAACACCAAAATGAAAAAAAATAAATGTATGTGAAACCATGTTCCGCTACGCTATCCATCATCCAAGAAAACAAAAAGTAAACAAAAGTAAAACCTAATCATAAGTATGGTTGCTGCATGTTCTTTGTATATAATTTGTCAATGAATGAAATCATACCTTCTGAAGGTTAAGATGTCTTGTACTGATGTGCCAATAAAGTCATACTACTTATTTTCAACATGGATTATAATTTAAATACATAGTTACAGTTTAAACACATTTCCTGCCTACAATACATATTAGAAATCTACTTACTTGTAATATTTTTTTTTCTCAATTTCAGGAAATTTTTAGTACCATCTTCAGAACCTACACAACGCATTCAAAGCTACTTCACAAATATTTATTGGGTGACAACCATCTGCAAGGCATTGTGCTAAGCATCCTTTTGAAAGGATTTTTGAAAGCTATTATTCTTTTGAATGTGCTCATTTGAGGCAAATATTCCTCCATGGATGGTGGGTTTTATTAGAGAAAATGGTCAAAAGTTATTCAAAGTCAGTTCTGATGAATGACATGGGTATGATCCATCGAGCAAGATGACATCCTTAATGGTCAAAATTATGTGTGACTATAAATTTATGAGGCTGATTTTCTTGTGTGGTTCATTAACTAGATTTGAAGAAAATTCCACAAGAGGAGTTCCAGTACATTTTGAGTGATGGAAGAAATGGTGAGGTGTGTGGTGCAAAAGTAACCATTTTGATGGATGGCACTCTTGCATATATCAGTCCTGGCATGTTTTTAAAACACACTCAATGCTTATGGTCACATATTATATATAGTGCCTAAAAAATACTGGACACTAAAAATGTCCACCCATATTCATAGACAGGATAATGTAATTTTCTAGTGACTGTGTCAGCCCTGACAAAGATAGGAAACAACTAATAGTACATGTGACTTGCCCTTTTCTAAGGAGCTGGGGCTTGAGTGCTATCTATTCCAACAAAGGAATTGAGCTACAGGGAAACATCCCAACTTACTAATGCCTTGACAATGCTCGGCTTATAGAAACTTCTCTAGGTAGCATTGCTTGTAGAAGTAGTCACAGAACGATCCTGGCTCTTATCATTTGTTTAAAGATCAAAACTAGTTTAATAGAACTTTAAAGTAGTGATCTCCAACTTTTTGGCACCAGGGACCAGTTTTGTGAAAGATGATTTTTCCATGGACCAGGGGGTGTGTTGGGGGCGTGGTTTTGGGATGAAACTGTTCCATCTCAGATCATCAAACATTAGTTAGATTCTCATAAGGAGCATGCAACCTAGATCCCTCACATGCACAGTTCACAACAGGGCTCATCCTCCTCTAAGGAGCTAATGCTGCTGCTGATCTGCCAGGAGTGAAGCTCAGGTGGTAATGCTCACTCACCCTCACTAACCTAGTGCTGTGCCACCCAATTCCTAGCAGGCCACAGACTGGTACTGGTCTGCAGCCCTGGGGGTTGGGGACTCCCACTTTAAAGGATTAAATCATGATCAAGTGTTATTTGTTGCCTACTTACTGGATTCTAAATCTTCCCCAAATTATTTGAACTACACTCAATCTAAAAGCTTCTCTTTTACAACCTAAGCCAAGAATTGTAGATAAGATGTGTTAGTTTCCTAGGGCTGCAGTAACAAATTTGCTTTAAACGAGGTATCCTAACATAATAGTAGTCTATTGTCTTAGATTTCTGGAATTTCTATGTCTGAAATCAAAGTTTCAGCTAGCTTGCGTCCTTCTGGAGGATGAAGAAGATATGTTCTATGACTCCCCTCTAGCTTACAGCGGCTGCTGGCCATCTTTGGCATTCCCTTTCTCAGATGCATCATTTCAATGTCTGCTTTCATTCTCAGATGGTTTTCTCCCCTCTAGGGGTATTTCTGTGTCCAAATTTTCCTCTTCTTATAAAGACACAAGTCATTAGAATAGGGTTCACCCTAATCGAGTATGACTTCATTCCAACTTGATTCTATCTTCAAAGACCCTATTTCCAGATAAGGGAATATTCAGAGGTCCCAGGTGACTTTGTGCTTTAGAAAGAAAGATACTATTCAACCCAGTACAATAGGTGTACTAGAAAATTGAATATACGAAAGTGTACAGCTCATTTGTGTAACCAATACTCTAATCAAAAATCAGAACATCACTAGTCCTCTAGAAGCCCACCTCACACCCTCCTCTAGTAACTAAATGCCCAGAGATAGCTATTGTTCTGATCACCAACAGCAAAGACCACTGTCGCCTGTTTTTAAAGTTTTTGTCATTGAAAACATACATTAAGTACTCTTTCGTGTCTGCCTTCTTTCACTGAACCTTTTTTTTGTACAAAATTTATCCACATTTTTGCATCTAGTCACAGATTGTTGATATCAAATGCTATATAGTATTTATTACATTACTGTACCACAATGTATCTATCCGTGTTGCTACAGATGGACACTTGGTGATTTCGTTTGGGGTTACTGTAGAGTGCTCCTATAAACATTCTAGCAAATTTCTTTTGGCGAACATATGGATACATTTCTATTGTGTGTGTAATTAGATTGAGTGGAATCTTGGGGTGGAATTGCTGCTCATAGGATATGCTTATGTTCAGCTTTAGCAAACTGGGTCAGATGGTTATTCTAAATGATTGTACTTATTTACATTGCAGTGTTTAAGAGTTGGGGTTGTTCCACATCTTTCCAACAACTTGAGAGTTTTCACTGTTTTTTCTTTATTTTTCCTTCTCCCATTCATTCCCACCCCCTCCTACACAAGCAGACCTCAGAAAAGTCATGCTATAGCTAAAAGCCAAAAAAAAAAAAAAAAAAAAAAAAAAAAAAAAAGGCCTATTAAATTTCTTTGTTTTTCAGTCTTTCATGAGGCTACATCTCCAGAAGGGGAGGATTCAGGGTACAGACCAAATGCCTTTGCCAAAATGTCTTGGCTAGAGGCAATGAGACAGAAAATTTGGGGTACAAAGAAAATGACTTGCCCAGAAGTGAAGGAGAGTGGGAACACCCGCATCAACCTAGACAGATTTCTCTAGGAAGGGTAATGTGGTGGGATGCCCAGAAGCTTCTCCAGGGAGATGACAAGACCCGATAGAGGAAATAAATTTTGGAAGTTGGTGCCTCAGGCAGACTTGAAGAAATAGTTCTGGCACTCCCAACAGCAAGGAGCCAATGAATAGGAAGGGCTATGTTAAGCAGTACAATTATATTTCAGATAAACCTGTGTGAGTAGTTAACAAAAAGACAAGATGGGGCCCTTTACCAAGCTCATCTCCACACAACCTGAGGCCACCACAGAAAGATAAAGGAACCCCAAGAAAGACTGAGATTAAAGAATTCAGCCAAAACAGTAGGGTTGGGGGCCTGAAGTAAAAATGGAATGATTCATTCCTGCCATTCTATAAAGGTAGGAAACTTGACTCTGAATTTCTTTGCCTACCTAAACTTTGAGCAGAGGAACTCATACACAGACATTTAATAATTACTTACTGAATAATGAATGATAACTAGCAGTAAGATCCAAAAATGCTTTAAGCTTAATCATGAGAAAACCTATTACTACAAGTTAACATTTCATCTCTGAGTATTGGGGATAAAGGTAACAGAGAAGGGGTCACAATTACTCACGGAATTGACATCAGCTCCATAGATCGGGGAACTAAACCTGGGATGCTTCACTTATTTCTCAGACTCTGATGCTGTTAAAGGTCTTTAGATGCTTTGTTTCATTCTCTGTGATAGCTGTGCTGGGGTGATGACATTTCATCTTGAATGTCTAGAGGCTTGTTAGCAGAGACCCTGTCACCGCCAGGGATCACAGCATTTTTGTGCTCAGTCCTTAGGGCACTGATCTTGGCTGTACAGCTGGACTCAGCAGCAGACGCCACATGGTCTAACATGACAAGCAGCTGGATCTCCAGCCAACAGGCTGTTATTTTCCTAAACTGAATGGCAGTTTGCAGAGCAGAGAGGGTGTTGCCTTTTTCCTTCCTATGTGAAAACAGCTCAACTTTAGCAATCACAGAGATTTGAAGAGATCAGAAGAGAAAATGGTAGTTTATTTTTGAAACATGTAACTAATGTGTCTGTTTAGAGCAGGTGGAAACAAGCAACCCAATCTGCCTAATGTAGCTCTACAAAATTGATATGAGGTTGGATTGAGTTTAATGCAAACATAGAGATAAAAAATAAGGCAAAACATCTAAGTATATAAGTAAATGTTTACATTTAAGGTATTGTATATAAGTTCTCTATAAACGTAATTATCAGTTTACCATGCCTTTCACTTTCCAAACAATATCTCTTTGTTGCAAGTCAATCCTCTGTCACTGAAAGCTGTACATCAGGAAATGAGCAATAGAATAATTGCAGGCTTTAGACCAACATTTGCTCTGAGACTTGAAACTATCAAGAAACTGGCAACTTTGTTTCTTGCAGAAGTAGACGCCTGCCTCTCAATTTGAGCAGTGCTATTGGCTATTTACATCTCCTTTATTTTATGACGAAAGTAAAATATCAGCCAGTCAAGAAGGACTTTTGTTTTTTTTCATTTTTTGTTGGTCAGTGGCTTATGGTACTTTAAGCCACCAGGGGGAGAAATGCATAGCATGCTTTATGTCTAAGTGAATCTTTTGAAACATTGTTTCCGAAAAGTATTCACACTCCTAACTTCCTGTGACAGCTGAAGGAGCAAATATGTTGGAACGATTGTTTCCCAAGGAAAATACTCTACATTTTGGAGTTCATTTATTCAAAGCCATTCAAATTTGGTGAAAGGGTCAAGAAGGCATCAAATAGCACATGAAATGCTTGCATTATAGTTATAGACGTGGAAAAATTATTTGCAGTCTTGAGCCTTTTGAGGTACAATTGTCAAAGGATATTTAGAATGTCAAACAATAAATGGGAGTAAAACAATTGTAATTTTGACCAAGGCTGGACAACCCCAGTGTACAATAGAATATTGGATTTGGGTGAGTTGCCCTTCTGTTTCAATACTGAAAAGGAGATAGAAGAAACAAATAATAGAGATCCTCCATTAGTAAAAGTTTCTACTTGATTTTATGGGACTGGGTCTAGCAAGAGACATAATGCTTTTAGAGGCTGAACAAAAGGATCTCCAGCCATAGTTACATGTGGGATTTTGCATCATTTTAAACAGAATATATTTTAAGATCACTTAAGCAGAATAATAAAAGATCTTATCTAGTTACCAGTGCATTGAAACTATTCCAGTTGGAACCTCATAGACAAGGACAATGAATCATTTTAGAAAGTACATGGAATCTGGCAGAATTAAAAACTAAAGGTAGTTAAACTTGGGAAAGTGTAGTGTAATAGAAAAAACATCATAGACCAGGTCATTAAAACCAAATTCTGGGTCTTTGAAAAGACTACAAAATTGTTAAAAAGAAAAACTTCATTAAGTCTCATCAATAAGAGAAATATATCAAAAATATAAAAATATATCAATAGCATTACAAATAATATCCTGTAACTACACATAAAGAGGGGATTTACAGTATTAAAAATATATAGGGGAGGTTCCAGGATGGCCAAATAGGAACAGCTCCCAGTATGAGTGATGCAGAAGACGGGTGATTTCTGCATTTCCAACTGGGGTACCAGGTTCATCTCACTGGGGCTTGTTGGACAGTGGGGGGAGCCCACGAAGTGGGACGGGGCATTGCCTCACCTGGGTAGTGCAAGGGATCGGGGAATTCCCTTTCCTAGCCAAGGGAAGCCGTGGCAAATGGTACCTGGAAAATTGGGACACTCCCACCCTAATACTGCACTTTTCCAACGGTCTTAGCAAACAGCACACCAGGAAATGATATCCCACTCCTGGCTCAGAGGGTCTCATACCTACGGAGCCTCGCTCACTGCTGGCACAGCAGTCTGAGATCAAACTGCAAGGTGGCAGCGAGGCTGGGGGAGGGGTGTCTGCCATTTCTGAGGCTTGAATATGTAAACAAAGTGGCCAGGAAGCTCGAACTGGGTGAAGCCCACCACAGCTCAAGGAGGCCTACCTGCCTCTGTAGAATTCACCTCTGGGGGCAGGACATAGCTGAACAAAAGGCAGCAGAAACTTCTGCAGACTTAAACGTCCCTGTCTGACAGTTTTGAAGAGAGTAGTGATTCTCCCATGATGGAGTTTGAGATCTGAGAACATATAGACTGCCTCCTCAAGTGGCTCCCTGATCCCCGAGTAGCCTAACTGGGAGACACCTCCCAGTAGGGGCCGACTGACACTTCATACAGCTGGGTGCCCCTCTGAGAAGAAGCTTTCAGAGGAAGAATTAGGCAGCAACATTTACCGTTCTGCAATATTTGCTGTTCTGCAGTCTCCACTGGTGATACCCAGGCAAACAGGGTCTGGAATGGTCCTCCACCAAACTCCAAGAGACCTGCAGCTGAGGGTCCTGACTGTTACAGGGAAAACTGACAAACAGAAAGGACATCCACACCAAAACCCCATCTGTACATTATCAACATCAAAGACCAAAGGGAGATAAAACCACAAACATGGGGAGAAACCAGAGCAGAAAAGCTGAACATTCTAACAATCAGAGCACCTCTTCTCCTCCAAAGGAAAGCAGCTCCTCGGCAGCAACGGAACAAAGCTGGATGGAGAATGACTTTGACGAGTTGAGAGAAGAAGACTTTAGACAATCGGTACTAACAAACATGTCCAAGCTAAAGCAGGATGTTCGAGCCCATTGTAAAGAAGCTAAAAACCTTGAAAAAAGATTAGATAATGGCTAACTAGAATAAACAGTGTAGAGAAGACCTTAAATGACCTGATGGAGCTGAAAACCATGGTATGAGAACTATGTGATGCATGCACAAGCTTCAGTAGCCAATTCGATCAAGTGGAAGGACGGGTATCAGTGATGAAGATCAAATGAATGAAATGAAGCTAGAAGAGAAGTTTAGAGTAAAAAGAAATGAACGAAGCCTCCAAGAAATACGGGATTATGTGAAAAGACCAAATCTATGTCTGATTGGTGTACCTGAAAGTGATGGGGAGAATGAAACCAAGTTGGAAAACACTCTTCAGGATATTATCCAGGAGAACTGCCCCAACCTAGCAAGGCAGGCCAACATTCAAATTCAGGAAATACAGAGAACGCCACAAAGATACTCCTCGAGAAGAGCAACTCCAAGACGCATAATTGTCAGATTCACCAAAGCTGAAATGGAGGAAAAAAATGTTAAAGATAACCAGAGAGAAAGGTGGAGTTATTCACAAAGGGAAGCCCATCAGACTAACAGCGATCTCTCAGCAGAAACTCTACAAGCCAGAAGAGACTGAGGGTCAATATTCAACATTCTTAAAGAAAATAATTTTCAACCCAGAATTTCATATCCAGTCAAGATAAGCTTCATAAGTGAAGGAGAAATAAAATCCTTTACAGACAAGCAAATGCTGAGAGATTTTGTCACCACCAGGCCTGCCTTGCAAGAGCTCCTGAGGGAGGCACTAAATGTAGAAAGGAACAACCAGTACCAGCCACTGCAAAAACATGTCAAAGTGTAAAGACCATCAATGCTAGGAAGAAACTGCATCAACTAATGAGCAAAATAACCAGCTAACATCATAATGACAGGATCAAATTCACACATAACAATGTTAACCTTAAAAGTAAATGGGCTAAATGCTCCAATTAAAAGACACAGAATGGCAAATTGGATAAAGAGTCAAGACCCATCAGTGTGCTGTATTCAGGACACCCAACTCATGTGCAGAGACACACATAGGCTCAAAATAAAGGGATGGAGGAAGATCTACCAAGCAAATGGAAAACAAACAAACAAACAGGAGGTGCAATCCTAGTCTCTGATAAAACAGACTTTAAAGCAACAAAGATCAAAAGAGACAAAGAAGGCCATTACATAATGGTAAAGGGATCAATTCAACAAGAAGAGCTAACTATCCTAAATATATATGCACCCAATACAGGAGCACCCAGATTCATAAAGCAAGTCCTTAGAGACCTACAAAGACTCTGACTCCCACCCAATAATAATGGGTGACTTTAAGACCCCACTGTCAACATTAGACAGAACAACAAGACAGAAAGTTAACAAGGTTATCCAGGAATTGAACTCAACTCTGCACCAAGCAGACCTAATAGACATCTACAGAACTCTCCACCCCAAATCAACAGAATATACATTCTTCTCAGCACCACATTGCACTTATTCCAAAATTGACCACATAGTTGGAGGTAAAGCACTCCTCAGGAAATGTAAAAGAAAATAAATTATAACAAGCTGTCTCTCAGACCACAGTGCAATCAAATTAGAACTCAGGATTAACAAACTCACTCAAAATCACTCAACTACATGGAAACTGAACAACCTGCTCCTGAATGACTACTGGGTACATAACGAAATGAAGGCAGAAATAAAGATGTTCTTTGAAACCAATGAGAACAAAGGTACAACATACCAGAATCTCTGGGACACATTTAAAGCAGTGTGTAGAGGGAAATTTACAGCACTAAATACCCACAAGAGAAAGCTGGAAAGATCTAAAATTGAC
Source organism: Papio anubis (assembly GCF_008728515.1). Lineage (NCBI taxonomy): Eukaryota > Metazoa > Chordata > Mammalia > Primates > Cercopithecidae > Papio > Papio anubis. The sequence goes on from NC_044994.1 coordinate 19,789,594, forward strand.
ACCCTAACATCACAATTAAAAGAACTAGAGAAGCAAGAGCAAACACATTCAAAAGCTAGCAGAGGGCAAGAAATAACTAAGATCAGAGCAGAACTGAATGAGATAGAGACAAAAAAAAAAAAAAAAAAAAACCTTCAAAAAATCAATGAATCCAAGAGCTGGTTTATCAAAAAGATCAACAAAATTGAGAGACCTCTAGCAAGACTAATAAAGAAGAAAAGAGAGAAGAATCAAATAGATGCAATAAAAAATGATAAAGGGGATATCACCACCGATCCTACAAAAATACAAACTACCATCAGAGAATACTACAAACACCTCTATGCAAATAAACTAGAAAATCTAGAAGAAATGAATGAATTCCTGGACACATACATCCTCTTAAGACTAAACCAAGAAGAAGCTGAATCCCTAAATAGACCAATAACAGGCTCTGAAATTGAGGTAATAATTAATAACCTACCAATCAAAAAATGTCCAGGACCAGATGAACTCACAGCCTAATTCCACCAGAGGTACAAAGAGAAGCTGGTACTATTCCTTCTGAAACTATTCCAATCAACAGAAAAAGAGGGAATCCTCCCTAACTCATTTTATGAAGCCAGCATCATCGTGATACCAAAGCCTGGCAGAGACACAACAATAAAAGAGAATTTTAGACCAATATCCCAGATGAACATCGATGCAAAAATCCTCAATAAAATACTGGCAAACTGAATCCATCAGCACGTCAAAAAGCTTATCCGCCACAATCAACTGGGCTTCACTCCTGGGATGCAAGGCTGGTTCAACATACACAAATCAATAAACATAATCCATCGTATAAACAGAACCAAAGACAAAACCACATGATTATCTCAAAAGATGCAGAAAAGTTCTTTGACAAAATTCAACAGCCCTTCATACTAAAAACTCTCAATAAACTAGGTATTGATGGGACATGTCTCAAAATAACAAGAGCTATTTATGACAAACCCACAGCAAATATCTCAGTGACTGGCCAAAAATAAGCATTCCCTTTGAAAACTGGCACAGACAGGGATGCCCTCTCTCACCACTCCTATTCAACATAGTGCTGGAAGTTCTGACAAGGGCAGTCAGTCAGGAGAAAGAAATAAACAGTATTCAATTAGGAAAAGAGGACGTCAAATTGTCCCTGTTTGCAGGTAACATGATTGTATAGATAGAAAACCCCATTGTCTCAGCCCAAAATCTCCTTAAGCTGATAAGCAACTTCAGCAAAGTCTCAGGATACAAAATCAATGGCAAAAATCACAATCATTCCTATACAGCAATAACAGACAAACACAGAGCCGAATCATGAGTGGACTCCCATTCACAATTGCTTCAAAGAGAATAAAATACCTAGGAATCCAACTTACAAGGGATGTGAAGGACCTCTTCAAGGAGAACTACAAATCACTGCTCATGAAATAAAAGAGAACATAAACAAATGGAAGAACATTCTCTGCTCATGGATAGGAATATTCAATATCTTGAAAATGGCCACACTGCCCAAGGTAATTTATAGATTCAGTGCCATTCCCATTAAGTCACCAATGACTTTCTTCACAGAATTGGAAAAAACTGCTTTAAAGTTCATATGGAACCAAAAAAGAGCCTACATTGCCAAGACAATCCTAAGCCAAAAGAACAAAGCTGGTGGCATCACGCTACCTGACTTCAAACTATACCATAAGGCTACAGTAACCAAAACAGCATGGTACTGGTACCAAAACAGAGATATAGGCCAATGGAACAGAACAGAGCCCTCAGATATAGTACCACACATCTACAACCATCTGATCTTTGACAAACCTGACAAAAACAAGAAATGGGTAAAGGATTCCCTATTTAATAAATGGTGCTGGGAAAACTGGCTAGCCATATGTAGAAAGCTGAAACTGGATCCCTTCTTTACATCTTATACAAAAATTAATTCAAGATGGATTAGAGACTTAAATTTTAGACCTAAAACCATAAAAACCCTAGAAGAAAACCTAGGCAATACCATTCAGGACATAGACATGGGCAAGGGCTTCATGACTAAAACACCAAAAGCACTGGCAACAAAAGCCAAAATTGAGAAATGGGGTCTCATTAAACTAAAGAGCTTCTGCACAGCAAAAGAAACTACCATCAGAGTGAACAGGCAACCTACAGAATGGGAGAAAATTTTTACAATCTACCCATCTGACAAAGGGCTAATATCCAGAATCTACAAAGAACTTAAACAAATTTACAAGAAAAAAAATCAAACAACTCTATCAAAAAGTGGGCAAGGATATGAACAGACAATTCTCAAAAGAAGACATTTATGCAGCCAACAGACACATGAAAAAAGGCTCATTATCACTGGCCATCAGAGAAATGCAAATCAAAACCACAATGAGATACCATCTCACACCAGTTAGAATGGCAATCATTAAACAGTCAGGAAACAACAGGTGTTGGAAAGGATGTGGAGAAATAGGAACACTTTTACACCGTTTGTGGGACTGTAAACTAGTTCAACCATTGTGGAAGACAGTGTGGCGATTCCTTAAGGATCTAAAACTAGAAATCCCATTTGAGTCAGCCATCCCATTACTGGGTATATACCCAAAGGACTGTAAATCATGCTGCCATAAAGACACATGCACACATATGTTTATTGCGGCACTATTCACAATAGCAAAGACTTGGAACCAACCCATATGTCCATCAATGATAGATTGGATTAAACAAATGTGGCACATATACACCATGGAATACTATGCAGCCCTAAAAAAGGATGAGTTCATGTCCTTTGTAGGGACATGGATGCAGCTGGAAACCATCATTCTGAGCAAACTATTGCAAGCACAGAAAACCAAACACTGTATGTTCTCACTCATAGGTGGAAATCAAACAATGAGAACACTTGGACACAGGGTAGGGAACATCACAGACCAGGGCCTGTTGTGGGGTAAGGGGTGGGGGAAGGGATAGCATTAGGAGGTATACCTAACGTAAATGATGAGTTAATGGGTGCAGCACACCAACATGGCACATGTATACATGTGTAACAAACCTACATGTTTTATACATGTACCCTAGATACTATATAAGTATAATTAGTAATGGTTGCCAAAATATCTTGTGATATAAACTTAGACTCTCCCTACTCAGATTTGGTACAATACCAAAACTGACTCAAAAATTTTGTAAACCTAAGAAAACATTTTAAATAGATAGTCAAAGGCTGACAAAGTATACTTCTAAGAAAGAATGAATCCAAATGATTTTGTGTGTTTTTCAAAACGACTAAGGAAAAGCCATGTTCTGATTTAGAGAACAGAAAAAGAGGGTGGGCTTCTCAGTTGATTTTCAAACCTGGTATTGTCTGTGTCCTAAAATAAGCTAATGAGAAGGACAAAAAATACATAGTATATGAACACTGATGCAAACACACATGCACACACACACTATTTTTAGATAGAACAAAGGAATATATTTTAAAATAAACAAAGGAATATATAAAAAGCTTAACATAAGCTCTTAAAATTTAAGAATGGAAGAAAACTTTTTCAACCTGATAAATAGTAGCTACCAGAAACCTACAAAAACATCATTTTTATCATTTTCAATGTTAAAATGATTAAATGAGATACATTTTAATGTATCTTCTTAAAAATGTCAGATACAAGATATTTTGGCAACCATTACTAATATTCAGTAATTTTAGTGAAATAAAGATGCTTGCCAAAGCAATAACACAAGAAAAAGTAATGTGGGAAACTATATAAAAGAAAGATAAAAGCTATGCTAATTTAAATGCTAAGAATTCCTACTTAAATACACATGTCAAGAAACAAGATCAACATAGAAAAGCAAGCTTTTTATAGCGCAGTGATTAGAAAATTCAGTTCAAAGGATGAAGCAAAAAAAAAAAAGGACCCCTTTTAGGGAACAATAAAATCATAAATCATCCAGAAAAGAACCTAACAAATGCCAACCTACTTAATGACTATTTAAAAAGTTCACTACAGAACAAAGTAATAAAGATAATAAGGTATTTGTAGCCAATACTACCAAACAGTTTTCCAAAGTGGTGGTGTAAATTTAGACTCCCCCCACTCCAGTAATATATGAGAGGTCCAGTTTCTCTTCTGTACTTAATATTGCCTTCATGGTTTTAATTTTCATGTCTTTAATGAATGAGATTGAAACTTTTTCAACTTTCATGGAACTGACTTTTCCACATGGTATAAGATAGGACTCAATATTTTCTACAAAACATATCTTGTTATGGTCCAGAACCATTTATTTAATAGACCATTTTTTCTCAACTACACTGCAGTGACTCCTTTCCAATAAACCAGTTCACCATATATGTGAGTCGGTTTTTGGACTGTGTTCTGTTTTACTAATCTACTTGTTTATCTTTAAATGAATTTCAGCATGTTTTAATTGTAATAACTTTATAGTAGGTCTTCAGATTTAGTAGCGTAAGTCTACCAAATTTATTCTTCTTAAAGACGGTTCTTACTCATTTGGACTTTTTTAGTTTTTATATTTTTTAAAAATTAGATTGTCCATTTCAAAAAAAATGCATGCTCTTTGTAATCTAACTGGGGTTACATTTGATTTAATAATAAATTCCAAGAAAATTAATATGTTTAATACATTGAGTCTTACAAAATATTTATTTTGTTCCTGATTTCCCTGGGTAATGTTTCATAGGTTTCTGTCTATAGGCATTTATAAAAATATATTCTATTGACTTTTTCCTAGTTATTTAATATTTTATGCTATTTTAAATAGTATGTTTTTCCATTTATCTTTAGTTGTTTCTTGTTTTGTACAGAAATACTATTGACCTTGCATCTAATGACCTTGCTAAATTGACTTATTAATCCTAATAATTTATTGGTAGAATATTTTGGATTTTATACATAACAATTATGAGTTTTAAGTCTTCCTTTCCAATTCTCATACTACTTATTTATTTATTTGTTTGTTTGTTTATTTTTTATTTTATTCTATTTTATGCAATGACAAATCTTCCAAACAATGTTGAATTGAAATGGTTATATTGGTAATCTTGTTCTGTTTTTGAGTTCAAGAGGAAAGCTTTCAGTATTTCATTATTACATTTGACAATGAAATATCAAATGCCATTGAGAATTTTCATGGGTATTCTTTAGAATTTTCATGGGTATACTTTATCAGATTAGAAAAGTTCTATTTATTTACTGGTTACTTTCCAAGAGTTTTAATCATAAACGAATATAACATTTTATTAAATGCCTTTTCTGAATCAAATTTATCATCCGATTTTACTTCTTTATTCAGTTAACAGAGCATTACAGTAATTGATTGTCAAATATTAAGCCAAACTTTTGTTACTAGGGCTAACCCATCTTTGTTGTTGTTATCATTTTTATACATACCAGATTTGATTGATTTACTAATCTTTTCCTTGGGATTTTTGTGTCTATGTTTATAAGAAAAATTGCCATGTAATTTTTGTTGGTATCAGTGCTGTGCCAAACTCACAATATGAGTTGAGGAGTTCATCCTACGGAGGATTTATGTAAGTTTGTTGTTATTTATTCTTTAAATATTTGAAAAGATTAACTGCTTATGTCCTTTGTGCCAGGAGATTTTCATTATGGGGAAGTTTTTAATAATGAAATCAGTGTCTTTAATAGATAATAGAACTGCTCAAATTTTTTTTTATTTCTTTATGTTTTTGCTTTGTTAGATTGTGATTTTCAATGATTGTTTCCAATTCACCTAAATTTTCAAATTTATGGGTTAAATGTTCATGTTTATCACAGCATTCTAGCCAAGTCATGAGTAATTTTTTACTTGTCAGAAATACAATAACTGTGTCTAAAATCGTAAATGGATTCAGTAACCTAGTACAGATTAATGACAGAAGTCCAATAAATCATTTTTCTGCCTTGCTTAAATATGCAAGCCTAATGCCTTCCCCTGTCACCGACACAACAATAATGAGTCAATGTGGTGTCATCATCAAAACAAATAAGAAAATTTTTAAGTAAAAATCAGACACAAATTTTTGTAGATGTACATAGACATGGTTCATTCACCTAATACTTCATTATTTATCTTGCTTTTAGATACGTTGGTGCAATATTATTCTACTTTTTCATTAAATACTAAATTCCTCTCAGCATGACAAATTGGGGTTTTCTGTTTCAATACTACACATTAATTCAAAGTGTAGTGCCTGCAGAGTAATCTGTTGAATTGGTGAAAGATTTTTATTCAGTATCAATAGAAGAACTGAGCTTAAGGAGGCAAAATCAATTCACGAGCAGCTCCGAATCTTGATTCGTATCCAAGTGTTCAGCTCTTGAGCATGAACAATTGTAATCACATACATCCCTGAAATCTTCAGCCACGATGAAAGTTATACTGAATAAGTCATGTTCTACAGTAGCTATAAATGTAATAGGTGATCTAGGTAGTTTGGCTTATATTTTACAGGGATCTTAAATTATTTCTTTCTCAGCAGTTCTTTTCTCCTTATTGTAGCGCTTTATCTTCCTCCATGCCATGGTTAATTTTAAGCTGATTGTTTGCAATAATAATTAGAGGACTTTTTCAGAGATTGAGCTTTCTTGAAAATGAAAGAGAATGTTAACAGAAAGTATTCCTAAAATTAATTATCACTTAAGGATTTATGGAAATGGCTGTTTTTATTTTTGGTTTTGGTTTTTTGAGACAGAGTTTCACTCTTGCTGACCAGGCTGAAGTGCAATGGCACGATCTCGGCTCACCGCAACCTCCACCTCCAGGGTTCAAGCAGTTCTTCTGCCTCAGCCTTCTGAGTATCTGGGATTTCAGGCATGTGCCACCACGCCCAGCTAATTTTGTATTTTTAGTAGAGACGGGGTTTCTCCATGTTGGGCAGGCTGGTCTCGAACTCCCGACCTCAAGTGATTTGCCCACCTTGGCCTCCCAAAGTGATGGGATTACAGGCTTGAGCCACCATGCCCAGCCAGAAAAGGCTCTTTCTAAAATTGAAGTCATGTATTATAACATTATTTTATGTTTCATCAAATTAATATGTCTTTATGTGAAGTATATCCCAATAAAGCTTAAAAATTAGTTTAAAAGACAAAAACTAGTTTAAAAACTAATGTGTCTTGGACATTTGCTAACATAATACCCTAGAAGGAAAAGGATACAATTTTCTTGATAAAATATTATGAGACTATTTCTAATGAAAATATAATACTTAGGATTTTTTCCTTTCACTTAAAACCAGTAGGATTCTTGTCATTCTGTGCTTCACATTTTTGTAGTTCCAGAAACAGTTATGTATATGTCTGTATATAATCACCTAAAATTTTTTCTGAAATAGCTATCAGAATTACCAAGAAACCATGAAGCTTAAAGAAGGCTTCTCATCTATGATAGACAATGATCCATTTAAATGAACGTTTAACCCATAAATGGGCATGAAATGGTCTTGGGAACTCTTAGGCCTCTACAGTGTTTTTAAAAAATCATTTTATCTCTACCTGCATGCAAAAAAAATAAATATAAAAAAGAACCTTTCTCAAAGTCACATATTTTATGTCTGTCTATGGCATCTGCTGCCTCCTCTTGTCATTGTCATCAGAATTTTTTTTTTTTTTTTTTTTTTTTTTTGAGATACAGTCTTGCTCTATCACCCAGGCTGAAGTGCACTGGCACGATCTCGGCTCACTGTAACCTCCGCCTCCCAGGTTCAAGCAATTCTCATGCCTCAGCCTCCTAAGTAGCTGGGATTACAGGGATGCGCCACCATGTCTGACTAATTTTTTTGGATTTTTAGTAGAGATGGGATTTCACCATGTTGACCACGCTGGTCTCGAACTCCTGACCTCATATGATCCACCCACCTCAGTCTCCTAAAATGCTGGGATTACAGGCATGAGCCACCGTGCCTGTCCCAGAATTTCTCCTGATTCTACTTCTGCAATCTCAACCCTTCCTGTTAAATTCATCAAAGAATTGAGGACCCAACTCATTTTCTTCTGTATATCCTTGGAATTATTTTCTATTGTATTCTCTCCCTGTCAGTGTCAATAATAATTATTGTGAGGATTAAAACTAACAATTATAATATTTATATCATCTTTTCCAGGCTCTAAATTGTATACTCATTATATAATTTGGCTTTCAAAATAACCTCATTCTGTTTTCTTCTTAAAGGAGGAAGAAACAGGCTCAGAGATGTAAAACATTTTCCAAAGGCACCACACCTTGTACTCAGGTGTGGTTGCATTTAAACCTAAGTTTAGTTGACTCTAAGAGGATATCTATTTCTTTGTACCATGAATCTTTAGAACTCAAAAATTCACAGAGAATAATACTACACAGTTGAATAACAATCAATTAATCTCTGTGTCTCTTTGATCATGTCATTTGATTTGGGCTTTCCTAATCTAGTTTTCTTCTTATGATACGTTATTTGGGGAATAGCAGAAAAAGAGTTAGGTACTCATGATTTACCCATGTTGAAAATGATGTAATGTGGCACATTTTCAGATATAGTACATAATCATAGGTTCAGTGATAAAGGACAGAAATTTTAGTATTTCAGGTAAGTCTCGGAACATTCCTTTTATTGTGTAAGCATTTATTGAGTATTTACTATGTACATCCACAGAATGTTGAGGCCAAATCATAAGAAAAACATGATCTCTCCTTCAAGAAGCTTATTTTGAAACTTATGAATTGCATTCTGTTTGAGCAATAAAACCATCAAAGGGTCAAGGACTTTGTTCTGTTAACCATGTATCTCCAGTGTCTCTCTCTGTTCCCTGTACAAAGTTGTTACTGGTTAACATTTATTAAATTAATTAATTAATAAAACACTTCTAAAGTATGACCCACAGTCCCTTCGGGGTCCCTGAGTCCCTCTTGCGGGGGTCCATAAAGCAAAAGTATTTTAATAATACTAAAACGTTTTGTTTCCTTGTTTTATTCCCTTTCTCTCACCAGTGTACAGTGAGTTGTTTTTTTTTTTTTAACTTTTATTTTAGTTTCAGAAGATCATGTATAGGATTGTTATATATGTAAATTGTATGCCAGGGGGGTTAGTATACAGATGACTTCATCATGCAGGTAAAAAGCATAGTGCTCGATAGGCAGATTTTTGATCCTCCCTCTCACCCTGCACCCTGAAGTAGGTCCCCATGGCTGTGGTTTGCTTCTTTGTGTCCATGCGTACTCAATGTTTAGCTCCCACTTGTAAGTGAGAACAGGGGGCATTTGGTTTTCTGTTGTTACATTAATTTGCTTAGGATAATGGCCTCAAGCTCCACCTATGTTGCTGCAAAGCACATGATCTCATTCTTTTTTAAGACTGTGTAGTATTCCATGGTGTATATGTACCACATTTTCTTTATCCAGTCTACCATTGATGGGCATTTACTATTGTGAATAGTGCTGCAATGAACATACACACGCATGTGTCTTTATGGTAGAATAATTTATATTCCTGTGGGTATATACCCTATAATGGGATTGCTGAGTCAAATGGTAATTCTCTTTTAAGTTCTTTGAGAAATGTTCAAACTACTTTCCACAATGGCTGAACTAATTTACATTTCCCTCCAGCAGTGTATGAGTATTCCCTCTTTTCCATAACCTGACCAGTATCTGTTATTTTTTTGCCTAGCCATTCGGACAGGTGTGAGATGGTATCTCATTGCCTTTGACTTTTGATTTGTATTTCTCTAATGATATTAGCGATATTGAGCTTTTTTTCATGTAGCTTGTTGGCTGCATGTATGTCTTCTTCTGAAAACTGTCTGTTCATGTCCTTTGACCATGTTTTAATGTCTGTTTTTGTTGTTGTTGTTGTTATTTGTTTAAGTTCCTTATAAATCAAGCTTGTCCAACCCGTGGCCTGCAGAGCACATGTGGTCCAGGACATCTTTAAATATGACCCAACACAAATTTGTAAACTTTCTTAAAACATTATGAGCTTTTTCTGTGATTTTTTTTCTTTTTTTAGTTCATCAGCTATTGTTAGTATTAGTGTATTTTATGTGTGACCCAAGACTACTCTTCTTCTTCCAGTGTGGCCCAGGGATGCCAGAAGGTTGGACACAGGAGTTTCCAATCTTTCGGCTTAAATTCTGGATATTAGACCTCTGTCAGATGCATAGTTTGCAAATATTTTTTCTAATTCTGCAGGTTGTCTTTTTATTCTGTTGATAGTTCTTTCGGTGTGCAGAAGCTGTTTAGTTTACTTAGCTTTGAAAGGTCAATTTTTGCTTTTGTTGTAATTGCTTTTGGCATCTTCATCATAAAATCTTTGCCGGGTCCCATGTCCAAAATGGCATTTCCTAGGTTATCTAGGTTTTTATAGTTTCAGGTTTTGCATTTAAGTATTTAATCCATCTTGAGTTGATTTTTGTGTATAGTATAAGGAAGGGATTCAGTTTCAATCTTCTGCATATGACTCGCCAGTTATCTCAGTACCATTTATGGAATAGGAAGTCCGTTCACCATTGCTTGTTTTTCTCAACTTTATTGAAGATCAGATGGTTGGAGGTGTGCAGCATTATTATTTCTGGGCTCTCTGTTCTGTTACATTGGTCTATATGTCTGTTTTTGTACCAGTACCATGGTGTTTTGGTTACCATATCCTTGTAGTAGAGTTTGAAGTCAAGCAATGTGATTACTCTAGCTTTGTTCCTTTTGCTTAGAATTGTCTGGGCTATTTGGGCTCATTTTTGGTCTCATATAAATTTTAAAATAGTTTTTCTAATTCTGTGAAGAATGCCATTGTAGTTTGATAGGAATAGCATTGAATCTATAAGCTGCTTTGGACAGTCTGGCCACTTTAAAAACATTGATTTTTCCTATCTATAAACATGGAATAGTTTTTCATTTGTTTGTGTCATCTCTGGATTCTTTCAGTAGTTTGTAATTCTTATTACAGAGATCTTCCCCCACCCCAACCCTGGTTAGCTGTATTACTACATATTTAATTACTATTGTGAATAGGATTGCATTCTTGATTTGGCTCTCAATTTTTATGTTGTTGGTGTATAGGAATGCTACTGATTTGTACACATTGATTTTGTATTCTGAAACTTTGCTGAAGTTGTTCATCAGATCAAGGAGCTTTTGGGCAGAGACTATGGGGTTTTCTACATATTGAATCATATTGTGGTAGGGTTATTAAGAAATTATTTTAGTCAGGTAGAGAGGAAAAGAGATCCTTAGAAAGCTGTTTCTTTTAAAGCAGCTCCAGAAATGTTTTTGTCTAGCAGGAAAGCCCCGGCTCCTAGAGCCAGGCCAGCAACCTTTGATATGCAAATGCAGGCCATTAGAAACTGGGTCCACCCAAACATGGCGATTCCCATGGCCTTCTTCCCCTTTCCCCACATGTGCCTGGCAACATGGTCGTCCCCACGTATTCCCACGTGTATAGAACATAATGGTGCCCTGCATTTGCATATTTAAAGGCTAGGGTGGGAGGGCCAAATTTTCCAGAGCTATGTGGATGACATGCCTGGTCAAACCAATCCCCTGAGCCCTATGCAAATCAGACTAGCCATCATCTCCTCCAGCCTCTGCATATATATCTAGCTGGTGTCCACTGCACTTGGGGTTCCCTCTCTGGGCTTTGAAGCCTCCCTCCCTCTGTCTCTGTACAGGGGAGCTTTTTCCTTCTCCCTTCCTTCTTGCCCCTTCTTTCCTATTAAATTCTCTGCTCTTTAAAACCACTCTATGTGTGTCCGTGTCATTTTACCTAAACCGGCGTGAGGACCAAGAACCCTGATGTTCCTCTACTCATTGGAGCCCTATCATCATCAGCAAACAGGGATAGTTTGACTTCCTCTCCTCCTATTTGGATGCCTTTTATTTCTTTCTCTTGCCTGGTTGCTCTGGCTGTTACTTACAGTGACTTTTCCAGAAGCTGTATGATGACATCAACACTCTGGCAGCTAATGCATCTCACGTGTACTTGTGCATTTCTGCACTTTGAAAATGACTCAGTTTTAATTTCGAACACTATATATGTGGATACATATAACACATAAAATTACAAAATCTCTTTGGGTCCTGAGCATTTCTGAGAATTCAAGGGTTCCAAAGGTCAAAAAGTGTAAGGAGACAAAATTAATAGTTTAAATATTTTCAAAGATATTAAAGAAATTGTCTTCACTTTCTGATTGTAATTCATTGTTCTCATACTGTGGTCTCAAATGTTAAGCCAACTATGCCTCACTCCCCACTCCCCAACAGTTACTTGATTTTATTAGGGAAAATCATTTTGCATGGGTGATTCTACATCTGGTAGGATCAATAAAGTATTAGTACTGTGTAATGGGCTGCAATGCCAATAAATCTAATCTGCTCTTGAACTTTATTTTGTTTGTTTTTTTGTTTCTGTGTTTGTTAAGAATGTTATATCTTGGCAGAGTAGAGAAATGGCTGGGTGCCAAATAGGTCTCACCGAACAATATTCTCATAAAATCCAATTAAATGAATCTTGGAAAGCCGGGATTTCATAGGGCCTACATGAGGCTTTCAAAATGACTGGAAATACACTGAGCAAGACTTTACTGGGGACTCATCAGACTGAATACATTTGAAAAATAATCAGAGGTATTTATCGAATGCACGATATATACGGTAACTTGAGACAAATCACTTTGCCATTTTTCTATCTACAGATTTTTTTTTTCCCCATTCGATATTTGCAAGTGGAAAAAAAAACAACATTAAACTCCTCTTGGACACATAAATGACTCTTTACTGCCTTGTGGCTGAGGGAGACAGTCTATGGTGTAATAGATTAATCCTCCAGTTGGGATTCTGCTTTCTTTTATTTAAACTTTTCTTCCCAAATGCATAGCAGTATAAAATCCCTTTTATGTCAGAGTGGAAGAACAAGGAAAACATGGAGATCTTTCTATTTTTATGTTATTTGTTAATCTTCAAAAGGAGTTTTATCTCATTCAAGAATTTTAAAAATCCTAACAATTTTAAAAAATGTATACGCAATTATACATTTTGATCTGTTTTCAAATTTTGATCCTCGTTTGGAATGACTGGAAATTTGAAACTTGATACATTATGAATTACATGGGGTGTGGTGGATCTTCAATGTGATTAAATTAACCAGAAAAATCAACGGTGAATTTTGCTGCCATTAAGTAAAGGTGAGTTGGAAAGTTCATCAATTTCATAAAAGGCTAATGATGAAATATTTTCTGAAATCCTGTGTGAATAAAAAAAGTATGTATTATTGACACCTCAGAGGAAGAATATAAATAGGTACACATTTTAAAAATATTTTTTTCAGTCAAAATTCAACTAAACCTTAATTAGTAGGTAAGATCAAGCAAATAAACAAAACCTAAAAAAATAAAAACAGGTTGAAGCTCAACATAAGAGTTCTGGAAGCTGGTTTTGCCCCCACAGTTATCTGTAAATTGGGGCTTGTTAAAAACAGGTTTAATTAATATGCATGCCAGGATTTTACATCAAAGGAATCCCTTGAACCCCCACCCTGACTCACTGGAGTGAATTTGAATTTGCCATGGATTTCTACCAAGAATGTTTCCAAAACTATGTTTATCAGAAAATTGAACCATTGAGAATTTCTATTTAAAAAAATAAATAAAATAACTGTTTTGTGTTCAGATAAGCTTGGGATCTACTGAACACTGTAAAATCCCCCTTACGGAGTTTCACAATGTGTATTAGTCCATCAAGGACCCTGAAAGCCCTTCCTGGGACGAATTCTGTTTGATTTTCTACAACCCAGCATGTCCCCAAATTTATATTACTACAGAGCCCTCTTTAATGTAATTCATATTAAAAATCTCTGCAATAGTGTTCTGTAGAACACATTTTCAGAATATTGACCCAGGATAAGAATCTGCCTCTTGGGCTCACTCCCAACTGAGGAGGAGGCAGTTGACTCTACTCCACCTACTCCAACGCAGAGAGCACTGAATTAAGCAGCCCTGGAAGTGTATCCACCTCACTTTATTTCTCCTGCCTCTGCTTGCTTTGCTGAGACCCCACAGCAAGTATCCTTACAGATCCCCTGCTCTCAAGAATGTCCCTATGGTAATCTAACTTGATTTCTTATAGAATTTGTAACATTTCATGCTAAAGTAATTTGTATACGAGTTACTGCCTAGATGAAACAGATAAAAATTCATGTAATTTTAAGCCTGGAAAGAACCTAACTCCTAAACTAGGAAATTTAGACACTGAACCTTTGTCGCTTGCCCAAAGTCGTACAACCAATTAAATCTTTTATAGGGAAGCAAAATTTAATAGAAAGGTCTGGCTAACAGTGTGCTATATTAGGACCAGATCCTGCTACCCTTCAAGTAGAAAGTCAATTCCAACTCTGAGTGGTTTTATTTCTAAAACGGGCTAGAAAAGAAAGAACGCCAAGTGTGATAGAAAAGTAAGATGATGTGTAATAGACAGAAAGTCCATAACCAAAGTTTCCCTGCTCTGTATCATTTTGTAGATGGGAGAAGCAAAACGTATCATTGACATCTTAAGGCCAACATTATAAAAATCTTGGGTTTATGGAGGTTTACACTGCCATCAGTTAGATGCAAAGTGAATTGCTTATCATGAGCACTTTATTCCTCTGGTGTTGCCTCAAGTTGTCTTATGTGACTGTTAGAAAAAGCATTGCTGGCAAATTCATTAATTCATTCCCTTATACCTTCAAGGTAAGGAGCTCTCACATCTGCCAGTTGTTACTAGATGCTCAGTTTTAATGGGTATTCCCACTTGGGTTTTTATCAGTTGCTTTATGTCAAAATTGTCATCACTTCCTTGTCTTTATGTTTCCTTTTTGTGAAAAGCTTATTTTAAAACAGTCTCCCATTTATTTCAGTGTCATAAAAATCTAAGCTTAACTAAACTGAAACGAAGACGGGCCTGCCTTCAACATTTCCCTTCTTCTTTAGATGCTCACTTCACTTTTCCATTCACACCATTATTACTCACAATAAAATTCCACAAACACTCATCTGCCTTTGGGTTCCCTTTGGCTACTGACCATTTGTTCATTCCAGATGATGACAGCTATGTTGATCATTACCACCGGCTTCAACAAATAAGCACTTAGCACCCACGGGGGCTTGCCACTAGAGGAAATTTGCTTCCTTAAGATGTGGAGATCATGCAATATAATGGATGAAGGACAGAGTGGGATTTTGAAAAACACAAGCCATATTTATGGCCCTGCCTGAGATGTGTTGCCTGGAATTGCTCTAAATATGTAACAAATTGAGACTCTAGTTTCTACTTATCTAGAGTGTAAATATTGCCCATACCTGCATCTCGTCTATCTCTATGATTTTATGGGAAATCATACAATGAAGTATTAAACTCTTTAGAAATAGTCACTGTATCAGCAGAAGATATTGTAGGATTATCTTTTTTTGCTATAATCCTCAACTACTGTTTACATTTTAACAGGCTTTTTTTTTTTTTTTTTTTCCATTTCCATCCCTGGCCTAAAGAGCCATATTTATTCATGCCAATATTACAAATAAAAAAGTAAAAACTCCAGCCAAACAGCTGGGACTTGGGACATGCATTCTGAAACACCACTTGTGTGAAAGCCCTATTTTCCTCCTGAAATGACCGGCCGGTTGACTACATTAACTAAATTAACTGCCTGTTTTGGCAACATAAATATAAATCCTTAAATAATTGAAAACAAAAAAATATATAGAGATTGGCTCATTTTTTCATTTTTCTTTTTAGAATAATTGTGGTTGGTTAAATGTGTGTCATTGATGTGTCTAAGAAAATTTAGTCAATTTAATTTTTTAAAAACATCAAAACTGTTAAAGTGTTGAAGTATTGATGGAATTATTTATGTTATGACTTGCTGTTTATATTTAATCCTTTCCAAGCAGTCACTGTCAGTCTCCTCCACAGTTTTTGGGATTACCCCCACTCCTTTGTTTTTTCCTTTTTAGTCAAGTTTTTTCTCTGACTACACCTTAACCTCATCCCCAGGCACTTCCCACCTCATCCCCTGACCAGTATTAGTGAGGTCAGCATTAACTGGGGCAGAGGCAGGCAGGAGGAAAGAAGAAAAAGCATTCCCGCTCCCCAATCACTCCTTCTCACCTCCCCCAAAGTCCTAACAATAATTTTCATCTTCTATAATTCTCACATTCCTGCCACATTGCTTTATACTCTACTCTGGTCCTATTTTACTCTGTGTCTCAGAGCCCCTATCCTGCCCGGCCCGGGTTCTCCTACAGAATGTTTACGATAGACTCCTTCATGCTTTCCTCTGACATACTATAAGAGATAGGGGGAAATAAATAGAATTATTTTTACTCTCACTCACAACATTCAACACAGAACACTTCTGAAGCCAGATATGTGGGTTTTATTTTCTTTCACATAAAAAGTAATTCTCCAGCAGACACCAACTGCATGTCTTATAACCCAATTCAATTCTGACGCTATTTCCCTGGAGGTAAAGTCAGACCGTGTGGGTTAAGGGCTCAGTCCCATAAGACTGCCCTCCACTTCAGCCACCAATTGCAAGCTGTAGATTGTCACCTATGCATATGAGGAGAGAGGTATGAGTTGGGATTCCCAAGCCTCCTTCCTTGGATTTCATTAATTTTCTTGGAGAGCTCACAGAACTCAGGAAAATACTTACTTATGCTTTTGGGTTGATTATATTAATGAATGTGTCACAGATGACTAGCCAGATGCAAGAGATGCACAGGGCAAGGCGTGTGAGAAAGGGTGCAGAGCTTCCATGCCCTCTCTGAGTACAGACATCCTCCAGGCACTCCCACATACTGAACAACCTGAAATCTCTCTGAATTCTGTCCTTTTGGGTTTGTATGGTGGCTTTATTACATAAGCAAGATTGATTACATTATTGGCCAATGATAATCAACTCAACCTTTAGCCCCTCTCCCCTCCTCAGAGGTTGGTGGGTAGGGGTGAAAGTTCTATCCCTCTAATCACATGGTTGGTTCACCTGGCAAACAGTCCCCACCCTGACGCTATCCAGGAGCCCACCAAGAGTCACCTCATTAGAGTAAAAGGCTCCCATCACCCAGGAAATCCCAAGGAATTTAGGAACACTGTGTTGGAGGATCCCATTACTCAGGAAATTATATAGGTCTTAAGAGTTCTGTGTCTGGAACAAGGGTCAAATATAAAATATTAGAACAAAAGATTCTCCTAGTGCCGGGCGCGGTGGCTCACTCCTGTAATCCCAGCACTTTGGGAGGCCGAGGAGGGCGGATCACGAGGTCAGGAGTTCGAGACCAGCCTGGCCAACATAGGGAAATCCCGTCTCTACTAAAAATACACAAAAAATTAGCTGGGCATGGTGGTGTGTGCCTGTAATCCCAGCTACTTGGGAGGCTGAGGCAGGAGAATCGCGTGAACCCAGGAGGCGGAGGCTGCAGTGAGCTGAGATTGTGCCACTGCGATCTGCCTGGACGACAGAATGAGACTCTGTCTCCAAAAAAAAAAAAAGATTCTCCTAGTGTCCCTGTCTACAAGGGTTTCAAGAGCTCTGTGTCGGGAACCAGGAGCAGACATATATCTATAGATATAGATATAGATATAGATAAATATTTATTTTACACATGTACTTTTATTTTGGCCCACGCAAATAGGGATCTATAGTGAAAACAATTGCAAGGCTCCATTTTGCTTCTGGAGAGTAAGTATAAAAGAAAACACTTTTTAGTCTTTGTCTCACTTAAATTCCTGGGCATTTGACATTCAGTCCAGGCCACTCCTTTCTTTAAACTCTCTCCCTATTGAATCTTGGCACAACATTTTCTCCTCTGATCAATCTTTTCCATCTTCTTTGTTCTCCTCTTACCTACTCTTCCAATCCCTATTGTTCTGTAAACATCAGTCCACTCTGCAATAGCTTCTTACTCTGCAATCTTACCCTAGATGTCCTTAATCAAGATTTCTATGTTCTATCCCCATCCTCCTCTTGAGCCCCAAATCTATGTAAGTCAGCACCCAGTAGCCTAGCCACAGCCGTGAATCAGTGGGGAAGATATTGTGGGTGATGTCCTGGCTCCCAGAACTTACAGCAACACAGAGTTCTGGGCAGAGAGGAAGTAGGGTCAGAGTGCACCCTTGAAGAGGGGACTATAGGAGCAGATTGAACTTTGGCTCTGACCTTTGTCATGAGCTACTTTTGTCAGAGCATCTATTGGAGTATGAGGTTATCCTCTTCCAAAGAATTGATAGCCCTGGGACCGGGAGTTGATCTAGCGCTGGTGGTAACATCCAGAATAGAGGACTTAGGAGCAGGCAACTTGGCCTCAGCACTTCAGACCCAGATCTCAACCTATGGGCACAACACATTTTCACTCTAGGACCTATTTCTTCACCGCAAATACAGAACATCTCCACTGGAAAAAGCCCTTTTAAACGTAGACAATGTCCTGTTCATCAGAGAGAGTTCTTTGCCTGAAGTGAGAGGAAGATGTATTAAAGAGTTATAAATTGCAAAGGAAAACTAGGCCAATTTCTATCATGGCACTTTCCTGAATAATCACAACACTACAAAGGACTCCTTACCTAAGGCAGTGGCAGTAAATGATATGTCTCATTCCCACTCTCAGACTTCTCAGACAGGTGTGTCACGAGCTTCCAGCTAATGTTTTCGGAATAGGCAGGCCCACCCTAAGCAATAAATTCCCATGGCAGGCTTATTTGCTGTGGTTTCCAGGATTTGGCAAAGGGCACCACCTGAGTGACCGTTTATCTTGACGATCCAGGTGCACTGAAAAAGAGATTTCCCTCCCTTCCACCCATACTTGAACCTGGGCACTAGTATCTAATTAAGAACATAGGGATTCCTGGAATCGGAAGGGGAAGAGGACCCTTTAGAAGAGATCAATTTTGCTTCCCACTCATTGAACAAGATATGAGCTATCGTATTATTACTTCTTCTTTTAGTATTATTAGTAGAAGCTGTAATCACACCACACGATAAAATCCGATTGTCCAGATGTATTTGGGTCTATGCCACCAACCTACTAATGTACCTGGATAACTACACATAGCACCTGCACCTGAAACTTAAAACATCTCTAATGCAATTCATCTCTCCTCTTCTCCCAAATAGCTTCTTTCTCCTAAATTTTCTTTTGCTGAGAATGACACCATCTAAATACTCAAGTCCCAACCAGGAAATATGACTGACTTGTCCTTCATCCTTAACCCCATTTTTGCTTTGCCCTTAGTTCCTTTCTGTCCTTAAAATTGGGGAGCCCTACCTTCTCACTATCATTCTTGTCGGTTGTCCATTTCCAAGGCCTCTGCTCCATTGCATACTATTTCTTACTCCTACCCATTGAATCCCCTGACAGGTGCCCATCTTAATTCCTCTCTGTAGGCATGCCACTATGAAATCCCTTCTCCATCCGGTTTGCTTCTGTGTTACTCCCTTGCACAGAAAGACTGGACGCTTCCCTGTTGTTTCCAGGATTAACTCCAAGCAAGTGGGTATGACAAACAATTCCCTTTCCATGCTGGTCCTCTCCTAACTCTCCTGGACTCATTCGTCTCCA
The DNA here is from genome assembly GCF_008728515.1 of Papio anubis. Classification (NCBI taxonomy): domain Eukaryota; kingdom Metazoa; phylum Chordata; class Mammalia; order Primates; family Cercopithecidae; genus Papio; species Papio anubis. The sequence continues at coordinate 19,809,174 of NC_044994.1, forward strand.
CTCTCCTCCACCTGTAAATACTGAGTGAGTTTTAATTTTCTCAAACTTAAGTTATATCCTTGTTTTTGTAGCTCCCTAGGCCTAGAATGCTTTTAGCCTCCCTCTCTAATCACAAGTCTCTATCCATTCTTGGAAACTCAGTTCCTTCCTTCCCGCCACAAAGACTCTTCTATCTCTTCTCCCCTCTCCAGATCAGTGAGAGGTTCCTCAGATCTTTTTCGACAGCTACCAAGGCTCTTAACTCACAATATAGCAATACTTTTATTGTCTCCCACCCACCGTCTGTTCCTTATAGAATAAAAAGACCACTTTTTATTTATCTTTACATCTCCAGCACTAAGCAAGTGTCCTACACTTGGTACTTAATTACTGTTTGCAGAATGAATGAATGAGTGAATGCAGGTAGGAGAAGGCTAGGGAGAATTCATGCCTTCCCGGTTTAGTCCTTATTTGTTACTAATAAACCTCAGAAGGCCTGTAAATTTAAGGGATGAGAGGAGCTCTAGGACTGCACAATTTTGCCTAGAACAAGGGAGGAAGGAAACTCAACTGGAAATAGTCAATGAAAATCACGATTTTGCTGTTCAATCCAAATGTCATACCCAGGCTACATTAATTTGATTTACCTAGAAGAGCCAGAAAGAAATTAGAAGAGGAGAAACAAGGCAGGAAATTCTTTAGTTGCTAAGATCTAATTTTCACTCATTTGCTAAGAAATTGCTAGACAAAATTCAGTAAGGCAAATTGGTTGAAATTAAAGTCACAAAAAGTAAAACTTACTGTTATATTAAATCAAGATGTAGGAAACCTTTATATCATATTCCTGTTCCCTATGGCTCAGCTCCATGGAAAGTCTTATACTTCACGGATTAGAAAAAATAAATAAAAATTTACTAATGAGAATCCTAGATGAGAACTAATAAAGTGATCATAATTTTTTATTTACTCATTAACAGCTATAGCAAATACGTCACTATACATCTCTTTGATTACTTTGGCAATATTTAGATAAAACATTACACAACTCTTATATTACTTTCCTTTCCATTTAATCTCACAGTTTTATTTGTAATATTTAGTACATGAATTATGAACAAGGTCCTACTAGATGTTTATGTGTTGTAAAAACAGTATTATCATTCAATGTCATTTCTCTTTTGCCTGTTCATTTCCATTTTTCCTTCCATTTTCTCCGCCCTTCTAAATTGCATAAATGCATACTTTTAAGTCATTCACCCTTTGTTCTCTGCTGTACTTGTTATTGATTCTTCTCCAAATTGGAGCTCCATGACAAGTTAGGGGAAACTGCCATGGTTGGAAACATATTTTTAATATATGTACAGAGGCTCTTGAAACTCAAGTTCAGTTCTTAAGATAATCTGAATATTTCTAAAATTTTAAGGTACAGAAAAAAAAAAAAAGAACACTGACCTGTAAGTCGGGGAATGGGGCGTCTGATCTTAAATCCATCTACAATTCATTCTACACTCTAGGCAGAGTTCCTTGGGCCTTACTCAGAGAATTTTTATCAGTGGTATCTTTCCGTTCATATACCACAGGGACATCTAAGCTTCAATAATTGACCTGCATTATGGAACTTGGAATAAATGTTTTAAGTTTGCAGACAGTTGTAAAATGTGGAAAGCAGTTAGTTCTGTTGAGGATAAATTTAAAATGTATAAGAAACCATGTCTCAGAAGCCAAGCTATCATAAATCCCCAAAGGGAGTCCCTTCCTTGATTTAATCACAGATAGAGCAGAGGGAAGTAAGCCGTTTTTCCGTGGGGCTCATAACTCGATCTTCAGGGAATGAAAGGGGACTTCAGTAATGAGGGAGGCAACATGACACCAGAAGCATCTATCCATTCAATCTATAAACATTTAACAAACACCCTCTATCTAGGCCAGGCAGTTTATTAAGCACTTAGAAACAAAAAATTACTGAGACATGGTCCCTGACCCAAAGAACAAAGGGTAGGGTAAAACAATTAGAGCAGAAACAAACACACAAAAAAACGTTTCTAAAACAACGACTAAAGCCTCCCTCTGTGCCAGTCTCCATGCAAAGTGGTTTACATGCACTGACTCATTCAGTCCTGCAGTTCTCTGTGAGGGAGACCACTGTTAGTACCCTGTCTTACTTATGGGGAAATCACACCTCAGAGCGGGGCAAGGAACTTGCTAAGATCACAAAGCTAGTGAATGGGGGAGCCAGCTTGAACCATGGTAGTCTGGCTCAACATTGTTCTAATCATGGCAATACAACATTGCTTCTCAACATGTACAACGAACAAGGGATTAATGTATAAGAAACATAAGGAATTCCTACAATCCGGCAAGAGGCAGGCATCCCATATGGGAAAACAGGGAAATTGTACGACAAGAAATTTCTTCTAAGTTTAACCTGGAATAGCAAAAGAGCACTGGCAGAGATGCTCAAGCTGGCAGTGTTGAACGAAATTGAGACCACTTACATCTTCCAACTAGGTCATTCTATTTTGAAGTATACATCTCTGAGAAACCTTCACATAGGTACATGAAGAAATATATTTAAAGATGTTCATCGTAGCTTTGGTGGGGAAAGCAAAAGGTTACATCAACCTAAATGACATCAAAGGGAAATCATAAAAAGGAGTTACATGCCTGTGAAGGAATAAAGACTCAGAAAAAAATGAATTTCCACTTATATATGAAAAATAAATCTCAGAAATATAATGATGACTAAAAAGCTAAGCAGAACAGAATGTATAATACAATAAAATGTATGCAATATATTTTAAACCACACACTAAATAACTGTACATATGGTCCTTAAATACATATAAATGCAAATAAAGTTGTGGAGGTGAATTGAAAGAACATATGTTAAATGGACACAATGTTCAGATACTTATGAAAATCCTGGATAATAAGTTATTATTTTTAAATATGATGAAATAACAACAATGGTGACAGCTAGCACTTACTGAGTGCTTACTGTTTATCAGGTGCTATTTCCAAGATCTTTAAAAGTATTATCTCACAATAATGAGTTAAGTCTATTGTTAATCTAATTTTACAAGTGAGACAAAAAAAGAGTCATAGAAGGTTAAGTATTAATATGTCCCCCCAGATCATAGAAGCTGTTGATGTTGAATATGGGATTTGAATCCAGCAAACTAACTGTAAATGTGTTTAATTGCTCTATTTTTGTAATTATTATATCCATCTTTTTCAGCTTTTAATTTAGATTCAAGAGGGTACATGTGCAGGTTTGTTACATGAGTAAATTGCACGTCACTAGGGTTTAACGTACAAATGAACGCATCATCCAGGTGGTGGGCATACTACCCAATAGTTAGTTTTTCAGCTTTCACCCCTTCCTCCCAACCTCCCCCACCCCGGTAGTCCCCAGTGTCTATTTCCTCATCTTTCTGTCTGTGTGTACTCAATGTTTAGCTCCAACTTAGAAGTGAAAATATGTGGTATTTGATTTTCTATTCTTGTGTTAATCTTCTTAGGATAATGGCCTCAGGCTGCATCCATGTTGCTGCAGAGGACATAATTGTATTCTTTTTATGGCTGTGCAGTATTTAAGTAGTAAATATGTACCACACTTTCTTTATTCGGCTCACCATTGATTGGCCTCTAGATTGATTTCATGTCTTTACTATTGTGAATAGTGCTGTGATGAACTTACGAGTACATGTGTCCGTTTGGGTACATACCCCATAATGGCATTGCTGGTTCAAATGGTAGTTCTGTTTTAAGTTCTTTGAGAAATTACCACACTGTTTTTCACAATGTCTGAATTAACTTACATTCCTGCCAGCGATGTGTAAGTATTCCCTTTTCTCTGTAACCTGATCAGCATTTACTATTTTTTGCCTTTTTAATCATAGCCATCCTGACTGGTTGGTGTGAGATGATATCTCATTGTGGTTTTGATTTGCATTTCTCTGATGATTAGTAATGTTGAGCATTTTTTCATGTATTTCTTGACCACACATGTATGTCTTCTTTTGAAAACTGTCTGTTCATGTTCTTTGCCCATTTTAAAAATGGGGTTATTTGGTTTTTTTGCTTGTTGGATTGTTTAAGGTCCTTGGAGAATGCTTCCGGATTTTGCCCCTTCAGTATTATGTGCCTTTGAGTTTGTCATAAGTGTCTCTTGTTATTTTGAGGTATGTTCCTTTGATGCCTAATTTGTTAAGGGTTTTTAACATGAAGCCATGTTGAAAAAGCCTTTTCTGCATCTATTGAGATGATCACATGGTTTTAGTGTTTAATTCTGTTTATGTGGTGAATCACATTTTTGATTTGTGTATGTATGTTGAAACAACCTTGCATTGTAGAAATAAAGCCTACTTGATTGTGGTGAATTAACTTTTTGATATGCTGCTGGATTTGATCAGCTAGTATTTCACCTAAACTTTTTTTGTTGCATCTCTGCCAGTTTTGGGGATCAGAATGATGCTGGCTTCATAGAATGAATTAGGGAGGAATCCCTCCTTCTAGATATTTTTAAGAATAATTTTGGTAGAACTGGTACTACCTCTTCTTTGTACCTTTGGTGAATTTGGCTGTGGATCCATCTGATTTAGGACTTTTGTTGGTAGGTTTTTGTTACTGATTCAATTTCAGAGCTTGCTATTGGTCTGTTCAGAGTTTCAATTTCTTCTTGGTTCAATCCTGACAGATTGTGTGTTTCCAGGAATTTATCCATTTCTTGTAGGTTTTCTAGTTTGTATGCACAGAGGTCTTTAGGCTCTGAGGATATTTTTTATTTTGGGGGGGGTTCAGTTATAATATAATCTTTCTCATTTCTGATTGTACTTATTTGGATCATCCCTGTTTTTTCTTTGTTAATCTAGCTAGTAGTCTATAAACCTTGTTTATTCTTTTAAAACACCAATTTTTTTGTTTTGTTGACCTTTTGTAGAATTTCTGCATCTCAAGTTCATTCAGTTCTGCTCTGATTTTGGTATTTATTTTCTTCTGCTAGTTTTGGGGTTGGTTTGCTCTTGATTTTCTCATTCTTTTCAGTGTGATGTTAGGTTGTTAATTTGAGATCTTTCTAACTTCTTGATGTAGGTAGTTAGCACTGTAAACTTTTCTCTTAACACTGCTTTAGCTTTCTCCCAAAGATTTTGGTATGTTGTGTCTCTGTTTTCATTAATTTCAAAGAATTTTTGAATTTCACTAATAAAATTAAACTTTGGCCGGGTGCAGTGGCTCACACCTATAATCCCAGCACTTTGGGAGGCTGAGGCAGGCAGATCACTAGAGTCAGGTATTCAAGACCATCCTGGCCAATATGCTGAAACCCTGTCTCTACCAAAAATTTAAAAATTAGCCTGAAGTGATGGTACATACCTGTAGCCCCAGCTACTTGGGAGGTTAACGCACAAGAATCACTTGATCCCAGGAGGAGGAGGTTTCAGCGAGCTGAGATCACACCATCACACCACTGCACTCCAGACTGGGTGACAGAGTGAGACTCTGTCTCAAAAAAAAAAAAAAAAAAAAAAGAAAAAGAAAGAAATTTTAAAATTTTATTAAATTAATTTCACTCTTTACCCAGAAGTCATTCAGGAACAAGTTGTTTAATTTTCATGTAATTGTATGATTTTTGAGAGTTTATCTTTGAATTGATTTCTATTTTTACTGCACTGTGGTTCAAGAGTGTGGATGGTATGATTTTGATATTTTAAATTTGTTGAGAGTTGCTTTATGGCCAACCATGTGGTTGATCTTAGAGCATGTGCCATATGCAGGTGAGAAGAATGTATATTCTGTTGTTTGTTGGAATACTCTATAGATGTCTATTAGTTCCAAGTGGTCAAGTGTTAAGTCCAGAATATCTTTTTCAGTTTTCTTCCACAATGATCTAACACTCACTGAGGTATTAAAGTCTCCCACTATTGTTGTGTAGTTATCTAAGTCTTTTTGTAGGTCTTTGTAAACTTGTTTTGTGAATCTGAGTGCTCCAGTGTTGGGGGTGTATATATTTAGAAAAGTCTTCTTTTTGAGTTTAACCCTTTATCGTTAAGTAATGCCCGTCTTTGTCATTTTTTGTGTAAAGTCTGTTTTATGTAACATAAAAATAGCAACTCTTGCTCTTTTTTGTTTTCCATTTGCATGATAGATCTTTCTCTATCCCTTTACTTTGAGCCTATTAGTGTCGTTACATGTAAAATGGGTCTCTTAAAGACAGCAGACAGTTGGATCTTGCTTCTTTATTCAACTTCCCACTTTATGACTTTTAAGTGGGACTTTGGCCAATTTACATTCAATGTTAATATCCACATGAGAAGATTTGATCCTGTCATCTTGTTGTAGGTTAGTTGTTATGTAGACTTAATTGTATAGTTCCTTTACAGTGTCAATGGGTTATGTACTTAGGTGTGTTTTTGGGTGACAGGTATCTTTCTTTCATTTCCATGTTAAGCACTCCCTTATGGACTGCCTTGTAAGGCAGGCCTAGCAATAACTAATTCCCTTAGTGTTTGCTTGTCTGAAAAGAATTTTATCTCACCATCACTTATGAAGCTGAGTTTGGCAGGATATGAAATTCTTGGTTGGAATTCTTTAAGAATGCTGAAAATCTCCTCAATCTCTTTTGGCTTGTAAGGATTCTGCTGAAATGTTCACTGTTAGCCTGATGGGCTTCCTTTGTAAGTGACCTACCCCTTCTCTCTAGCTGCCTTTAAGATTTTTTCTTTCATGTTAACCTTTGAGAATCCATAGTTATTATATTCTTAATATACACACATATATTAAATCCAGTGATATGTTAGGAGTCACAGAAAATGAAAAATGTGAAAATAAGATTATATCAGAATCTATAAAACGTTTTGGAGTTGGGAGAATGTGTCTGAGGCTCAAGTATACATTGTACTTCCATAGACATTTGTAAAATCATTATGACCAAGATGACAAATGGCTCTTCTGCTTGCACTGACCTCATAGGACAAATTGAATTCAACTGTGAAATGAGGGATTTGAGTAAAATACAAAGAGATGATAAAGATAGATTATATTTTTCAGTTCCTACCAGGTGTCACCAACTGCATTAAGTTCTTTTGTATACGTTATACGTTATCATACTTAATCTTCAACTTTGAGGTACGTATTCCTAGTCTCATTTTACAGACATAAAAACCAAGACTCAGAGAAGCTAAATACCTTCCCGTCTTCCCACCATCACACACTGTAGATCTGTGACAGCAACTCATCTAATTCCAAGGCCAAAGGTCTTTCCATTGCATCATCTGGGGTAGTCAGCTGGTCTTCCAAGCCTGCAATCTATTTATACCAGTGTTTCCATCTATAGATAGAAATGTACCAATTATTCCATCTGTCCACCTAGTAAAATTATTATAAGTACCAGCAGCATCAGGACCCATGACTGAAAACAGAGGGAAATACATTTGAAACACTGTAACTGTCACTTTTATTTTTTCAACAAAAGCACCACATTTCCAAGACATCAGATCTTTGAGGGGTGCCTATTTGAGGCTGAAAGATTTTCCAATGACATATGGAGTCTTTCATTCTTTGGACAAGATATTAAATTTATTTTAAAATCATTGCTTTTCCATTTATTTTTATTTTGTTTCTATTTTCCCCCTGGTTTAAAAATCAGCAGGTTTTTTTAACACAGTGACACATACTCCAACACTTCACCTTCCATTCCTGGGCTCCTTCCTTTCTACCAGAAGCTGTCTTCTGAATCTGAACAAATGTAGACTTTATTTCTCTATTTCTCCAGCATCAATCTGTCTTGACATACAAAGCAAGTATTCTTTATGATACCTGAGGGAAAGAGGAGGGGAAAATAGATGGTTGTGACTACTTCTCCGTATTTATCAAAACCCACTAGAGTTGTTTGCCACTGTGAGGATGCAGCTATAGCATAGTTAATAGAGCAAGGGCTTTGAAACTAGATAAAGCTGAATGTGAATACCAGCTCTGACATTTACAAACTGTGTGACTTTGGGCGGATAATTCTCCAGCTTCAGTTTCACAACTTAAAATGGAAGTCATAACACCTATATTTCTGGGTAATGTTGAGGATCCTAAAACATACATGGACTGCACCTAACATAGTGACTGGAATATACGAAGTCCTCACTGAGTGCTCATCTAGTCATGCTGTTTGTATCCAGATTTTAAACTAAAAGGCACATTTGGGTCATACTAGTTATACCTGGAAATTTTATAAGAAAGTACATTTCACCCTGAGGGGCAAAATGACTTGACCAAGGTCACACAGCCAGCTTGCAACTGAACCAGGCCTGTAACATAAACTTCTTCCTCTGGCCTACACTCACTCCCTAGGATGCCTCTTACTCAAAGGTATTTCTAGTATTTGTAGACTTTCAACATTTAAGAAAAAATAATTTTTTTTGGTTCCTAACTCTTTAATCACAGAAATATTTTTAGTCTGTAATACCAATGACAGATTTTTATTTTTTCTGGCAGTACCAATGATATCTGAGACCCATGTGGAATCTGAAATCTATTCAGATAACCTCAGAGCTTGCTCTTCCTTATTCTTTCTATCATATATGAACACGCATATGGTGTTTGGAGGTTAAAAAAAAAGTTCTTAGCGGTTATTTTTAGCTCATCATCTCCTCCCAACCTTAAATTCTTCATGCTTTGTGTAATTAATTTATCATAAGGAGAGTAATGTCAAAAGAAATTTCCTCTGAGTATAGAGGAAGCTGAAAAATTATTGCAAGAAGTCACAGCAGTAGTAAGACTATTGCTGAGCATGGGTTTATTAGAAAGCAAAATAAACAACATACTGCATGCTGACTTCATCTTCATTAAGCATTCATACTGGAAATGCTTACCTTGTCCACAGCCAAGATGTTATCCTTTGGAGAAGGAGAAGGAGAAAAAAAAACAAAAAAGGAATTACTAAGCCAGCATACTGCAAGTGTTTCATGGTTTGGAGCAAGCAGTGTTATATAAAATCTTTTAATATGTTAGCCTAAGCAGTTTGGTTACAAACAATTGGAAGCATCTTGGAGCAGGTCATGATGATGAGGAAGGCAGCTAGAGAGGAGAATGAATTGACTTGCACTCTGCCATGCAGAGAAATGTAAATAAAGGTTGGAGAGGCCGTTATGGCAATGCCATTGTGGTATGTGAGTCCACTTGGCCTAATATGTTAAGAGGATTAGCACTAAAGCTGCGTGAACTTTGAAATAGCCCAATGAAGCTTATGTGCTTTCCAGTTTAAATTGGTCTTCAGCAAGACCTCTCTGATCATCAGGAATTTGGCAGCCTGAGTATTCTGCTACATCCTCTGAAGAAGGTCGAGCCCTCTGGGTGTCAACACTGTAGTATCCCTTTTTATCTGAGGTAGTGATGGAGAGAGAGCCAGAAGGCAAAGGGGCAGGGATCACTATAGAGGTCACAGTGAAAGCCAAAATCTAAAATACTGTTCTTTCATGCTTGCCTGAAGATCACAAGGTTTAATCAAATTAAATTTTTAAAAAACCCTGCTGTTGCATCCTGCTTACGGCTGGCTTAAACGGTCAAAAGAAAAGTTCTTTCTCTACCCATGTAAACTAGAGGGGGCTTTTCTGGGTAATGAATAATGTTTTCTTGTAGGAAAAAATGCATTATATCACGTGATTCATGTGGACAACTAGTTTGGATAAAGAAGTGGAACTCACAGTAAAATGGTTCTTAACTAAAGAAGCCCCTAAAATTATTAACTTTACATTTAGCAAAAATAGAACTTAGCACCAACTAAAAAGGCACACTTCAGAATCTTCCCATCGGAAGTTAATCACTACACAGGCTGAATAATTCTTAATGTCCTGTGTTTAGAGGCGCTGAATGTGGTTGAGCATCTCAATGTCCCTGTGGTTATCTGACATCTCAAAGGCACGGTTGTGGAATCAGTGTAAAACACATACTCCCAGCAAACATAGACTAAACAAACAAACAAAAAAATTTAACTCCTTTAAGGCCTGCCCCCTCCAAATGCAAATTTCATGGAGCCTTTTGCTGGGGATGCCGATGATTTTGGAATACGTTTACATGATCTGCATCATTCGGAAAGCAGCTGGGGAATTGTGTTCCTGCAACTCTCCTGGGTCTCCTTTGAAGCTCGTGCTTCTGCTTCAGATATCGAATGACAGGAACCTTTCTTTGTTTCTAGAAGAGGGGAAAATGTGAGAACTACTTAAACACTTGAGCCAGTGCTATGTCATCATCACAAGAGACACTAGCTGAGAACAGCAGGCAGCCCAGCTAAAGAAACTCTAAAGGATCAATAAAATTTGTCAATAAAGGAGAAGTTTCCTGGATTCAGAGGGGTTTTTTTTCCCCAAAGTGGAGGATGACCCAGATCATTTAAGGATATAAACAGAGGGAAAAAAAGAAACAAATGAAAGAAAAGAAAACAAAACAAGGGCTACTTGCTAGCTTTGCAGAATTCATCCAGAAACAACAGACTTTGTGTTTATATTTCCTTCTGGTCTTGTGCCACAGCCAGTGGGTTTATGCAATATCTGTCATGTTCTCTTTTTCCCATTTTGTGTCAATGGTACTAAGTGCATTTATGAGAAATCCAAGAGCCAGTTTTACAAAATAGAAAGTCCATTGTATAAGCAATGAAATTTTTAGCAGAAAATATATTGTATTTTTTAACAAACCAGGACTTCTTAGCTGAAGTAGATATAATGCAGGATCAATTGCATGGACTGAAATGCTTACGCTCAACACAGATGTATTTTCATTTATAATTATGTCATGCAAAGAGCATTGCTGGGGCTCCATTCCAGACAGACAGGAACACCCACAAAGCCATACAATGTAGTTGCATGCTGAAGCAGTTGTTCACTCTCCTTTGGGACTTTCTTGCAAGGCTTTTTTTCAAGCCAAAATCAGCAAATAGAGAAAATGTGTGCAGCACTGCTCAAAGCATACTGGAAAATCTGTGCAAACGCCTCAAAATATAATTCAGGGTGGAGAGGTTATCTGAAAAATAAATGAATTGTCAACTTATTTAGCACTTGAAGTTCACTTCCCACATTTTTCTGAATTTTACTTAGGAGTTCAGATCTCAAGAAAAAAGGCTGATGGACCAGGCAATTCTGAAATATCAAATCTGTCTTTTGATATCAACTCTTACCATGCTATGTGGGTCATGATCTGACTTGAAGAGCTTAAAAGACCCAAGACATGTAGTTCTTCCCTTTCACCCAAGCGTATAGCCTTGACCTAGTCCCAACACTATTCCCCAAGGTCAGCCGCAAGAATATTAACCCTGAGAGACTGAGTATACAAATGAACAATGGCCAGACCATGTAGAAAAATAGAACTCTGACCCATAACCAGCAGCAATCTGCCCAGGAAATTAACCCTTAATCTATAATAACCAGCCTAGGAAGCCAGTCAGCCACAAATGTTAGACTCATAGAAAGTCAGACTGCTATCTCTATAACAGTGTAGGAAGTCAAACAATAATCTGTGTACCAATTGGCCAAAATGGCCAAGACTTGATTAATCACTGAGAGCTCCTCTGAGCTTTGACCCTTCTACCAACTTAGGACCAACCAATGAAAGCCAAATAGGCAACCCTAATCAACCACATGGTATGTCCCACTTCTAGTTAGCCCACCTACAGGTTCCCCATGCCAATAGCCTCCAGTCAGAGCACACCTGAAGCCTTCCCTTTTTTCCACTCCAAAGCTTTTTTGCTTCTAAACTACCTTTGAGTTCTTGCCAGAACACAAGCTACAGAGGTTAACTTCCTTGTTACAGCAAGCTCTGAATAAGCAGCCTTTGCTCGTTCTCATTTGGTTGATCTTTGTTTATTTCCACGACTCATTGCTTCTTAAATGAGATATTTCTTAAGGTTTTCTTTGTGATTTCCTGACTTTAGCGTGATTTCCTGATTTTAGAGAATAATAACCACATTTTTAAGATTTATCCGTTTGAAAAAGAGAGGCAAAATCATATGTTTAGGATTCAGAGAATGAATCAGCATCAGTCAGGAAGAGAGAGATCATGCTGTGTATTTAAAGCAGGGGGATATTAAGGAACGACATTGGCTGTAGAGGAGTTGGAATTGCTGAGGTGAAGGAAAGAGTGTTTAAAAAGCAAGAGAGAGAAGGGTTGTTACCCTAAGGTCAGGAAGCCACCACCACTCCTGGACTGGATCTTGCGGGCTCGCATAAGTTGCTATTCTGATGGAACCACACCACTCCTAAGCGGAAAAATGGGAGCTGCATTCCCACGACGACATTAGAACCCACACCCACTGGTAGCACCTCAGGTGGCTGCCATTGCTGTGAATGCCAGAGGCTACTGCCTGAAGCCTTTAAGTGTGGTTTTCCCCCGTAATCTTTGCAATATCCTGCTAAGGCCTTTTATTAGAAGCCAGGAAGCAGTTTATGCCAGAAACTGGCTGGCAAAGAAGGTCTGGGAGATGTAGTCTTCTGACTTCTACATCCAGTGGCAGGGAGAAGGGCCAGTGCAGAGCTGAGAAAACAACAGACAGTATCTGGTGCATGTAATAAATACATTTGACCTACACCGGCTTATAAATCCAAATCAGAAGAATGTTCTGATTTATTAAACTTGCCCTTAAAATAAGATACAGGAGTTGACCCCGTAATACTAGATTTTCATGTTCCTAGGAGGAAACAACAGAGAGATAGGCCCTGTCCTCCCTACTTCTGATGTTACAGCCTTGAGGATGGACCCAGGGTGGTGTTAGGGATGGGAGGGCAGAGAGAAGACAGGGCTAAAGGAGGAGGAACTTTTCAAAATTTCTCAGCCCTGGTTACAGACGGGAGTTACAGGAGGATGCTATATCCACCCCGTCCCATGAAGCTCTGACACCACACCCTGTTGTTGACTCACTCTAGGTCTGGAAAGCGGGAGTCTCTGTTATGACAGCCACTCACAGCACTCTCTGTGATAACTCTTCACAGCATATTCCTCCTCTAGCAAGGACCATGTCCACAATGTGTAGTATTACATTATGGGACTGTCAATGAAAGGGGGTGGAGATAAATAATAAACAGATTTCTTCTTCATTTCAGGTTTTATGTATTTATTTTACTCAACCATTAATTTTTTTATACATTTATTTATTTATTTGAGACAGGGTCTTTCTCTGTTGCCCAGGCTGCAGTGCAGTGGTGCAATTACGGCTCACTGCAGCCTCAAACTCCCAGGCTCACGCGATCCTCCTGTCTCAGCCTGAGTAGCTCAGACTATGGGTGTGCATCACCATGCTCACTAATTTTTTTTTTTTTTTTTTTTTGAGACAAAGTCTCTCCCTGTCACCCAGGCTGGAGTGCAATGGCATGATCTCGGCTCACTGCAACCTCCGCCTCCTGGATTCAAAGGATTCTCCTGCCTCAACCTCCTGAGTAGCTGGGATTACAGGCACCTGCCACCGTGCCCAGCTAATTTTTGTATTTTTAGTAGAGATGGGGTTTTACCATGTTGGCCAGGCTGGTCTTGAGCTCCTGACCTCGTGATCCCCCTGCCTTGGCCTCCTAAAGTGCTGGGATTACAGGTGTGAGCCACCGCACCCAACCAATTTTTTTTTTTTTTGTAGAGACAGTGTTTCACCATGTTGCCCAGGCTGGTCTCAAACTCCTGGGTTTAAGTAATTTGACTGCCACAGCCTCCCTGAGTGTTGGGATTACAGGCGTGAGCCACTATGCCTGGCCCAACCACTATTTATTTAAGTGCTAACCACGTGCAGGCACGATTTCAGGCATAGGAAATATAGTAGAGGGGGAAAAAAACAACAAGTAAAAATCCCTGACCTCATAGAGTATACATTCTACAAGGGAGAGGAAGACAATAGTGTAAGTTAAAGTTGGTAAGTACCATGAAAAAAAGGGAGAGCGGGGAGTGGGAAAGGGTGGGAGGCGAAGGCAGTGCAAAGGTGAACATTGCCATTTCAGTTAGGTAAATGGGGAAGGCCTTATCAAAGAGGTAATATTTGAGCAAAGACTTAAAGAAGATGAGTTAAGAATTCATGTGAACACCAAAGATGGAACATACCAGGCAGAGGAAATTACAAATTCAAAGGCCCTAAAGCAAGATATGTTTGGTGTGTTTATAAAAGAGGTTAGTGTGGCTGAAGGAGAGAAGCAGCAATGAGGTTGGAAAAGAGAATGAAGGCCACATCACAGGGGCCCCAGAGGCCATTGTAAAGAATGTCTCTTCCTCAGAATGAGATGGAAAGGCACTGGAGGATCTAGAGCCAAAGAGTGGCATAACCTGATTTAGGGTTTCATGGGCTCACTACGGAGACTGTGTAAATGGATGGAGGGGTACAAGTAGGGATGCAGATGGTGAGGGTAGATGCAGGAAAACCATGGGATAATCCTGGCAAGAGATGTCCCACTGTGGTGAGTTGTGGAGATGTTGATAAGTAGTTTGTTCATATAAATAGAAAAATGAAAGTGCTCAAGCTAGCCAGAAGTATATCTACAATACTTCACTTGAAAATCCATTCTAAATATATCCTCTTGATGATGCTAGGTTAGCAGTATCATCTTTAGGCCTGCATATCATACAGAAATGCATATATTTGCAGTCTGTCTGCACTGCATGCTTCATTGTGGCTACAAATATGTTGCTTTTGGATCATAATTAGTAAGATAAATGGCTAAATGCGCTTCACATAGAGTACCTATCCTTTTATTTGCTTATAGTGTGATTTCCAAGAGAGGACTGTTAACAGAAAACAATTTTGTGAATACTTACATACAGCTGTATTTTTAACACCCAGAGATGAAAATAATACATAATGACAAAAAAACTACTGTAAAACCAGTAACACTTGAAAGTGCCACATTTTATAAGTACAACTGCATCTCCACTCAGCTGAAAAGTAATTGTAGTTACGAGCACAAGACCAAATACTTACAATTCACTGACCACAGGTAGGGTGCATAAGGTTTCACAGGTCCCATGTCATTGTCATGGAAATAGCCTTTGTAGAGCCATGCAGCTTTGTATGGATTCTACTAGAAGTCATTTAAATATGGAGATCAGTTGTCACCCTAATAGGAAGAGCAAGAAATGAATTCAGAATAGAAGAAAGTAATAAATTAATTAACAAAAGCTAGGGAGGTGGTTTAGTTGAGTGAAACCTGTGGACTCTAATTTCCCTTAAAAATCAAGAAATGAGCCAGGCGCATTGGCTGCCTCCTATAATCCCAGCATTTTGAGATGCTGAGGCGGGAGGATTGCTTGAGCCCAGGAGTTGGAGGCTGCAGTGAGCTATGATTGCACCACTGCACCCCAGCCTGAACACTGGGCTCTAAAAAAAAAAAAAAAAGAAAGAAAAGAAAATCAAAGAATGAGGCATCTCACACTAAAGAAAGTAAAGAAAGGTGGCCAAGGGGACCACACACCTCTTGTTAAATGTTGGGTTCTATGGATCAATGACTATAAAATAAACCGTCATGTCACTAGTTCCAGACCTTACACCGAACAAAATCTCAGGTCGATTAGTAGCCTCCTGGAGCTAAGGAGCTAATTTAGAATTTAATTCCTTTAATAGGCAACACCACAATTGTTTTCTTAGAGAGCAAAATTTTGAAGAAAAAAATTAAGTACATTATACCTCTTAGTATTTACATATTTATGTTAGATTCAGAGATATACATATGAGATTAGGTATTGAAAATGCATAAGAGATTTGACATATTGGGATGTTCCAACACACAATTCTCATGATTATGATAGAAAATTTGTAATTAAGGGATTGATTTAGACTTGTGCAATTAACTTGAAATCTTGTAAGTGGGCCAGAAATGGTGGCTCATGCCCAGAATCCCAGCAACTCGGGAGGTCAAGGTGGAAGGATCCCAGAGCCCGGGAGGTTGAGGCTGCAGCGAGCCATGATTGCTCGACTGCACTTCAGCTTGGGCTGCATATGGTATTGAAACAACTAATTCATTGGTCCCCAGTCCTTAGCATACATGAGAATCACCTAGGAAGCGTGCTAAAACACAGCTTGCCAAGGCCCAATCTCCAGTTTCTTATTCAGTAGATCTGGGATGGAGCCTGATAATTTGCATTTGTAACAAATTCCAGATGATATTAATGCTGCTGGTCCAGGAGCTACACTTTGTGAACAAATGATTTAAAGGGTCTTAAGATTCACCTTATTCAGAAGGCAAATTTCTTAAACTTACAATAATTATTCAAGGATTTGAGAAAGTTTGTTAAATCAGACTATTTAAAAAGGAAGTCGGTAATATTAAATTTATACATGCAGCTTAAAATATTTACAGGAAGTTAATGATTTCAGTTTGTAAATACTACCAAACATTAATCAAGGGCCCTACAAAAATTTACCAGTGTTATACATAAAATATTAAGATACACGTGTTTTAAGATTACATGTTTCACTTAAAACATGTTTTAAGTGAATGGCTTTACTAAAGTGAATATTATTAGTTAAAATCAAGGTTACCTCTGAATACTCTTTTCAGTGTACAAAACTCACTCTTGGGAACATCGAAAATCTAACATTGATAGTTGTCACTCCATTTTCCAGGGATCCCAAGCCTGTGAATTAAAAACTGTTGGCACGAAGAACTAGCTGAATGTTCAACCTTTCCCCAGACCATTTGATGCCTCTTCAAATGGTATTACTGCTGTCCTCAGAGTCAGGACTTGCTTTGAAGACAGTGGATGGAAACAGAGTCCACATCCTGATTGACTTGAGTCTGTCTGCCACAAGATGACTCTCCTGCAAATGCTCCAGGAGCTTTCCTCTCCAGCTCCCCTGCTAACTGTCATCGTCTTCATGCACAGTCAGAAGACACCACGGAAAGAAGAATGGCATGTCAAGATCAACTTTCCTCCAGAGACACTCCTTGAAATAATGTTGAATAGCTGCACGTTTGGAAATCTTTACTTCTGAGACCAATTATCTCTCTGTTACAATGCATTCAGCCTTCACTAGCTTGGCTTCTGTACCCAGCTGTTTTCTGTAAGGCCAGATGTATTTTGAATCACAGATGTGATCATTTAAATTAACTAATTTTTCTATGTTTTAAAAAGGTACATTTATTAGCCTTTGGGGAATACATTCGTTGGTTCATTTTCCATGTTAGAACTTATGTCCTTCATTTCTCTTTTAGTCCTAGAAGCACTAATACATTATAAATAAAATCACTATGAAACCTCTAGCCTCGAGTTCAAGGAGGAAGTAAAGTTAGTGAAGGTCCCAGCTTTTCATAGGATCCCATACTCCTTGGAGAACCCAACTCTACTGAACTCCAAATGTCAATCAATTGCTTGAGGCCAGATCCTGCCCTATGTATTCCTAGAGTTTAAACCTGTTTCATTTGGGTTACCAAAGCAAGTTATTATTTTCTTGGAATCTTAGTTCTTAGATCTAATTTTGTGTGAAAATATATAGAATGCAGTCACAGAAACAAAAAAAGTATGCTCAATTTCTTTGACTCTCAAACTACCATAGTGTGTGCAACTAGTTTTAGACAAGACAAATGCTTTATTTTAAATGTTGTGTTACAGCAATAGACCTGGGCTACGTAGTGGGGATGTGGCGATTTAATATCTTCTCATCACCCATCCCAAGATTCTTGGCTGATATGCCTCTAACAAAAGACAGGTTAATAAGCGACAAGCATAACAAATGTATTTAATATATTTTATAAATTCTACATAACACAGAGCCTTTAGAAATGAAGACCCAAAGACCCAGAGACAACTGTATATTTTTATGCTTAGGTCTGATGAAAAATAGAGGATCACATAAAATATACGTTTGGGCAAAAAAAGGCATAACTTAATGGTAATAAACTGGGGGGCTTGTTTGTTCAGATTCCTCTCTCTGCCTCCCTCGTCATTGCTTTCCAACAGGTAAAGGGCAAGACACCTATGACATAAGGATCTCTAAAAAAGAAGAGGGAGGAGAAGGTCAGAGACCTGCTGCGTCTGCAGTTTTCTCTGTTTCATTTGGCTTAGAGTGCTCAGTATGCCAAGATGCCAGATATTGAGGTATCATATTCTGGTTGCCAACAACTAGAAAAACGCAAATTCTGGTTTTGCCCCACCTAAGGCTGTTTTCTCATTAAAAAAAAAAAAAAAAAAAAAAAAAAGGAAAATAATATCCACTTGTAATTTAAAGTGTGTCTAGCACATAGAAGGGGTCGAATAAATTTTAATTATGATTTTTTAATCTAAAGACCTATTAATCCGTAAATGGCTAATTTCTTTGATGAAATTATATATGGCCATTAAAAATTAGATTTTTTAAAACTATGCAATTTATATTTAAAACAGAAAACTACTAAATTGGAAATAATATAAGTAAAGTGTTTTTTAAAATTTGAGTATAGAGAAAAAACCAAAAATCTACCACATTACTAGTAAATTGTTGTAGAACTATGCCCTTTTAAAAATGATCCTTTCTATCTTTCTCTACTCGGAGGGTATCTTAATTTAATCAGCAGAGACCAAATGAACAAATTCAACAAATAGAAATTTTAAAATTGTGAATGAGACTGCATTGGCATACTGAAATCTACAATGAAAAACGATTGTAGAGTTGCTGCTGTTACGGTTATACCCCTTGTACCTTACACCCCCACACCCATCATGTTATTTTTAAAACTGCATCAAAATCATTGCCTCTCTTTTGGCTATTGTTTGTTTATGTTCAAAACGCCTTTAAAGTAGATTGGATGGTCATTACTTCTCTTCATTTAACGGATGAGAAAGATGCTGGGAATTGATTCACCCAGCTTCTTATTTTTGCAGTTACAGATGTCGGCAACCTAGTGGATTGTGATTATTGGTCACTGTTTGCCCTAGATAAACCCTCAGTGACTAGCTGTGTGCGAGAAGCCAGTCACACAGCAATCTGCTGCATATCCCCACCTACAAAATGAGAATGGAGACATCTGCCCTCCCACCTCATTGGCTGATAGAAGAATCAAAACACATAGTGCAGGTGAAAATGTGTTTTGGCTTTTTGCTCTTTTTTTAGGGGGACAGAGTCTCGCTCTGTTGCCCAGTCTGGAGTGCAATGGCACGATCTTGGCTCACTGCAACCTCTGCCTCCTGGGTTCAAGCAATTCTCCTGCCTCAGCCTCCCAAGTAGCTGGGACTACAGGCACATACCACCATGCCTGCTTAACTTTTGTATATTTAGTAGAGACGGGGTTTCACCACGTTGACCAGGGTGGTCTTGAACTCCTGACCTCGTGATCCAACCACCTCGGCCTCCCAAAGTGCTTGGATTACAGGCATGAGCCATTGCACCCAGCCAAAAAAGTTTTTAAACATATAAATTTAAGAAATTTGCTGTTACTCTTTTAAAACTATATTAAAGTCACCAACACCAGCTGTGGAATAACCATGTGCTTTATATTGGCAACTGCCACTTAGTAGATGCCCCCAAATATTATTTCCTTCCTTTTATCTCTTGACAGTAAGAAAACACTAATACATTTTATAGTTCCGTAGAATTTCAGAGTTTTCAGGAACCTTAAAGGGCATCTATTCAACCTCTTCACAACATCTCTGACAAAATGTTATGCGCTCTCTGAGTGCTTTAATTGAAAGAGAAACTTCTTACCTTGTGGAGGAGCACTTGTCTTTTGACCTGAACGACCAATGTTATTTTATTTACCACAAGTCTAACTAGTGTTTCAATAAGCTCCAACAGAAAAGAGAAAGAAAAGTCACATTCTTTAATCCTGAAAGGATTCCCATCAAGTCCTGTTTAGAAACTTATTTTCTTTATTATTATTTTTTTTTCTCTTCAACCTTTTTCCGCTGTGCTAGGAGCCCTCATCTGAGTGTCTCATTAGGAAGCCTCATCTTTCCTGGGTTTTTATTGAGCAGTGTTACTCAGCAGGAAGGAATTTTCTTTTTAAAATTTTCATGAAATCAACATAATCCTATATCATAAAATACAAATTGTGAAAGAAACCAGCTTCTTGGGGGTTTAGTTTTGCATTACGGGTAGCAATTTGCAAATACCTTTTCCTGAACCTCAGAACTGGATCTGTATTGAACAAGCCCCTGCAAGTCATAATGAGAGTCCTTTTTGAAACAAATTCAGTGTGAATACCATGAAGTAACAAAAAATTTAAGCCTTAAAGAACAACAATCTCTTTCAGCAAGAAAGCTTCCCTTGCTGATACCACTTTAGACATAGGAATATGTTGAAACCTAAACATGGGAAACATGCAATTTTACCCATCTTTACTCAGTTCAGTCATTCCAAGCACTGTGCCTGTTTTCAGTTAGCTACAAAGAGTAGAATGGCAAGGATGACAATTTGTGTGGCTCTTACAGTCAACTTGTCCTAGTGTCCCACTTCAGATTGTGATGGCTGTGTGATGGTTCTGAAAATTCATCTTTCCCCCCACCATGACATAAGCCTGCAAATATGAGGAGTGTCCACAGATATATGAAGGTTTTATTATAATCGTAGTGTTCTTAGCAAGAAAAGCTATTTATTTTAGAAAACAATTTAATTCTGCTCAAAGTGTTCTTTTGCATTTGCGATAGTGTTGGGAGCTGTCAGCTCCTCTCTCTCATTTACCTAAGCCTCAGGTTACTCTTGGTAGGAAGCATCCAGACTAGAGAAGCCTCCATCTCTCTTTGACCCAGAGAGTAGGGGAGAATTGTTTTACTTGGAAAAGCAGCAGTCTCTCCCAGAATGAAAGGACTCATGTGGATATTTCCCAAGGAAATACTGGTTGCTAATAAATAAAGCCCTATCACAGATAAGCTGTTCTAACCAGAAACCACCTAGAGACGATTTCTTGATTATCCCCAAATTCCCTTAGCCCTACCTCTCCCAAACTCTTTCCCAAGAATTTTAAGAGGCATGTATCCTCTAAGGTATATAGAGTTTCCTGCAGACTTACGAACTGAGTTCTGTGGTGAGTAAAAATCCTAGGTTATAGAGCTATTTTCTCATTCTCAGCAGCCAGTTGAAACCTGCCACAGTGCAAAAATAAATGTTGATATTGTGCTCTGAATAAGGATGAGAAGCCTGCATGCAGTTTGTGATGCCTGATTGTTTTGGTTGCCTCCTGTTTCTCTCTCTCTTCTGTAAAGCAGCGTGTGAAGAAAGTTGGCATGAATGTGCTCAATGTAAGGAATTAACACTGTTTTATTTATGCATCATGTAATTTTACATAGATATGGTTTTATAAATATTATTAAATGTCATAAATCTTATGTTTTCTTTCTCTTTAAATCAGTTTCATAGTATCCTCCAGCAAACATAAACAAAAACCTATGAAGAATGTAGGTTAAAAGCTCAGCTTACGTTATGTTATGTTATGTTATGTTATGTTATGTTATGTTATGTTATGTTATGTTGTGTTATGTTATGTTATGTGTTGTTATGTGTTGTTATGTTACTTTATGTTATTTATTTTTGAGACAGAGTCTCACTCTTATCGCCCAGGCTGGAGTGCAGTGGCACGATCTCCACTCACTTCAACCTCCACCTTCCTGGTTCAAGTGACTCTCCTGCCTCAGCCTCCCAAGTAACTGGGATTACAGATGCCCACCACCACACCTGGCTAACTTTTGTATTTTTAGTAGAGACAGGGTTTCACCATGTTGGCCAGGCTGGTCTCAAACTCCTGACCTCAGCAGATCCACCTGCCTCGGCCTCCCAAAGCGCTTGGATTATAGGCGTGAGCCACGGCACCCAGCCAGCGTATGTTATCTTTAATAAGAAACTGGCTGCAAAGTATCAGTAGCCAAAAATGCTGAGAGAAATGGGGAGCACCCAGAGGAGAAAACTTTAAAATGATCTCCTTCATTCTATGGACCTGGAGGACCCTGATTTAAACAGAATGCAAGTTTTCGGTAGGGGCAGTTTTTCAATATGATTTTTCTTCATCTTTGCAGAATCTAATTTATAGAGATAAAACAGATGGCCCCAAAAACATGACTTTTGGAGGCAGCCATAATAATGCCTCTTTTATTGAAGGAAATAAACCCAAGGGGCAGTAAGCAGGTAACCAGCAGAAATGGCAGATGGAGGTGCTAACTGTGCCTCACAGTGAAACCAAATTTGTGTAATGAAGGCACTGACCATCACGTCTTTTGACAAATGTACCAGCCTCTGGAGGCGGCAGACAGGAAGCCAGGAACACATCCCTAAGGTGTCAGCAGGAGGCTGGGCGTCTCTCTTGAGTGATGACAAAAACACTGTCTCAAAGGTCAGAAGAGCTGTTCTGTGAGCACTGGGGAGGTCCGGAAAAGGTTAAAGAGCTTATTGAGTTCAGCAAAATTCTCAAGCAGTTTCTGTTTTCATTTTCTTCATTTTCCTGGGCAGCTAATCGTCATGGACGTGGAGAGCTCAATGCCACAACCCCGCTAGAGCCAGGGTGGTAAATAGAGAAGATGGCCAGGATGGAGCACACAAGAAGAGCAGGCGCAGGGAGAGATGAGGATGAGACCGAAGGGGGAAGAGTGAAGGGTGGAATTAACCTCCCCTTGCTGAGACGTGTGACACTCAAGGCCCGAATCACAAAACTTCTGCTTGAGGAAACATTACTCTTTCCTCCACGACTGCTGGTTGTATCTGTCTATCAGACTCCCCAAGCCTTGATGCCCCTCACTCCTTCTGCTGTGGAATAGGAACATGAAACATAAACAGTCGTCCCTCCAATTCCTCCGACCCATGGGGGATTGTTCCATGACCCCTAACAAATACCAAATTTCATGGATGTTCAAGTCCCTTATTGCAAATGGCATGGTATTTGCATATAACAGCATACCCCCCATCTACTTTAAATCATCTCTAGATTATCTATAATACCTAATACAATGTAAATGCTATGCAAATAGTTGTTATACCATATTGTTTTTTAAACTTGTATTCGTTTTCATTGTTATTTTGTTATTTTTATTGTTTTATTGTTCCTGAATATTTTCAATTCACACTTGGTTGATTTTGGGATGTAGAACCTGTGGATGTGGAGAACTAACTGTAACAATAACAGGGAGGCAGCTGTCATTTAGTCCACTGTCTCCATGGCCTGAACAAGACATGCTGGATCATCTTGTAATGTCATTTGTAGAACAAAATATTTCGAGTCTCACAAGACTGCTCTCTACTATCATGCACTGCTGTTGTCCCGTTTCTGGGACTTGAGTGATCACGTCATTTCTCTAGACCTCAAGTTCCTTATCCATGAAGGGGAAGAAATGAGCTTGGGGTGCCTATTTTTCAAATGCTCCTGTTCTTTCTCTTTTTGAGAATTAGTCATGGGGACTTCCCATGTCTTGCTTTGCTCTTGTACTGTTACTTTGTTGTCTCTTGGTTTGCTTGTGTATTCATTTGTTTATTTGTTTTCACAACTGGTTGGTTTAATAAGGTTTCATAGAATGCTTTGCATTTATAAAAACCCTTCCATTTTAATGATGAATTGTGAGCTACAAGAGTAATGTTCTCCCACCTCTAGCCTACTGAGTGGTAGTTTGTGCTATGCTTCCTGAATTGGAAAAATAATATATCTGTATACACATATATAGTGTGTGTGTATAAGTTTTGTACTTTTTATCCAAATACAATAGCATAATTGCCAGCTGATGTCATAATGCTCAGAGTAACCATGGGTCAATGAACGACCACACCCCTGGCTGCAGATGTCTTCCTCAGTTACTCAATGTTTATAGCGAGGTATTAAAATAGGTATTGTAGATATAACCAGATCAATAATTCTATGAGTATTCTGAAGTATGTAGGTGGTAAAATTACGGTAAAAAAGTATATGCCAGACAGCACACTAACATCTTCTCTTTAATAACATTATTAGTATACATTTGTTCAAATAATTCACTGGTTTCTTCTTGAGTTGTGTCAAGTGACAATAAAAAGTTCAGTAAATGTATAACTGAGAGTAAAGTTATTTTTCTCCTAATATTTCATAAAAGTATGTTATGGCCAGCAGCTAGCATCATCTTCATGGTTTAATTTCACTTTTCCATTCTAGAATCTCTATACTTCACTCAGTTCTCAGATCTGGAAAATTCTTAGCTATTCTTTTTTTTAATAGATTAATCTTGTCCATTGTACATACTTATTGGTTACATAGTGATGTTTCCATATGTAGAATGTATAGTGATCAGATCAGTGTAATTTGCATATTTATCTTCTGAAACATTTCTCATTGATTTGTGTTGGGTATGTTTAATATGCTCCTTCTAGCTATTTAAAACTACATATTATTATTAACTATGGTCATCCTACAATGTTATAGAATGTTGGAACTTGTTCCTGCTATCTAGCTGTAATTTTGAATACTTTAACAAATCTCTCCCTATCCTTACCTTTCCTCTATTGTTCCCAGCCTCAGCGCAGCCCTGTCCTGGGCCTGAGAAATAGCCACCTTTGGCGGGCATGCCCCTAGACCCATTGAGCACTGCACAGCAGCCCTGTGCTTGAGTCCTGGCCTGTGAAACAGTCCTGTTCCTCCCCCACCCCATCCTCTGCACATGAGAAATAGGCCTGTGGACCACCCTCAAGCAGACACATCTCAGGCCATCCACCAAGCAGGTGTGTGCCTATGTCCAGAGTCAGAGGAACAGCTCTCAGTCCCAGGGACCACTCTCTTTTTAATATGCCTTTTGCTCATCTTATTCAATTTCTTTTTGGACTTTCTCATTTTATCTTCGTGTCTTTTACTCTTCTTTCATTTGTGCCATCTCATTGTTTCTCTGCATGGGTCCAAGGCCAGTCCTCTTTCTTCCTAAGTACTGGAGCCTACAGCTGTGACCCTTACATACCTGCCCACTCCCAGGACAGTTCACAAGCTTATAGCTCTGGTTTTGGGAATCTTCTTAGTTTGAGTTATCATAAGGTTTTCCTTTCTTTCAAGCTCAGTTATGAAAGAATTATATTTTATCCATTTTTGTTTTTGAGATAGATACTCACTGTGCTGCCCAGGCAGGTCTTGAACTCCTGGCCTCAAGTGATCTTCCCACCTCAGCCTCCCAAGTAGCTGGAATATGGATGTGTACCACTGTACCTGGCTTCAATGTTCCCATGGGTTTATAGGAGGAGATGGACTTTAATAGCACAGTTTTCCCAGTTGCTGGAACTAAAAAGTCCCAAATACAAATTTCGGGGGAAAAACATTTAATCTAAAGATATCCGAAAGAGATTTCAGAAAGGAGACTCAAAGAGAGTCCCAAAAAGATAAATAAATCCATATATAGAGTTACAAAACTATGGGACATCAAAGACATAGTGAAACTATTAAAAAGCAACTCAAAAAAATAAATACAAATGGAAACATCACTGTTTATTGAAAAAGATACATTTGGGCATCAGATTTATCATTAACAATAACAGAATCCAGAAGAAAATAAATATCTTCAAATTGATGAAGAGAAATAACAGAAAATCTAGAATTTTATACTCAGCTAAATAAAACTAAAGAATGCAAACAAAATAGACACATTCACAATTAAGAGTTTACCACTTACAGACTTAGCTCAAAGAAACACTTAGGGAACATCCCTCAAGAAAAGAGAAATTAACTCAGAATGATAAAGGGGGTCGATTAGAGAGAGTAACTAACAATGAAAGAAAATGACAAATGTAGGTAAATCTAAGCAATTATAATAGGATCCTGAGTAAAACTTTCCCTGGGACCTCATTACTGCAACTAAGGGGAAAAAGCCTCCAAAAAGGTGCTTCGCACCACCCTACACACATTATAATGGAGCCACTGGTATTAGGATACAGCTTATCCTCAAACAAGTGGCCACACACCCACTTATACCCCTACTCCGTATTTTAATAGTACTGGAAAGAGGAAGAGGATTTTTCATCAGCCTTGTAGAAAGTACAATGCACATGAAAGAGTTCTTTTCTCCCTTTCGTTTCGAAACATGCCTCTAAGGCATGGGACCAAGGTAAAGTTTTGAGAAGTTTCTCATAAAGATTAATAGTTAATCAGGCAGGAATGGGGAAAATTTTTAAACTTTTCAGTTCAGGGGTACATGTGCAGGTTTGTCATATAGGTAAAGTTACATCATGGGAGTTTGTGGTACAGATCATTTCATCACTTGGATATTATGCCTAATACCCATTAGTAATTTTTCCTGATTCTCTCCCTCCCACCCTCCAGCCTCCAATAGGCCCCAGTGTGTGTTGTTCCCCTCTATGTGTTTATGTGTTCTTGTCATTTAGCTCCCACTTATAAGTGAGAACATGCAGTATTTGATTTTATGTTCCTGTGTTAGTTTGCTGAGGATAATGGCCTCTAGCTCCTTCCGTGTTACTGCAAGAGACATGATTCCATGGTTTTTTATGGCTGCATAGTATTCCATGGTGTTTATATACCACATTTTCTTTATCCAGTCTATCATTAATGGACATTTAGGTTGATTCCACATCTTTGCTATTGTGAATACTGTTGCAATAAACAGATGCATGCATGTGTCTTTATAGCAGAATGATTTATAAGAATGGGGAAATTTGAATTTCATTCACTTGTGGACTTCAACTTGGCCAGTAGACCTGCTGATTCTCCCAATACTGAGTAGAGAAAAAGAGAACTGAAGAGCAGTCTGCAGGGTGGAGAAGGAGACCATTAATATCGCATAAGTACCCACTTCCTAGAAGTTGCAGAAGTGATAACAATTCTCAAATCTGGCCTTGTGGGATTGAATGGGTAGAATACTAGAGATGCATCCAATCTCTGAGTGCATGGGATATAAATTGAAGTGGTATTTAAAGCCATCCAGTCCATGAAAGGACCAGAACTTCATCCAGATGGGCAGAGGCTCACTCTACTTTCTCATTCCCTTTTCTTCTACCCCAGCCTATCAGAGGCGCAGCCAAAAGGAGAATGTTATATCTCTTCCATGCTCCCTCTACTTAAGCTACTAGTGCATCAGACAGTGCTACAAAGAAGAAAGCTCAAATAGCTCTCAAAAAACATTAAATAGCAAATGTTTATTTATAAATGCATAGGAATGCTATTATTTTAACATCCCTATTCAGGTGACTATGAAATTAGATGGATTCATTATTAAGAGGAACAAAGAAAACAGAATTCATAAGAGAAGACAAATGATGGAAAGGCAAAAATAAGAAACTTGGTAAAATGGAAAAGGCATAATAATATGGTATAAATAAATCTTAATATATGTGTTAGATATTTGAATGAGTCTCTCAGGTTTAATTTAAAAACATTCAAATCCAGCTATATGTGCCATATAAGAGATATATTTGAAATTTAAAGACATGAGTATAAAGTAAGAAAAAATATACTAAGTAGAATAGAAGTCTGTTTTAGGTAACTTTAAGGTAATAAAGAGAATCATTATGTAATCATAAAAGACATTTTTTTCATCAGAAAGTTTTGACACTCTTGATCTTTATGCACCTAGCACCTTAACCACGTAAGAAGTGAAGCGGAAATCAGTGGACCTACTATAAAATATTGATAAATCAACAATGGAGGTAGAAATATTTTATCCCACTCTCAAAAATAATCAAGAGTGTAAAAAATTAAAGGGTTTTTAACAAAACAACTTAAAATGTTAATAAAAATTTAAAATTAGAGATCCAAATTCAAAAAAGGAAGTTACCTAAGAACTAGTGAAAAAATGAACAAATTCCTACATAAAAACTGAGAGTAAGGAAAGCTTCTTGAACTGTGACTCAAAATTCAAAAGTAAATTATATGAAAATTAAAAATAAAAATTTTCACTAGTCAATTAAAAAACTGCAAAATAAGTTATTTTCAACTTACTCCACAAAGAGTTAATATTCCTCCTATACAAAGAGCTTCTAAATATTGAGAAGAAAAGCACCGACAAACCAATAGAAAAAATGTGCATAGGCTATGAACAAAATGTGAATGACCCTTCATCATAGAAGTGTTTTTAACATTTTTTTCTATATTTTGCTTTAATTGAAAATGTGTGCATTCTCTATAAGTAAAAACCATAAAACAAGTTACCTAATAATTGGCATGCCATATTTAAAACCAAATGAATTCGAGTGAATATTAAACAGAGTATTTTGACCCTATATCTCTAGTGGCACATGTAGACTGACAAATCATCCAGGTTTTTACATAAGACTGAGGGGTTTCCTAAGACACAGGACTTTTAGTGCTATAACCAGGAAAGTTCCAGGTAAACCAAAACAAGCTGAGCATCCTAATTCTAAGACAAATAATAAATGTAAGGAAATCTTAAACTTTGAATACAGTAGTTATATCCTACCTTGGAGCTGTTATAAATGTATGGCAAGATAAAGTAATATATTAAAGTTGTTATTTAACAGTAACGACGGTTCTGGAGCCAGGCAACACTTCATTTCATTAAATAGAATAAGTGTCCCAATGAGCTGAGCAGAAGGGATTGGTTTTGTAGACAAAAAAGGGCTGAAGAAAGCAGACACAAAGACCAAAAGGTAGATTTAAATAAATAAATATGGCATAACAATGTTTATTTAACACAGTTGTTTATTTCACAATGTTGTTATTGTTAAATAAAAATGATCAGAGCCCATTGTTTTGGATTGAGCTCCTGCACTAGGCCCCAAGAGATCAGAATAAAACCAAAATGAAGTCACTTATACTAAAGTTCCACTTCACTAAACCAAAAGTAAGTTGTTATCTGACCTTCTGGGAAATCAGAAGAGAGAAATAATAGACAAATTTCTCAAACAGGCCAGTGTCAGTAGACATAATAACAAATTTTCCTCTGTGCTAATCCACACCAAGAAAAATAAAATTATCTTGAAGTAAGCTGATGTTAACTAATCAGTTATTTTTCTAGTATTATGTTTCCCTGTGTCTGCCTTACAAAGAAAATAACTTTAAAATGACCAACCTACCTTTTGCTCTTTGTGTCTACTTTCTTCAGCCCTCTCCTGTCTATAAAACCAATCTCCTCTGCTCAGCTCATTGGAACACTTATTCTATGTAACGAAATGAAGTGTTGTCTGACTCTAGAACTGCAAATAAAGCAAATTAATTTCTTTAAATTGTTATAACTTCACCTTTTGATATTATGAACCAAGATTTCAGCATAAGAGAGAAGCATCAGTAATATAAGTAAAAAATAAGGAACAAGTAAATATGCTTCCCAAATACCCTCAGAAAAATGAACAGAGCAACTAGGAATACAAAACCAAAAATGCACAGGCAACATTTAAAAGAAGATTAAGTGACAAAGCATTCCCACAGTCCACAAAATAGAAGAATACGTAAACAAAACATGCTATCAGCATCCATGTAGCAGATAACAGAGGAAAGCAACGAGCTAGCTGCTGGACCTGAAAATGAGAAAACACCTGAACTCTTAACACTATTAATAGAGAATCCCTAACCTGTCAATAGACTGTCAGTAGAGAATACCTAAACTGTCAATAGACTGTCAGTAGAGAATACCTAAACTGTCAATAGGTATTTATTGTGAAGTGTGAGAGGCCAAATAAAATTGGGAGGGTTTTGAACACTCACAGGTAATTATTAGGTGTGGCATTGAAGGGGCAGGCACTCTGGGAAAATGGGCTCATATAACTACATAAATAAGGCCCCTTTTGGGGGAAAAAAAAACCCTATGAGAAACTGGTGGGAATTGTCTCCAAAGTAAGCAAGTCAGAATAAATAAAAGTTAAGGGAAACTTAAAGTAGGGGAGGAGGAATGAGGTAGAATATCTCAGAAAACAGAGTCATATTTACTGAGTTTTGAATTTATAAACATCTGTCAAAGATAAAACAAGTAAAAGTTTTAGATCTGTGAAGCTAGCAAAGGTAACCTGACCCACCTGGCCTCCTAAAAGGTCAGTAAATCCAATAGTACACAAAAATAAGCAATGAACAGAACTGTGTCAAATGCAAAAAATAAAATAAATAATGAGTAGAATGTCCCTAGAGATATTAAAAGTATTCCAGGAATATATGACCATTAAACAGATGAAAACTATAACTATTTCAAATAAGCAAAAATAAATTTTAAAATGTAATTTTAAAAATTAAAGAACATAGCAAGTTAGGATTAGAAAACTTAGATATAAGGTAAAAACAATGAATTAGAAATAAAAGAAAAAAGTATTTCAGAAATGAAGCCTGAACTAGAATTCACACAAGAGGAAACAGAGACAACACACAATACTTTAAAGCAAGTAGAAAGTAAAAATGATAAAAATTTGGAATTAAGAAAAAGGTTAAGAAGTAGTTGAGAGAGTGGCAAACATGGTTGACAAAGAAGAGCCAACACATGTATAAAGGGGCTCCTAAAGAGGAAATCCAAGAATGGTACAGAACAAATATTCAAATTAAGAAAAATTTACCAAAAAATATTTTTTTTAAAAAGTAACTACTGAAAGGGCACAATGGGTATCTGTAAAAAACAGATGACACACTAAAATATTATCTAATAAAATTACTTTAAAGATCAAAAAAAATTGTTGAGCCTTAAGGCAACAAAACCAAGATGCTTACTAGGGAAAGAAAATGAGATAGGCAAAAGTGTTTAGTTGTTAATTTTTAATAACATTTTATGCTAGCTTTGGATGAAGTAACTAGAGGCACTGGCATAAGGACCACTGTGTCCTCTGGGAGGCTACAGTTGGCCTGGTAAGGCCAACCGCAGAGATGCGAGTAAAGTCTCTAACTCAGAAGAATAAGCTCCAAATACCTGGGGTTCCCATTCTAAAATCTTAATTTCCTATACCCTTGTCTCTTCCCTTTTGTTTGTTTCCTGGATCAACTGTAATTATCTGGGAAAACTCAGTATCTTTTACAATACAATATACATGAAATTCTCAGCTTTAAAAAGACTTTTTTTTTTCTTTTTTTGCTCTGTCACAAAGGCTAGAGTGCAGGGGTGCTATCTTGGCTCACTGCAATCTCCACCTCCCAGGTTCAAGTGATTCCCCTGTCTCAGCCTAGCCTCTAGAGTGGTTGGGACTACAGACATGTGACACCACACCCGGCTAATTTTTTGTATTTTAGTAGGGATGAGGTTTCACCATGTTGGCCAGGATAGTCTCGATTTCCTGACCTCGTGATCCACCTGCCTTGGCCTCCCAAAGTTCTGGGATTACAGGCATGAGCCACCGTACCTGGCCAAAAAAAATTTTTTTTAATTAGAAATATCAATATAAATGCATTACTTTTCCTTCAAAAAATTGTGTTTTGTTGCTCTGTTCATTGAAAAGACCAAGAAGGAATGATATCCCAGTAGTAATGAACTTAGCCATCACCCAAGACCCTAAATTTCATTTTCCACTACAAAGAACCAGAGCTTCTTGGAAAAATTCCTTATTCTAGGTCTTCCAAAGAAAATGTACAAAATGAGCTGGAGATATCTTAGTAGGCTACCAAAGGAAGCTATCAAAGAGTAACAAGATTATAGGGGCCAATATAGAGGAGTGTTCACCAGTCAAAAGCTGGCACAATTTGAGCAAAGACAGAATAGACACATTGGAGCAAATTAAATACTTTGTTAGAAATCCATGCATTTAGAGTAATATTAAAAATTTATTAAATTATAATGATACTAATTTTTTTTAAAAAACACACACACTGGTCATCACTATGGTCTGGATGTGTATGTCTCATAAGATTTCAATTTGATAGTATTAAGAGTTGGAGCCTTTGGAAAGTGATGATGACATCAGGGTTCCATGCTTATGAATTAGATTAGCGCCCTCATGAAAGAGGCTCAAGGGAGCTCCTATCCTCTTTTGTTCTTTCCACCTTGTGAAGTTACAGCAAGCCATTAGTTATGAAGCAGAGAGTAAGCACCCAACAGACACCGAATCTTCCAGCATCTTAACCTTGGATTTCTTAGCCTTCAGAACTGTGATTAATATGTTTCTGTTGTTTATAAACTACCAGTCTAAAGTATTTCATTATAGCTGCCCAAGTGGACTAAAACAGTTATCACAGGAGTTCACTAGGGCACCCACTCACTATGAAAGTGATAAAA
The DNA here is from genome assembly GCF_008728515.1 of Papio anubis. Taxonomy (NCBI): domain Eukaryota; kingdom Metazoa; phylum Chordata; class Mammalia; order Primates; family Cercopithecidae; genus Papio; species Papio anubis. The sequence continues at coordinate 19,841,145 of NC_044994.1, forward strand.
TCAATCAAAGACCTACCTTTCTGTATAAATTATATTTCACATAGTTGGTAATAGAATGTTCTTTAAAATGCACAAAGAATTGTAGACTTAGAAAATCACTATTTTGAAACCCATAATGAAATAAATAATGGATACAGACAATGAGTGTCACAAATATTAAAACTATCATGTGAAATGATGATTGGTAAATTGATAATGGATGAATGAGCCAAGACAACCTGAACCCAGTAATTCATCTTGGCATTACTGAAAGGGGAAGAGCCAGATCTCCTGTGCCTTGTTTTGTAACACAGCAGGAATGGAGGGCTCTTATCTAAACAAAAACTGAATGTGAATAAAATGATTTTCTAGATCGTACTACCAACTTACAGGGAATATAGAAGATAAATAAGTTAAAGAACATTGGAAGAAAATGCTCACTGGAATCCAAAATACAGTATTCCTATGTGAAGTGCTTTCTAGAACAAATCAAAGAAATGAAAAAAAAAGTGAAAGGGGATGATGGTTATAGAATGGGAGAGACTTAAAAAGGAACCAAATGCAAGATGTGGATCTTGTTTGAATTCAAATATTCAGATATATTAATATATTAATACCTAAAAGACACATTTAGACAATTGGGGAGTTTTTATTAATTCAAATATATTAATACCTAAAAGACGTATTTAGACACTTGGGGAGTTTTTCAACCTTTACCCATGGGCTAAAAGTTTAAATACATTTTTTTCCTTAAGAAGAATAACAGAGTGCTCCCCCAAATGTGGCAGAAGCTAGAATTTTAAAATTTCTCACAGACATACACCAAAAATCATCACCCTCATAGATTTTAATTATTTGTGGCTAACCAACATCTTTGAAAAACCTCTGTACCTTGCATTAATTCCTCACATTTAAAGTTCCTCCTTTACGAGGTAGAAAAACAAAATTCATATCTCTAGACTACCAGTAGTGAGGATTCAAATAATGAGATATTTTAACTCTGGGAAGGAGAGATGGGAAGTCACTGTGAGAGGAGGATAAATATTCTGGCAAACATGATAGCAGAGGCCCCAGGAGAAGAGACAGAGGTGGAGCTCCTGGTATCCAGTATTGAGGATCATAGTGACATCCTATAGTGGGTTAATCATTATACCTGGCTGGGAGCTCCAGATTCCAGTTTTCTGGGCCTCTTTGATATTTTTTTCTGCTTGAAGTGTATAGGTTATTAATATTGTTTGCAACCAAGGCCCTTGAGTGTCAGTCACCCAGAGCCTCTTTTCTATTTCCCTAGGCCAGTCAGTGAATTATTTTAGTTTCCCGTGCAATTAGCTGATTTTTCAAACAGATCAATGCAATTTAAAAAAAGAAAGAAAGAAAGGGCCAGGCACAATGGCTCATGATTACAATCCCAGCACTATGGGAGGCCAAGGTGGACACATCACTTGAGCTCAGGAGTTTGAGACCAGCCTGGCCAAGATAATGGAACCCCACCTCCACAAAAAATACAAAAATTAGCTGGATGTGGTGGTGTGTACCTGTACATCCAGCTACTCGGGAGGCTAAGGTGGAAGGATGGCTTGAGTCTGGAGGTGGAGGCTGCAGTGAGCAAAGAATGCACCACTGCACTCCAGCCTGAGTGACAGAGAAGGACCCTGTCTCAAAAAAAAAAAAAAAAAAAAAAAAAGAAAGAAAGAAAAAGAAAAAAAGAAAAAGTGTGTTTTTCTTTTACTTAATGGTTTAGGACTTTAGATGACTCAGATTTAGGCAACTGTCTCAGTTCTTGTTCCAGACTTCATCTTGGCCCAAAGCTCAGTATCCCATCCCCATGTGGGTGTAATTTAGTCCATTTTTATACTGCTATAAAGAACTGCCTGAGACTGGGTAATTTATAAGGAAAGATATTTAATTGACCCACAGTTCCACATGGCTGGGGAAGCCTCAGGAAACTTAATCATGGCAGAAGGTGAAAGAGAAGCAAGTACCTTCTTCAGAATGTGGCAGGAGAGAGAGAGAGAGCAGGGAAACTGCCACTTTTAAACTATCAGATCTCATGAGAACTCCCTCACTATCAAGAGAACAGCATGGGACAAACCGCCTCCATGATCCAGTCACCTCCCACCAGGTCCTTCCCTCAGCATGTGGGGAATTACAATTTGAGATGCGATTTGGGTGGGGACACAGAGCCAAACCATCAAGAGAACAGCATGGGACAAACCGCCCCCATGATCCAGTCACCTCCCACCAGGTCCCTCCCTCAGCATGTGGGGAATTACAATTCGAGATGAGATTTGGGTGGGGACACAGAGCCAAACCATATCAGTGGGCATTGACATCCCAATCCCCAGACCATACTCTGGGCTTATGTTGATTGTGATATTTTATTACAGTGGTCAGCACTCTATGGCCTGCTGCCTATTTCTGTAAATAAAGTTTTATTGCTACACAGTTACATTCATTCATATACATATTGTCTGTTACTTCTTCTGGGCTATAATAGTTATAACATAGACCATATGACCTCAAAAACCTAAGGTATTTGCTATCTGGTCCTTTACAGAAAATATTCACTAACTACTCCTTTACTAGATCAGAATGGCATCGTTTTTGAGTTTCCATTTCGTTTCTGGCACCTGGTGATTTTTATTTTTGTGTCAAGTTTGAGAGAGAGAGAGAGAGAAAGAGAGAGAGAGAGAGAGAGAGAAAGAAACATAAAAAAGAGAGATTTTAATTTTGGCTTTATTCCTTTGCAGGGAGCAGTCCTCACTAGCTCATTCCACCACAGTGTTAAGATTTCCTGGTATAATATGTAGAAATCTGAAATGCAATAGGAGAAAATTACATGATGTCTTAGAAAAGAGGGAGGGATACAAGGAATAACAAGAGTTATAATGCAATCTATAATTTATCAGCATGTACATACAGATATCTTGTTTTATCAGCACAATCTCTTTAGGTGTCCCTCTTCTCATATATCTTAAAGCTATTTTCTCTTTTCCTTGCAAAATTGTTTCCAATTCTCTTTCGATTCATTAAGTATCCATTAATCAAGAATCATAAATTAAGGGTTAGGGTGAAAAAAAAAAAGAGATAAATTATTGTCCAGCCCTACTTCTGGATGCATACTCATTCATTTGTCAACACTTTGATCAATATAAAGGCAGCATAGCATATAGAGTTTCATCAGAACAGGGTGAGGTGAATGGGGAGTCCAAGTTCATGCAGCTCTTGTGTTTAATTGCTTTGTAAACGTGAAGAAATTACATAAACTCTCCAGCCTCAATTTTCTACCTGTAAAAAGGGATTAATAATAGTAACTACTGTGAAAGTGAAATTGATCCATGTAAAGCATTTAGCTTTAGCTTAGTGTCTGTTACACAGCAATAGTTTGATGAATACCAGCTATTATCATCATCATCATCATTGGTAACCATGGTAATGGAAAAGAAAATGCTGACTAATAGACATGAATTTTATCCTGCAATGTTAGATGTTAAAAAAAAGAAGAAAAAGAAAAGTTACTTTCTCCTCTCTCCTTAAATCAAATGCTATATGTTTAGAAATCATCTCAGTAGGGGAGCCAGACATGGTGGCTCATGCCTGTAATTCAGCACTTTGGGAGGCCAAGGTAAGAGGCCTCTCAAATGTGAGGCCAGGAGTTCAAGACCAGCCTCGTCGACATAGTAAGGCCTCATCTCTAGAAAAAAAATTTTTTTTTTTAAATTAGCTGGGCATGGTGGTGCACACTTGTAGTCCCAGCTACTCAAGAGGCTGAGGTGGGAGATTACCTTAAGCCTGGGAAGTGGAGGCTGCAGTGAGCTATAATAATGCCAGTGCACTCCTGCCTAGGCAATAGAGGATCTGAAAAAAAAAAAAAGAAGAAAGTAAAGAAAAGATAAAAAATAAAGAAACCATCCCACTAGGATGGCAGTAAGTTCTTTCTTAGCTATTTTTGAGACTGGTCTTTCCCCATCTAACAAATGTTTGCATTTCCTGTGGTGTGCACATGGTCCAGAATATCTGCAGAAAGGCCATCTTTTCTTATCCATGGTGCTTGAAGATGGGTGGCTGTATTACCTTCATGCAGATTCCCCTCACCTCTCTAGGATACAAATTTTAGTGTTTTGCTCCCACTACCACCACCTCCATTCCTATTACACCCCCCAACCCTCGGCTTCTCAGGGACCTTCACACGGAAGCTGGGTAACTGGAGGCTGGTCTCAGCTACTCCTGAGACCCATAAACCCATTTCTTCTTCCTGGTGTCTGGATATCCCAAATCTCCTGAAACACGTTGGCTCCTAATGCCCTTCTATCAGTTCAATTTCTTACGATCCCACCTGTGATGGTTAATATTGAGTGTCAACTTGATTGGATTGAAGGATGCAGACTATTGTTCCTGGGTGTGTCTGTGAGCCTGTTGATAAAAGAGATTAACATTTGAGTCAGTGGGCTGGGAAAGGCAGACCCACCCTCAATCTGGGTGTGCACCATCTAATCAGCTGTCAGCACAGCCAGGTAGAAGCCGACAGAAGAATGAGGAAAGACTAGACTGGATAAGTCTTCTGGCCTCCATCTTTCTCCTGTGCTGGATGCTTCCTTCCCTCGAACGTTAGACTACAAGTGTTTCAGATTTTGGACTCTTGGACTTACACCAGTGATTTGCCAGGGACTTTCCAGCCTTCGGCCACAGACTGAAGGCTGCACTATCAGAGCTTTCTCGACTTTCGAGGTTTTGGGACTCGGACTGGCTTCCTGGCTCCGCAGCTTGCAGATGGCCTATTATGGGACTTCACCTTGTGATCGTGTGAGTCAGTTCTCCTAATAAACTCCCCCTTCATATATAGATCTATCCCATCAGTTCTGTTCATCTAGAGAACCCTGACTAATACACCACCCAAATGGCCTTTTAGAAACTCTGCCCTTCTCATTCCAAGGGTTGAATGTGGGGAATGAGATACTGGAAGGAGGCATTTGTTTTCTGACTATCCAGTTACACAATTGATTAAGTGAGCAAGTAATGAGACCATGATGACTGGACAGAGGGGAAATAAGAATGAAAGACAAAGGGTGGGCGTGGTTGCTCACGCCTGTAATCCCAGCACTTTGGGAGGCTGAAGTGGGCAGATCAGGAGGTCAAGAGCTTGAGATCATCCTGGTCAATATGGTGAAACCCCGTCTCTACTAAGATTACAAAAATTAGCCGAGCGTGGTCACGTGTGCCTGTAGTCCCAGCTACTCAGGAGACTGAGGCAGGAGAATCGCTTGAACCCAGGAGGCAGAGGTTGCAGTGAGCCGAGATCACGCCATCGCACTCCAGCCTGGCAACAGAGTGAGACTCCGTCTAAGAAAAAAAAAAGAAAAAGAAAAAAAGACTGAAAGACAAAACAGCAAGCAGGAAGCCAGTAGAGTGCCTCTGTGGATGGCTTTGGCACACTCATCCCACATGCACACTTTGTAATCAATATTATGTTTTCTACTTGGGCAAATGTATATGGCATGTGTGTCCCAAATATAAGTAATTACCCCACTGTTTGAAGTTCTGTATTCATCTTGCTCCTTGAACTCCAATCAATTTATTTTCTTACATCCTGCTTGGAAATGGTCTCTAGTACTGAGATAACTAAGAGTGTCAGAAGATCCTGGATAAGTTTTGCAAAAGCCACAAAGACAATGAAGAGTGCAAATAGAACCTGTGTGAATGTTAGATGATCATTTAGTGGATAAAATGTAAAGAGGAAACCTAATAATGTTTATCAGGTAGATAAAGGTTCTTCTACTAAACACATTGGCCAACTGCTCTTTGTTTCCATGTAGGCAGATACAAAAGGAAGCAACTTAATCTGAAGCCTGGGGGATTTAAAGACAAAGAGAACTTGGTGATACTGAGGATTATTAAGCCTTATAATCTGCTTGGTGGGGATGCCGTGGAGGTTTGGATTTACTGAAGAGCTCTTATGTCAAAGATAGGGAAGGAAAGTAATAGTCCCTGATTGTCTCAATTGATTGTTATGTTAATTCCAAGACCTACACTGTTTAGAGCTACACTATTTAGAAAATTACACTATTCCAATTAGAAATTTTAAAAACGCATAAACCATCATAAAAGTATTTCCATTGTACCTTTTAAAATAATATTATGTTTAACTCTGAGCAGATAAAGGGCCAACTGCAAGGCTATATTTAAATAAATTAAATATACAATATTGAACATGATTCTGCCTGTTACGGGTTGAATTGTATCCTCCCCGCAAAAAAACTCACTTGAAGTCATAAGCCCCAGTACCTCAGAATGTGAACTTACTTGGAAATGGGTCATTGCAGATGTCATTACTTATATCAGGATGAGACCAGATTGAAGTGGTGCACCACTAATCCAATATGACTGGTGTTTTTATGAAAAGCGGAAATTTGGGGGCAGATGCATACAGAGAAGACAATGTTAACACACAAGGAGAACTCCAGGTGAAGATCAAAGCTAAGACTGGAGTGATCCTTCTGAAAGCCAGACCACCAAATATTGCCAGCAAACCACAAGATGCTAGAGGAGAGGCATGGGACCGATTATTCTTCCCACTCCTCAGAAGGAACCAACCCTGCTGCCATATCGATCTCAGACTTCTATCCTCCAATATCGATACTACAACTGACAACAAATGTTTGTGTTTAAGCCACACAAACACCACCCAGTTTGTGGTATTTGTTATGACAGCCCTAGAAAACTAATATATTGCCTCTGGCCACAAAGAGATTTTAGCCTAATGGGAAAGAAAAGTAAACAGTAAATGTCACAAATGATGCAATGGGTAAGGTGTCTAGCATTATTCCCACGTAGGTACCAATCTGTGGCTTCCTTGGTAAAAAAGAGTCTTGGGACAGTGCTCTGATGCCCAAGTTGCTCACCAAACCCTCCCTCTCTTCCTCCTAAGTCACTCATCACTGTCACACATCATAGCCAAACTCCCCACCCCTAAGAATTGTGCTCAGATGTCTGGCATCACTCAAATGCACCTGACCTTGTGTTCAGACACAGGCTACCCTACCCAGTTAATCAGACCTATTAGCATAAATCATGGAGCTGTTAATATAGAGTAATGCAAAGGTATAATCTGCTTTAAGATCATAGACTATGCAACTTAATGATTAAAAATCGTGGTGCTGATTGAAAGTGGCAGTGAAAATTACAGTGAGTCAAGTTGTGCGTGTGTGCATGTGTCTGTGTTTCTGTTTCTCACTGTCTGTCAAGCTCCCTAAAGCACAATTCTGCCAAAGCTCTTAGTACTTGAGTCAAAAATGATGTCAAAGTAAGTAGGAAGAAAATGAGAACATTGGTCCTGACTAACAGTTAGATTGGTTGATTGAAAAGTTAATCCAGTAATACAAGATTTTATTCAGTCTCTAGAATGTGCACTGAATATTTCCTTGACCTTTTATATTTCCCTTGGTGGTACATATTCAAGCCTCTGGCACCCAATCAGAACTCGCCACCTATTACCCCTTATTCCCACTCCACAAAAAAGGAAAGCAAATACCTGTCTATGTTCAGTGTGAGGAACCTGCACACATGCTAATTATCTGCAACCACTCTCCAGCTTAACTTGATTCTTTTTATCTTTCTACATGTAAAATTTGTTTCTGTTTTCAAATTCAGCATCTTGAATTATTTCTGTCAAGCCTCGCCTCAGCAGAAAGCAGATCCTTGGGAGGTCAGAGTAAAGGAAGGGAAAAGAGCAAGAATTGGGGAAAATGTTGGCTTTGGTTGTTTAAAGACTAAGCTGATTATCTCATTACTCCAGTTTCTGGCCCGCTGGCCTGTGGAATGAACACTCCTGGGTCACTCTGGGTTCTGGGGCACTGACTGTGCTCTGTGCTCCACCCCGTCAGCTGCTGAGTTCATTCCTACTCCTGAGACAGTCTTTGATCTACTGAGTCAAGTTCTCAGGTAGAGAGTATTTTAATTGTGCAGCATTAATACTGTCCATATTTTTTTTTATTCTGTAACAATTAATTCATCAGCAAAGTCAAAGGAAAAGTTCTTTGATCCCAAAGGATAAAAACTTCCCTTTATCAATCAATCTTCATCTACTCTACTGTAATTACGGATTATTTACCCAGAGCTCATCTCCCTGGCAGCTATAGCTAAGACGTCCATTGCTAACATAATGAGATAACATGCAAGGTGATTTGTCATTATTTCAGGTCATTAGTTCTTAAGTGTTTAAACCTGTCTTTTCACAAGTGCTCTTTTTGCTATAGTGCTGGGTCATGGAAGATTTGGGAATTTGGACTTTGTTAGGTGGGAAATAATTTGTTTGCTTAAAATTTCTAAACTACACACACACACACACACACACACTCTCTCTCTCTCTCTCTCTCTCTCACAAAGGGACATATAATAATGAGAAAACTGTATCAGAAAGGTCAAATGTTTGGTTAAGGAAGAAGAAGGTACTAAATGGAGTCATTTTAATATAAGGAAATACACCTTTACACAAAAGTTAAATTCGGTTCCTCCACTGACATTTTACTGATACAGCTTCATTTGTTACTATGAGCTTCTACTGTCAATCAGGCCAGATGCGGAGGGAGAAAAAAATGCCTTGTGGCTGAGACCATTATTTCAATCATGAAGAATCGTGCAAGGAATGCGTGCATCATCTGTTTCCTCAGGTTCACGACTAAGAAAATGTAGCTGTGCTGCCCTCTAATGGCTGTCACCCCACAGGCTCAAAGTTGCCAGCGTTGAGCTGATGAACCACCATTGTCAGGAACATCACCAGATAGGAAATGCAGAAGACAGATTCTGAACCAAATGCGCATCATCGTTTCCAAAGGAATCACCATTGTTTCACCAGGACTAGACTTGGACCTTTTCAACATTTGACTTGAGAAATTACGGCGCTCTCAGAAACTAATGTCATATGCTTTTTCATGAATAGATTATGGAGCAGGAAGGATCTTGCTTGAGATTGTTATACAAATGTATTGTTCTTGAGAGCAAAGAAGACATTTTTCAGGAAGCAAGAGAGACCTGAAGTGTGCAGCAGTGCCCTTTAGGTACACTGGTGATCTACCACGTGCATATCTATCTATATCTGTAGGTATGTATCAGTGTATGTGTTTCTCTTTTAAAGCTGTAAATTCATTTACCTGAATATCTTAATCTGTTTTGGTAGTTTGCCTTATGCCAGATTATTTAGTGCTGTTTACATAATCAATTTCGCCCTGTTAAAAGTTAAAACCAGAATCTTTGTCCAAGATTGACAGTTTGGGCTTCTAGATTTTCTACTTCCAGACCTAAGTTTTAATTGACCCCAAAGAGCTGACGGAAGAGTGGTGAAAGCATTATAGCTTGGATGTGTTTGGCACACTTTTCATCCCAGGAACCTGACCTTCGATTACCCCTCAAGTTTGACAAAGAAAAGAATCAGCCTGTAATTACAGGCGAGCGAAAATAGGAAAGCTTCTTCCACACAGCCCGGGGAAGACCTGCATCTAAACTAGCTGATCAAGTCACATAAATATTAATAACACTGTTTAAAGTGACATGTGGTTCTATTGGCCACGCCTCAGTCAGAGCCGCTTCTATAGCCCAGCTGCTAGTTGCTGTCTCTGAGATCCATTTATAAATAATTGAAGTGTTTAGAGTGAAATTACCACCCTGTGTATGAAAGAGATCATTGTGTGAGCGCCCATCAGATGGGGAATCCCAAATTCCTGTTAGGTTGAAGAAGACGGGGCAGGCCATATTACACGTATGTGTGTATGCATGTGTGTGTGGGGGGGGCGGAATCTCCTACAGAAGAGAGAGAGCAGAAGTTACTTCAATTGTTCCTTCATATTCTCCAGGTGAATGGTCTAGGTTAAAGCACTGGCTTTAATCCTAAACTTGTGAACTTTCTTCTAGCTAAGAAATTGGGATTATAGTAAAGGGAAAAATACAGAGAAAGGGAAAAGCCAAATGTCAGAGTGTGATAGCACTGCTAACACAGCATCACAGAAGTGTATTTTGAATAGTTTTAAAAGATCTGGCCGGGTGCGGTGGCTCACGCCTGTAATCCCAACATTTTGGGAGGCTGAGGCGGGTGGATCACCTGAGCTTGGGAGTTCAACACCAGCCTGACCAACATGGAGAAACCCCGTCTCTACCAAAAATACAAAATTAGCTGGGCCTGGTGGCACATGCCTGTAATCCAAGCTACTCAGGAGGCTGAGACAGGGGAATCACTTGAACCCAGGAGGCGGAGGTTGCAGTGAGCTGAGATCATATCTTTGCACTCCAAACTGAGCAACAAGAGTGCAACTCCATCTCAAAAAAAAAAAAAAAAATTCAACTCACACATATAAACAGAATTTTCAGTGACATTAAGACATTCAAAGGAGGTAAAACTGCATTAGATAGCAGGAGGGAGAAGAAAAGTATTATAATTCAATCATTTCAGAAATAATGACTTCTGGGGGTGAGGAGGAATGCACGTGGCACACTTCTTCACATTAGACGACACAGCAGTTCTGTCCTTAATAATTCTATTCTAGGATGTAGGAAGAACCAGTGTGTATATGGTTGACAAGGGCCAAATCCAGATTGAGTGAGTTTTCACTTTACAAATTGCAAAATATCCTCCTTCTTATCTTCCCCAAACAGATTGCATTAACTCTGAAGGGAAGTTTGAGGCTGGATTTATTAATGGTTTTTTACAAACATTTTTTTAAAAGATGCTGATGAAACTAATTTGAAGCAGTTGGTGCAAGAGATTATAATAAAATAAGTATTGTATTTCACTCTTCTAAAATTACTGAGATAACTCATTCTTCAAAGTAAGAAAACATTGCTTCAAAAGCACATATGTTTTACCAGCAATTATTTATTGAGAATCTTTCCTGTTAAAAGTCGGGTACCAGACTCTGTGGGCGGTTCAAAGATTTATAAGGCAGGGTCTCTGCCTCAAAGAACTTGTAGTGCACAGAGATGTTCCAGTGGAATAAACCCATGTTACTACATTGATTTTTGGATCATATCTAATTCAAAAGATTTCAAGACAACTCTCCCCTACAGAGTCAACTCAATTCCTATTGAATCATACATATGGGAAATGCAACAGGGATTTTTTTATATACACTATTGCTATAAAGACAGAGTAGCCACTTATCATAAAGGCTGAACTCACAATTCTAGTAGCTTTCCACTGGGATTATATTTGATCAACTTTGAAGAACCATCTATAGTTTCTCAGAATAGCAAGACATTCTGAGAAGGATGAGATAGAGTTCAATTGTTATTTAACCTCTGGAGCCCATGCTTCCAAAGGAGAGGATTCTAACTGGACTAGGATCTAAGAGAAGGGAAAAGGAGAAGGAAACTCAAGGCATACAATTGGTATATTAAAAAGGCATTATTACCTGGAACTACTAAAATTGACTAGTACTGAGACAGCTGCTATAATTGAAGCAAATATTATTTGCATCATCAGCTCACATACTTACTTTCAGCTGTGCTGAGTTACTGAGCTAACTAACCACTTGTGTCACCCAGACTCTCAGTCAGGGTGTTCAACCAGACTATTTAGCTGACACATTTCTAGGATTCTACACGTCCCTGTGTCCCATAGAAAATCATGGGGGTGGCACACACACTCTATCTCTTCGAATTCAGCTTCCCTTAGGAATATGAGCTGCATCTTTGGTGGCATAATGTGGGAGGTGAGGGTGTTATATCCTCACAGACAGCTGTTTCATACTTAGATAAATGTTATATCTGTTAAACGTGTTGGAGGGATAAAGAGAAAGACCTGGAAAATGATGGGTATAAAAAGCTAGACAATAAAGCAAATATTTTCCATCCATTACTTCATTTATTTCCTCCATTAATCTTAGAATGTGGCTCTGAAACCCTCTGTTAGTGTTTTTTTATTGATGGTCTTACTTATTTTATCCCTTACTCTTCAAAGCTTGCTCTGAGATCCTATATGGATTTTATACCTATATCTGTAGATGCTATAGAGGTCATAACCTTTCATAGCAAGGTGATTTGGGTGGAATTGCTGCCAGGCTGGCGGGCAGACCCATGTGCAATAATGCATGGAATCCAACTACTTCATCAATCCAATCCCTCCTTCTCTTCTCATACGCTGGCTCACAGTATGGACTCTCAAAGAAGATGGAGCCAGATGTGAGAATGAACGCTTTAGGAGATCCAGTCATCTCTGCTCATGGACTCTCCTGGGCCAGTCAAGGAAATGCCTTGTAGCACGAAGGTATGAAGTTAATTTGACAGCAAAATACCACCCTGTCGATCTAACTGATCTGACAGTTCCTCCTCTTTCTGTACGAAGCTACAAGGATGGCTGAAGAGGAAAGATTTCCCAGACAAAAAGAATCAGCATTCTAGCCTTGGGGAGCTGAGCAACCAAAATGTCACTGAAGCTTTTTCACGTAACTCTTGCAGATGTGCGTGTCCTTTTTAAAGTGTTCAGAGTTTATGAAGAAGAGTCCACAGTTCTGGAGGAACACCTGGAGAGCAAGGCTGGAAAGGTTGATGGGCCATATGCCACCATGTTAGGTATCAATGTTCTTCTTAAATTCCCTCTCCGCTCATCTGACTCTTATGATTTTAGTATGTCTAACTCTCCACTACCTTGAGAGATCTTTGAGAGCAGGAAATGTGTCTTTTCCATTTTTATAGCTCTATGTCCTAGCAGAGTACCTGGAACATACCAGCTTCCCTCTAAGTGATTGCTTAACTGAACTAACATCATATATCCTACATTGTGTGCCTGTTCCCAAATCATAGTTATAATAATCACCATAAATCTAAATGACTTTCTCCTTTACTCTTGACAACCGAAAAGCAGTCAAACATTCAAATATTGTGAGTCTAACAAGGGAAATTTTCATGTATGAATGTAGATACAGAAACTAAAATTAACTAAAAGGACCAGTTTTACTTATGTTAGAAAGTAGCCTTAAACCCACAGGTAAAAAAATTAAGTCTCCCCTTGGTAAATGATCACATCTTAATTTTTGTCTTTCCTGACCTCTATAATATTGAATCATAAGAGTGCAGGTGGAGGCATCTTTGTCATGTTTTTCTTTTTTTTTTTTTTTAATTATACTTTAAGTTCTGAGATACATATGCAGAACATGCAGGTTTGTTACATAGCTATACACGTGCCATGGTGGTTTGCTGCACCTATCATCCCATCACCCACATTAGGTATTTCTCCTAATGCTATCACTCCCTTGCCCACAAGCCCCCGACAGGCCCTGGTGTGTGATGTTCCCCTCCCCATATCCATGTGTTCTCATTGTTCAACTCCCACTTATGAGTGAGAACATGCGGTGTTTGGTTTTCTGTTCTTGTGTTAGTTTGCTGAGAATGATAGTTTCCCGCTTCATCCATGTCCCTGGAAAGGACCTGAACTCATTGTTTTTTTATGGCTGCATAGTATTCCATGGAGTATATGTGCCACATTTTCTTTATCCAGTCAGGCATTGATGGGCATTTGGGTTGGTTCCAAGTCTTGAAAAAGGAAATTTACACTTTTGAAAAATATCATTCTGAAGCTAAAAGACAAATCTGAGGTAGTCCATTAAGTTTCACAATATTTGGTTGCAATGTATCTTGGCTCTGAAATTCACGTCATTACATTATATACTATGGGTGAACCAGGACCTAAGAAAGAACTGAGATCCTCTGGCTGTGTATAAACTCAATCTCAGGAGTCTCTCAAGTAGTAACAATATAAAGTCTTTAAAAATAGGCTAGACGCATGTGTTTGTTATAAATACAGGGAGATTGACAATGCACAACCTTTCTAAAACCCTTCAAAAATAAAATTCATAGAAAAACTATTTTCTTAAAATTAAATATTTTTTCTTTTGAAATATTATGTAAATGTCAAAGCATTAGGAATCTGTATTTTGTCCTTAGCATATCAGTAGTGTTTAAAATTTATGAAAGCTACCCCTACTTTACCTCTTTAAGTTGTCTAGCCAACTGTAAAATATCAACTGTGCAAAAATGAGCAACTTGGTTAAATTTTCTGAGCCTCAGTTTCCTTGTCTGTAAACAAAGAGTAATAATATCTACCTCTAAGTATTGTTATGTGTCTACAATGAGATTATGAACATGTCAGAAACATTCAATTCATCATTAAATATAAGTTCTGCTAATTTACCTCTGCCATTGCAATACAATGATATACACAGTTTCAAAACTTTTTTTTTTTTTTTTTGAGACGGAGTCTCACTGTGTCACCCAGGCTGGAGTGCAGTGGTGCAATCTCGGCGCACTGCAACCTCCACCTCCTGGGTTCAAGCAGTTCTCCTGCTTCAGCCTCCTGAGTAGCTGGGATTACAGGCGTGCACCCATCTAATTTTTGTATTTTTAGTAGAGATGGGGTTTCACCATGTTGGTCAGGCTGATCTCGAACTCCTGACCTCGTGATCCGCCTGCCTCGGTCTCCCAAAGTGCTGGGATTACAGGCATGAGCCACCGCACCCTGGGATTTCAAACTTTTAAGAGCAAGAGAAAACTCCTACATCCGTTAGAGAAAACACAGAGAATTTTACATGGCATATAGCATCAACAAACAATAATGCTACAAGAAATACGTGTTCTTCTTTTATGCTTTCTCCATATTGACATTAATTTAAATTCTATGAAAAACTGGTAGAATGAGACTGCACAGAAACAAAGATCCAAAAGGAGCAAGAGAGTAAGAAACACAGAGAACTAAATGACCAGGTTAATGCAAAGGGAAGAACGAGGAAATACAACATTGTTTTTCTTTTTGCATATTCAAGATCTAGATGTGCTTCACAGTAGTAAGATGAAAGCTTTGCTAATTTGTATGAAATGACTGTAATTCAAAGCTTCTTTATGTTCATTTGTGCAACTCAAAAAATAACCAAGTTAGTTTAAATTTTCTCCCTAAAATTTATCTATGGATTGAAATGAAGCAATAAAGATGTCAGTTCAATAATTCTAGCAGTAGACGTAGCAAAAAGGTGATAACTGTTTTGGCTTCAGCACTGCTACCAGGCTAGGAACTCAGCAACAAGTTGCAGATTTGGGTTTAGAAAATAACAGTTTTAGCCCACCAAATCTATAATAAAAATTGTGCCGGTTTAGTTCAGTTAAACTTATTCCACTTATGTTTGTATCAAACAAAAGATAAATGGTAATATTTGGGGATAATACAGTTGACCTACAATAATTGTTTGGCATGTCTGACATTTAACTAATATGTATACTTCAGGCATGTCTAAGAAAGAAATAAAAAATTTAATTCAACAAGCATTCATGTAATGCCTACTGTGTGCAAGGAACTGTACTAGGTTATTTAATGAAGTTTACCTTTGTTTTTGTTTTTCTTCCCATTACATATTTACTTACTAACCTTTTAAAATGCTTGCAGTTTGGACTAACTTAAAATCTAGTCTGTCCTTACTTGAGATTTGGGGTTTAGAAGTTCATTTGATTAAGTCCACATTGAGAAGCAATAGATTAGCTTCTGTCATGCAAAAGAAACAGGTTCTGCAGCCCAGATCATTTAAGAGCAATTTTTTTGTTTGTTTGTTACATAAAGAGACATTTTCAGAACTCTAATTGCTCCAAATTTGTCTACTAAAGAGTCATTATGATCCATTTTTAACCCCTCTCTGACATCAGGAACTAATGCTGTAATTGAACTGTGTCATCATTGATCTCAATTCTAAACCATTAGAACAGCTGTTTTTTTGCCTTTCACTGCAATTGTACCATTTTCTTCCTAATCACTCCCATGCCTGCAGAAATGCACTGTATGGCCAAGACAGAGTTGTTTAAAGCACAGTTAGATGCAGTGAATGGCATACATTGCCAAGTAGACTATTATTTGCTATTTTCACATATTTAGAGTAAGAATAAAAGTGCAGACATCTCTATTTTAAAAACTCATTTTCTTATTTCTTTTCTTTTTTCCCTAAAGGTCTTTTTTGGTAACTTAATTTAGTTTGCTTACTCATATTTATGATGGATTGAAGAGAATCAAAGAATTTTAGATCTGTCCCACTGCTGATGCTAAATATGTCAAAACTAAGTCTTATTCTGAAGGGATATAAAAATCATAAAAGAAAAAATACATGAGAAAACAGAACAATTGCGTTTTAGCTCTGAAATTAGTTATGCATCAAAAGAGTTCTAATACACTCTAACATTAGCTATAATTTTGAGCTAAATCTTTATCTTGGCCCTAAGTGTTGGCCCAGTGGGTGTGGGGGAGGAATCTCTAATTCAGTGAACATTATATTGATACAATTCTTGAATTTCATTACCTAATTTAAGAAATTTCAAATTATTTTTGTTGTTTAGCATAAGTATAGGTCCTGTTTCATATACCCTCTGTAAGATTGTGCACTTAACTTAAAAAATAAAGCTTTTTAAAAAAAATCTCAGAAGCTATTTTAAAGAATTTATCAAGACCATATCCCTCCTTATAGCATAAAAGTGATTTTGTGGAGAGTAAAATTCTGCACCAAAACCATGGACGTGGCAATGGAAAGAGCATGAGGGGAGGGTCAGAAACACGGTCTTCTAATCTCAGGTCCACAGTTACTGACTCATGCGTCAATAATCTTTTTAAGCTTCAATGTCTTTGTTGTAACAGAGAAAGAGTGGAAAAAAATGGGCTCCAAGACCCTTCTTGCTATGACTCTTAAGAAATAAAAAGTTATACAGAATCATCATTAGCACATTTGAATTAATGCAGTGTCAGAGATAAAGCCAGACATTAGTTAAAAGTGGTAAAGACAGATTTTGTTCTGTAATAGCTATTGCAATATGGGAGAGAAACCAGCGTAAGCACGAAAGAGCAAGGAGTGAGAGAAGAATTGACCAGGCCATCTAAGTTTGCTAATTGGCATTTATCTGGAGGAGAAACAAGCTTTTTGTATCTTTATGACAGGAGTAAGTGGTGAGAATTAGAGCAAGGTGCCCACCGTTTCCCTCCCATGGGGACTCAGAGACAAGAGAGTAGGGCTTACCTCCTGGGATGTTTGCATTTCAAAGAGAGGGCTCCCAGGCCTTTGAGGAGCCACTTTTGTGTGGTAGAACATTTATATCTCAAAGAACAGAGAAATAATTGATAATTGCAAACTTTTTCAGGTGAACATTGTAAGAGGGGGGATGCCTGGATCATCCTAGGGACATGACCTTAAGCTTCTAGAAGCCATGCTAGAGTGTGGTCAATCAGAGTCTTTGTCAGTAGCAATGGGCCAGTCCAGGACGTTCATAACCACCTGGTGTCTTGGAGAATGCTAAAACTCAGATGAGAATACTTTCTACAGTAGCATGGAATCAAAATTTTAGCAGATACAAGAAGAGTCTACTTATATAACAGTTGTTTTCTGCCATATAGATTGACTTTAAAAAAGGAAAAAGAAAACAACTTGGCCCAAGATACCTTAGCCAATGGCTCCATCTAGCTTTATTACAGCACTATCCTGAGTCATTTAAATATCTATGGCTGCATTTCTCTTAAATGCCTAAATTGAATGTTCAGCCCATTATAACACTATTTGCCCCCCAGAAAAATGCATCAAGTGTGATACTCTGGAGAGCCATAGTGAAGAATGACAAGCCCATTTGATTTGTATCAATAATCATAATTTTTCTAATTCTCTTATCATCTTTTCTAAAGTAAGGAATTTCAGACTCAAAGACCTTGAGAGGGCATTTCTCAGCCAAATCTTATTTAGCTTTCATGAAAATTTTAAACGTGAATTTTTGTAAATGCAAATGAAAATATTAAAGGTGCTCAATATATTCCCAGAGCAGATTGACATTTTTTCATGCAATAATGTTAATGTGCTATACCCTCTACAGCAGTATCATAATTAAACCTGTTGGCATTTCCATTTGAAACCTAGTCATAAAAATCCCTCTGAGCAATAATGTGCCATTCCAAGACTCAAACCAGTAGTTTCCACTGTTTAGGAACAATATTTGAGAAAGTTTTAGCAGGGGGTCAAGTTCTAATGAGGTAAAACATTTAGCAGAATTCTTTTTTTTAATTTCACCCTTGATGCTTGTTTGCCTTCTGAAAACTAATTTCAATCTAATGTGTGATGTTTATAAATAGGACAGACACGTATCATGAAAACCACATTCAATCTACAGTTCAATCAGAAAGTAGAGTTAATAATAAAGTGGTGCATCTAGTTTTGTTGGACCTAGAACTTAAATAATTTAGGAGGGTGATGTTTAAGAAAAAGACAAAACTACAAATACAAAATTAGACATGAAAGTGAATATTTAGAATGAGAAAAGTTTGAAAGGGTGTATAAATATTACAAATACAAATTCTAAAATGATAACAAGTTATGCTTATGAAATTAGCTGTTTCAATACTGTCATACCCTTTTTCTTACATATTTTGGCTGATACTCATTAATCACCTCTTTATATAACAAAGTGGTTTTTTTGGTGTGTTTTTGTTTGTTTGTTTGTTTTTGGAGACAGAGTCTTACTCTGTTGCCCAGGCTGCAGTGCAGTAGCCCGATCTCAGCTCACTGCAACCTCTGCCTCCTGGGTTCAAGTGCTTCTCGTGCCTCAGCCTCCCCAGTAACTGGGACTACAAGCGTGCGCCACCACACCTGGCTAACTGTATTTTTAGTAGAGACAGGGTTTCACCATATTGCCCAGGCTGGTCTTGAACTCCTGAACTCAGGCAACCCACCCACCTCAGCCTCCCAAAGAGCTAGGTTTACAGGCATGAGCCACCGTGCCGGTCTGCAACAAACATTTTGATAATACCATTTATTATGGAGAAAATTCAGTCTTTGCTCTACCATCAGAGTCTGGCCAACTTGTTCTATAAGGGGTTATACAGTTGCTGTTGTAGCTACTTAATCTCTGTCATCGCAACACAAAAGCAGCAATAGACAAAACGTAAATGAATGAGCATGGCTGTGTTCCAATAAAACTTATTTATGGAGACACATGTCATATATCTCTTTCCCCCCCAGTAATCTAAAAATGAAGATCATTCTTGGCACGTGAACCATACAAAAATGTAGACTATCGTTTCACGACATTTGTTCTACCTTGGTTGATAAAAGTTTTGTATTATTGACACTTTATAAAAGTTAACTTTAAACTTCTCAAATCATTGTTAATAAGTATATTTCATAATAGACATCACATTTGAAAAATAAATCTTTTTATTTTTAAGCATTGTGATTGTCTTTTTCACTGTGACTAAATGTTTTTACATTAATGATATTGATTAACCAGTTTGTCATTGATAACCTCAATATAAAGGTATAATATGTATCTTATTATTGTAGCTATATTATTAGTATTTTACATTAAATCATCAAGAAATTTTAGTATTTACCCAATGTGCTTATATCATTCAGTCATATGGTTCAATCCAGGAACTTATACACTACTTCCATTAGAAATTGATCACTCCCTCTCAACTATTGCTTTTGCGATGCTCTGAAAAATTTTGGTTAAAATTATATGTCAATGTTAGCATAATTTCTGTTGATTTCATCACTTTGATGACTTGTTTCAGTTTTATGCATTTTTAATCTAAAATTTCTCTCAGTTCTTTAAAGAAGGGACCTATCATATACATCAAACTTGAGTCTAATAATTTTTTATTTTATTAAAACATTCCAAAACCCCTTTTCAAATCACCTGACACCTTTGGGTCAAGGTGCCCGGTCAGTTGGCACAAAGGACAGTGAGAGTATCCAGGAAGTCATTGCTGTGCCAGGAGAGTTAGCACTCGTGTACTTCTATATGGAAGTGACTAAAAACCATATAAATATGTCCCATCAAACCCAACACATGTATTCTCAGCTCAGTTATGCCTTAGCCAGATACCAAAGATAACTCATAACCACCCAATACCACCCAATGTGAGAAGAGGTATTGGGAGGAAATTCCAATTGGAAAGAGACAGGAAATTTCACTGACTCTGTAACTATGCTAAGACCATGGTGGGGCCCTCCCCCAGGATTGAAGGTGTTCGCACATCTTGAGTTTGCCTTCATTAATATCCTGATAAATCTACCCCTTATTATTCCCCAGGAAGTCTGTCACACAGCTGAGCTGTCACTTGCAGCGCCATCCACCATATTCTTTTGACCATTCTACTCTACAAATGGCCAGAGCTGAACATTCACCATGTAGAATTCCAGAGGGAGCCAATGAGAACACATGCAAATTACTTATAAATTACATACAAGGTCATTTCTTTGAAACACAGGAAGTATAGCAATCATTCAATTGTTTTGAAAAAGAACAAATTGAAGAAGTCAGCCATTGAGATTTTGAACATAATGTATATGCTTGGGACAACCCATTTGACAAAGCTTAATAGAAAGTTATGTGTCACAATAACATCATAATTGCATATTCTAATTTAATTACATGATTGTACATATTTATTTACTCTAGGTTCTATAGCAAATACACAGTAATTAAACAGCACAGTAAACAGGCTAAAGTTGGGGAGGAAAACAAGAAATTCATGAAGCCTCTCACACAGTAAAAGAATATTAAAAAGGTCAATTACAAGCTTAGGGAAGCAGAGTCTATTCTGATTTAAAAGATAATTACAGTCAGCTCATTGCCTTTTCCCGTCATACCAGACATTCCTTTCAAGAGTGGCAAGTGAAGGAGAAAGTTACAGGAGGAGATTTTCAGATTTGAGTATCTTCATAGCTTAGAAAGCAACCACCAAGTCCCTAATGATTTCCACAAAATTCCCTTTGTGTAAATAGAGTCATTTGAGAATTAATTAATCTGCAGCCCAAACCTCTCTCTGTCCTATCCTCCTGTGCTTCTTTTAGCCTTCGGGTCCTCATAATACATTTCTGGTCCTAAACTCACAAGCTTTTGAGTATCTATTGTTTTCCTAATATAAGCTTAATAGCTTTTTTCAGTATAATGATTATCAATGTAAAGGATAATTAACTCCAAGAAATTACCATTTTTTAAAGACTTGGACACCATGGCAACAGTACAGGTATACTAAAGAGTATTTTGCATCCTATTAAGCTAAATACTATATTGAACTTTAAGATACATGCCCACAAATATGCTGGGCTTTGGAAAGAACTCAAATACAAGACGTAAGAATACCAAAAAATAAATAAATAAATAGAAAATCACAGATAATTTAGAATAATAGAAATGGTAGTCATATTATACAGAAAAATATTTCACTGTATTCTTTGATTTTTAGTTTCTTTAAATTATAAGCTAGTCTATGGCATTTAAAATATGGTTTACTTTTATTTTTTTTTAATTAATTTTTTTTTTTTTTGAGACGGAGTCTTGCTCTGTCACCCAGGCTGGAGTGCAGTGGCCGGATCTCAGCTCACTGCAAGCTCCGCCTCCCGGGTTCACGCCATTCTCCTGCCTCAGCCTCCCGAGTAGCTGGGACTACAGGCGCCCGCCACCTCGCCCGGCTAGTTTTTTTGCATTTTTTAGTAGAGACGGGGTTTCACCGTGTTAGCCAGGATGGTCTCGATCTCCTGACCTCGTGATCCGCCCGTCTCGGCCTCCCAAAGTGCTGGGATTACAGGCTTGAGCCACCGCGCCCGGCCGGTTTACTTTTAAAACTTCAAAATACACACAGTATAATAATGAAACTGTTGACCTTTCCCTTCCTCATGTGTTTATTAAGTATTCATTTCAAGGTATACTTTTGCCTTGTAGCAGTTAATATTTGCATTAGGAACGCAACTTCACTGAGAAACTAAAATAATGATATTTTTATAATTACATCCCCCATATTTATTTATCATAATTATGTTAAAGAGTTAATTTCTATGTGTTCTCCTATTAATATGTAACAGACAATTTACAAACACTGTAGAGCTTTGGGGAATATGTTTGGAGAAAATGCGTAATTAGGCAATGGTGTGAATTTTGACATCTTTCTTCATGGTTCAGAGAATATTCTCTTGCTGACACATATCTTCAACAGTTTGATGAACAAAGTCTTATTTTTCAAATATGAAAAACAGTATTACAGGGTCA
The DNA here is from genome assembly GCF_008728515.1 of Papio anubis. Lineage (NCBI taxonomy): Eukaryota > Metazoa > Chordata > Mammalia > Primates > Cercopithecidae > Papio > Papio anubis. The sequence goes on from NC_044994.1 coordinate 19,863,162, forward strand.
CAATATGGTGAGAAATGAAAAAAATGTGTTTTTTTTTAAATAAATGACATATTGCTAAGTAAGCCAAAATTATCTAATAGCATTGAAAAACAAAATTTGCAATAAAATATACCATCCACAAAATATGATAGATATAGGATAGATAAAATTGACTCTGAATCCAAGAAGTCCTCACCTTAGTTGGGAATAAGTTTGTGTGTAAACATCATGCTTCAAGAAGTCTGAAGTATTTTACCCATTGTTCCACTGATATTGTTAACATTGGCACTTGGGCTGTAACTTTTTTGGCCAGAGAATGTACTAAGATTCTTGAATCATTAGGTAGTTCCCCAAAAGGCCATCAAATATGACTTAAGCTAAATAACTGAATTCTTTTTTCTATACTTATATAAGCCACACAATTCTAACAATGAAGACATTAATGGAAATCATTGATTTCCATTCATCTATTAATCTGATTTCCACTAATCTGATGTGGAAGCATCAGATTTCTCATTTCTAATGGGTAGGATACTAAATTCTAAAATGATACTAACTTAGAGTATTGACCCACTGTATACCCCAGTGGTTCAACTCTATAACAATTTTTAGGTCCTTCCTTATATTCTGCTATTCAATGATTTCACGTTTTCAGGCATGTACATGCATGTGTGATTTCATTTCTGTGTTCTCAATACCACTACAACAGTGTAGTGAAAGCTCTGATTAGTGTTCTCAGACAACCATATTGGCCAAGAGATCTTGTTATCATCAGATCTAAACATAGTATGCTGCAAATCAGTCTCAAAACTTACATTCTCACAAACAAATTCCTCAATAACAGACAATTATATGTTTGAAAAGGAGAGAGACTTCTGTGATTCATAAATTTAACTTTGTCTCAGAAAAAAAAAAAAAAAACTATTCAGGAATGAGTAAATCCCCGTGAAATAAAAATCCTCACTCCATGAAATGACTTAATCATTCCACTCAAAGGAGCAGATGGAACAGTTGCTTCTCTGAACATCCCACGGTGGGGGTCTTATCAACAATTTTCAAGAACCCCCATTGGCAGGACATTTTGTTAATACATACTCAAACCAAAAGATGTAGGAAACGCTGTGGAAACAAGACCCACGTGCCACATTGAGAAAGATATCAAATGATGGCTCTTTTTATTTTGCCTATAGTTCCCCAAACAAAGAAAGGTGAGGATCATATACTAGTCCCTATGCCAGACACCATCTCCTAGTTCCCTTTCTGCCAATGACAGTATCTGGTTCTACCAGAAAGCACCAACCATTGGCATGTCAACTAATATTTACTAAGTTAAGTAATGTAGGTATGTTTTTGCTCTGATTTGTTTCAGTAGTTTTCAACAGGAATCACATAAACAAATTGTGACTTACAAGGTTCTAGCTCCCTGTAATCTCCATAGGCCAGCCTCCACCACCCTTGGTGATTTAGCTCTTTGATATGGATTGACAGTTCATGTTTTCTCAATCTTATATAAGATGTGGATAACACCATCTTTGAAAAACTTTATACTTTTGATTGTCTATTAACATATATACTAAGTAAAAAACATGTATTTGCTATTTAAATGCAGTTTTAGGACAATTCTCCCTCCTTTTCAACCATAGCACTGCTCCTTAACCCCTCCAGAAAGGAATACTGAAGCTATCCTTACTTGGGGGTCATAACCTTTTTAAAATTTTAATCATGGGGCATAGGAATAAAGAAAAGAAATCCACAAAATTTGTGGGTTCATTCTTATGTTCAGCTAACAAAACACCATACATATATCCATTCCTTTCAGATCAAATTATTAGAATTCATTGTCAGAGGATCCAAATACCCCAGGGAATTAGGTAGGGACTCCCACAAGACTGTGACAGATAAAAGAATTTATCAATCACTATCATATACAGCTGAGTTTGAATTGATGATGAAAAGAGAAAATGATAGGCTCTATTTCATGAATTTAAAATAAGAAGGTTTTCAGTGCATGGTTTAGATTCCATTCTGGAAGCGTATAACAAGCACAGTGCTTCTGATATAGGTGAGTGGAAAGGACTGTGAAAATGTTACCCTGGCTTAATATATATAGCAAAAGTGTAAAAGCAATTCAATCTTTCACTTCTCAGAACACATTCTTTTATTAGAAATTACTCAAATAACACATATGAACTTAAACTCATTCTTGGAAAAGCAGTTTATTGTTTTCAACAATCTTACTTCATCATCCAAAAACGGAATCCACGGTAGTTGTGACTATAAGTCTTGCTTGGAACTATGGATTTTAATGACCTTAGCTGAAGCCTTTACTCACCTGGGTAACTCCTGGTAAGTTTTAGTAAATTAAAATATCAAGTTGCAATTTGACAATACCCTTCCTTCTTATGTTTCATTCACACAATGAAAAGTTTTTGAACTCTAAGTCCTAGGGAAAAGTAAAAATTAATAATGTTAATTCTTTTCTATCATTAAAATGAAATGCATTATACAAGTCAATCACATTGGGTTCCAGGAGTCATAAGGAGTCAGACTCTATTATATTTTGTGAATTAAATACAAACTCTGCACATTTGGGTAATTTATACATTTAAAACCATACGGTTCTGCATTCTTCTTTGAAATGAAGAACTTCACACATGGATCTATGCTTATGAGATGAAACTAGAAGCATAATCAAGCTGAATTTGGCAAAAATAAAAGTTTCTAATCTTCCATCATGACCCTTTGCCTCTTTCATGCTAGACAAACCTAGTTAAAGGTCTACTATCTATTTTTTTAACAGTGAACCAGAATACATACACACCCACACCCCAACTATCTGAATCTGCTCAAAGTATTAAAATACCTGATCTCATGTTTAGGTGGAGGTTTAGCATTTTTATTTTGATTTAGCCAGTACCTGTGTGTTCAATCAATCTATGCATCTTAGATGATAGCTGGTACAACGATTTGTGATTTGTCTTGGTCCAACATCTGGTGCCCTGGACCATTTACTGGACACTCAGTAGATGCCTCTGACAGATGGTGACATGGGCTGCTGCTACTGTTGATGATGATGATGATGCAAATGCTCTAACAAGAGCAATGCACACAGCATGGCTACAAAGTAGTTCTCCAACAGAGAATGAGGCTTGAATCCTGGGTATCTATACTTAAAAATGCATCCCAGATTATTCTGATGCTGGTGATTGGGAGCCAGGCATCCAGAACCATTGCTGTAGAGAAGCAACATCATCATCATAACTTCATATGCAAGATTTGTACATTGTTTTTGACACTGTAAGCTTGATATTATTTTTTCCTTCTAAAAGGGATTTAGCAACTTGTCCTTTGGGAGATTCTCGCAGAGCAATGTCCTGGAATCTCAAGTTGACTTGTGTAGCTGCTGAATGGCATCAAAAGAAAAGCTCCCTGTGATTCAAAATGCATAAGGAGAAATACAAAGGTACTCTGCTAAATGATTTACATATATTTTCCGGCTTAATCGGAGGGCTAAATGCTTTACTTGACATAGATCCTCACAAGAACAATTTTGTGCTAAACAATGCACTAGTTGACAAGGATACAACAGTGAACAAAATACACAAAAGCTCTATTATCATGGAATTTATCATCTAGTGAGGGTGTGTGAGTCCATTCGGGCTGCTGTTTCAAAATATAATTAACTAAGTAGCCTGTAAACAACAACAGGAATTTATGCTAATAGTTCTAGAGGCTGAGAACTCCGAGATCAAGGTGCTGGCAGACTCAGTGTCTGGTGAGGACCTGTGTCCTTGACTGTCATCTTTCAACCCTAACCTCAGATGACAGAAGGTTGGACAATCTCCCGTGGACTTCTTTTATAAGGGCACTGATCTCATTCAAGAGGGCAGAGCCTCCTAATACCCAACCTCGCTTTGGGGGTTAAGATTTTTACCATATATATTTGGGGCCACACAAACATTCAGACTATAACAGGGAGACAGAAAATAGAAATATACATTACATTGAATGGAAAAAAAGTTCAATGAACAATACAACCTGGGAGAAAGGGAAAGACAGGTGGACATAATACACAGTGGCCAGAACAGGCTACACAGAAAAGACACCCTGCGAATACAAGGACGTGAGGAACGTGGTTGGGTTTGGACTCTTCATTTATTTTGAAGATAGAGTCAACAGGAGATGTTGATAGCCAGGTTGGAGTAGGACAGAAAAAAAGAAATTATGGGTGACACGAAAACTTTTGGCCTAAGTAAAAGAAAAAGTGAAGCTGGACATTATTTATTGAGTTGAGCATTATTATGTGAGATGGTTATGCTTTGTATTCCATTTTAAAAATTAGACTACACAGGATCCCATTAATTATGGGCTTGCTGCAGGTAGCACAGCGTGTACATGGTGGAGAGTAGTTTTGAACGAAGTCAGTAGACTGAAGCCCCTACACTCAATCATAAAGGCAGCTAGGGGCCCCTCAGTACCTGCCAAACTTGCTTTGGACCTAGCCCTTAGAAGCCTGCACACCTCAGGATGAACATAGATGAGAAGAGAAGGACTGGAGCCCCTCCATCTGTGCTTAGGGATTTAAAAGCACTTCCATGCCAATCGATCGCTACTACTCTGCACACTCCCCAACAGAGCGAAAGGACCTGCCTGTTCCTTTGGCTTGACATTTCAGAGATTCCTACTGCACATTTCTATCTATATATAGGCAGGTCCGGTCCCAGGCAGGTGCAGGATGCAGAACAAATCTCAGTGCCTCTCCTCTATACCAACACCCTCCAGCATATGGTATGTGGGTGGAATTAGGTTAAAAAGAACATCAAGGACAACCTTGGAGGAGAAATGAAATCATTATCAAAAGGAAACATGTGGTGGAATAAAGGGGGGATGCCAGCTGAGAAAGGTGTTGGAGTGCTGAGTATTTGCATAAGGAATCTGCCGCTGACCATCTGTCTATTGTTTTTCAAAAGTTTCTACATAGACTATTAAGTTTCAGTCTCAGTAGGGAGGAAGAGGAAAAGAAAAAGAAAACATTTACTGATTGTTTGCTATGAGCCAGGCACTGGACTAGATGCTTTTTATACATTTGTGCAACACCATGTGGCATTGTCATTATTGGGCCAGTTTTATACAGATTAAGTCACTAAAGCTGAGACTCCAGCTTAACTCTTCTGCGCAAAAGCAATCTGTAAGCTCCCTGAGGGCAAGGACTGTCTTTGCCAAGTTTATTCTGTGTCCCCAGTGCTTGACACAGTGCCTGTAACTCTGATGGGGGATGTTATTGACTCTTTTTTCTTTGTTTAGAGACAGGGTCTCACTCTGTCACCGAGGCTGGAGTGCAATGGCTAGACCATAGCTCATAGCAGCCTTGAACTCCTGAGTTCAAGCAATCCTCCTGCCTCATGCCTGGCTAATCAAACAGTGACTATTTTGGGCCTGTGTGCATGCGTACGTGTGTGTGTATGTTTGAGACAGGGTCTCACTCTGTCACCTAGGCTGGTGTGCAATGGCTGGACCATAGCTCACAGCAGCCTTGAACTCCTGAGTTCAAGCCATCCTCCTGCCTGGCTAATCAAACAGTGACTATTTTGTGCATGCGTGTATGTGTGTGTGTGTGTGTGTGTGTGCTTGAGACAGGGTCTCACTCTGTCGCCCAGGCTGGAGTGCAGTGGTACAATCACAGCTCAATGCAGCCTCGACCTCCTGGACTCCAGGATCCTCCTTCCTCAGCCTCCTGGAACTACAGGTGTGCACCACCACCATGGCTAATGTTTTGTATTTTTTGAAGAGACAGGGTTTCACCCTGTTGCTCAGGCCAGTCCAAACTCCTGTGCTCAAGTAATCTGCCTGCGTCAGCCTCCCAGAGTGTTGAGATTACAGACATGAGCCACCACTCCTGGCCATCATTGACTCTTCAGTGAATCATGCTTCTCTCTTTCCAATTCTAGTTCCAGATCAAGAATCACATCTCTCTCCTCAACCCATCTCCCACCTCCCTCCCTCCCTCCCTTTCTCCTCACCATGACAGAGAAAGGTCTTAGATTCCCAGGGCTGCTTCTGCTATGCACAAAGCAATGGCAGTGACTGTGGACCGGGGACAGCAGGACAAGCTAACAGGGGCATCCTCCAGCAGTATAATTACTACCAAAAAGGGAGCTAAGGTTGGAAAAAATAGAAGAGACAGGCAGGCTTTCCTGGGTATCTGTAGCTTTCCCACTCTCAAAATTTGCACAAGACAAAGGAGCCTTCCTTTATAAGCACAGTTGTGTCTGCCTACATAGAAGGAAGTCCTGCATGTCCGTCCCCTGGGGTTCTGCTTTGGAGTTTAGCTCTGGATAGACGCCTCCACCACCCGCTTCTCACACAGCCAGTGAGGCTACTTTCTGTTTTCTGCCACCTGCTTCTCTGAGTCACTGGTCTTTAAGTTTCTCAAGTAAATCCAGACCACCTAACAGCCTTCATTCTTCATTCAATTACCATTTATTCTTAGCAGAAGCACTAAGAATGCAAAATGGTAGCAGGTACATGGCACTAGTTAAGGAATGTGCAAAAATCTATGCCTGTGCATAATGCTTTAAGTAGAACAGGAATTTTTTTGTTTTTATGCTGTACTTACAATCTCAACCAAACAACTAAGATGAGATAGGATTTTATTTTAGTTTTTAACAAAAAAAAAGTTAGAGGACCAACGTCAGCCTATATTAATGTGAACCTGTCCTTTATTGTTGACTAAAAATAAACACACACAAATCCAGCAGCAATTTTAACCAGGTGCTTCCTAGTTAGAATCAGTTCCTGTAATTTTCAGCTTTACAACAACAGTTCAGAACACCAAAACTTAGCATTTTCTGAGTATTCAAAACTCAGCAAAGCAATTACTTCTTTTTCCCTCTTTTGAACCTTCTATTAGGCAATGGAGTCTCTCTTTTACCTAAGAAAGAACTATGATCTTAAAAAAATTTAATTTTGAATTAGGACTTAAAATAATCAAGTTTAAAACATGTCCTTTTATATTTGTGAGTTATTTCTCCTTGATATATTTGTGACTCTCCAGTGCAGCAAGAAGATACTTTCTATTCCAGAGCACCTTGCCAGTGTCTACTTTTCATAGCTCCTTCTCTCCTCATTGGATTGTGCCCTGGTTTTTATTTATTTGTTTTATTGGACCAGGGTGGGTGCAACATTTTCAACCCTCAAATATGAGAAAGCCGTAGAGGGCAATATGTTTAACATGTATATGATTAGACTGCAGGGAAGAGCAAAATGCACTTGGATGGGAGAAATTATCCTTACCATTTCCTTATTTTATTTCTCCATCCTTACAAAAGAGAGGTCTTGTTCTACACAATGGACTTCAATAGCCTTCACATTCCACATAGGGAGATGATAAAGTAGCAGTCACAGTTACCTGCTAAGACTTGGTAGAAAATTAATCACCTCCCAATTATACCCAAAGCACTTGCATGTCGGAATCCTTAACCCCATTTAGATCTGCTTGCATATTTATAATTTATAATGTTTGCAATTTGTATTGTTATTTTTTTAATAAAAAATTACTTCTATGCATGCAAAGTAAAAAAAAAAACACATCTAATAATTAGATAATTCAACCAAATAAAGCCACTGTGTCTTCAGAAATATGCATAAAACTTAAGGCTTTTGGTTTCCTTTTGACTTTGTTTTGTTTGGGAGTTGAAATATTTTCTTTGCATTAGTAAACTCAGAAAGGAAGTCCAGTGTTTGCAGGATTTCATAGAATCACCTCTGATGCTGTTTTTGGTATATGCCCAAGGAAAGGTTAGTAAAGGGACCTTCTACAGAACGATGGGGAGAATTGGTACCTCTCAGGGCTGAGTCCCTTCCCTCTGGCATCCTGCTGCCATAGAGCGGAGTTTCTTTAACCTTACTTCCCATCAGAGTCCAGATGGGAAGAACTTTTCTAACTTTTATAAATACAAGTTCTTGAGCATCTACATAGACCCCCCCAAAATTTTGAGGTTTACAGCCCCCCAATTTTTTTTTTTTTTTTTTTTGAGACGGAGTCTCGCTCTGTCGCCCAGGCTGGAGTGCAGTGGCCGGATCTCAGCTCATTGCAAGCTCCGCCTCCCGGGTTCCCGCCATTCTCCTGCCTCAGCCTCCCAAGTAGCTGGGACTACAGGCGCCCGCCACCTCGCCCTGCTAGTTTTTTGTATTTTTTTAGTAGAGACGGGGTTTCATCATGTTAGCCAGGATGGTCTCCATCTCCTGACCGCCCGTCTCGGCCTCCCAAAGTGCTGGAGCCCCCAGATTTTTAAAGCTCTCCTTCTTGGGTGATTGTGATATGCAGGCAGGTTTGAGAGTAACTGTCTTTATTTAGGACAGTGACCCCATGTTTCCTAATGAGTCTCCTCAGTTATATCCTTTATTCCTATGGTGGATAATAGCTATCATTTATTCATTTGTTAATACGCATATGATTTATTTAGTTAAGAGAAACTAGAAATCTCAGGCTTTTTGAGGATTTTCTTGCCATTATTCCTGATTTGCTTAATGCTGATCCCTTAGGGTTAATTCTTTGTTATTTGAGAAAGTGATATCCTGCGTTGGTCAGCTCTGCTGTAGCTACTGTGATGTCAACATACCACCAACTCAAGAATATGTCAAGGCTGGCATCTCCGGGAGAAACTACCCTTCTTTCTTCCTGACAAGTTGTCCCTTGCTTCCCAATCTGAAATATTTCCACTAAATCTTGTATGTTATTTGATTCTTCCCTCATTAAAGAACAGAAGCCTCAAATGTCACATTTTCTTCTGTGCTATACAATAGAGAGAAGAGAAAGCAAGCGTTGTGTTGCATTTATAGTTAATCCTTTTATAATTATTCATCTTAGAATATGTCATATTATTTGACCAGGACTGGACTTTTTATAATTGTAGAAAATCATGGGAAACACGCCATGTTCAGAAGACTTTTCAGGAACCCGTTTTATTCATAGCCTTCTTTACTGCTGGTTGTATACATTACAACTCCCGTCAGAACTTCACAGGCACTAGCAGGAATACCAGAGAGTGCTACACAGCTACATTACATGACCCCAAATTTTCTCACTTTGGCAACATACCACACTGTCATACCACAAAAATGTAACACTGATGCCCCCAGTAAGTGTAACACTAACTGTTTCTGGATAAAAAGAAGGAAAAAAGTAACATGTTCAAAAGCACCTGCATGCAACAAATGCTTTCTGGGAGAAAATGTGAAAATTAAATATGGAGAATCCTTGAGATACGTTTTCACAACAATTAAATGTGAGATGGTAAAGAAGAAGCATCAGTTCACATAGAAGAAATGTATAAAATAGTTTTATTTATCAGAAAAAAAGAATCACTTCCCTATTAGAATCATAGACTGTGACCATGAAGGGCTGGTGGCGCACCCTTCATTCAGAATGGTGCCAGGGATGTTACATTTTGGCAGCATGCAGAGACTGATGGCATGCAAGAAACACTCCTAACTACTCTTCCTTAACAGACGTGGATTGTTCCCTATTAAACTGGCCAAGGGCATCTCTTTTTACTTCTTGGGGAATTAAGCAGAATAACAAATAGCACATTGTGTTCACAGCCAGCTAAAAAGGAGAAAGTTCAACAACGTGTGTCTGTGTTAGAATAGGAAACGCTGTGGGCTTAATGCTAGGGCCCAAATTCTTCTCTCATTTTTCAGCATTTTTACCCGCCTTGGAGGAAATGTGGTCATAAAAAGTGCTTCAGAGTGGTCATGGTGGTGATAGCATGTGTATGCACCCACACCACATATAATGATGTTTGCATGTGCACCCACACTTGGAGAAGCCCAGTGCATGTTATTTCACACCAGAAACAAACATGTGTGTTGCACCTCTGCTTTTTAATATAATTTTATATATTCTCCATTCTTTTTTTAATGAAGAATAATAAAGAAAGAGACAACTTTCTCCCTTTACTTTACCTGTTCCTAGGAGTGAAAGCACAGATCTGAGTCTGTATGAACTTTGATTTGCATTCTAAACAATTAGTGGAGTTAACGCATTGATCAACTTATTTAATTAAATGTATTGCAATAACCTTTACATCTGTTTCAGTATCACTTGATCATCAGGAATCAGGTTCTGTGGTCAAGATTTATGAAACACCTGCAGATTACTTTTCAGTATCCAAAGACAGTATAGAAGTTGATTGATTTATTGGGACTAATAAGAAACAAGTATCCATAAACTGAGATGAAAATGGGATTTGATGAATATAATAAAGAAAAAGAGGAAATAAGTTTTAACATATCTCTCTCTTCTCCTCCATCCCCCTTTTTCACTCTCAAATAAGAATATAGCCTCTCACGATATTTAACTTCTCTATCTCATACCATTTCTTCATGCCTTGGCACAAATTATAAAAGTGAATATCTTTAGGAAATTTAATCTTAATATTTGTTCCATATCAGGAATAGCCTGCGTGGCAAATAATGTTTAAGCAAATATCCCATAAAATTGAGCAGGCTGAAAGAAAACATCATTGAAAGAAATACTCTTACCTTTCATGTCTGGGAGATACACATACATGTTCTATGACTGTTTTTTCTTTCTAAGTCTCTAGATTAGAAGATTATATAAAGTTTCCCTGGAACTGATGTTGGTGGCAATTTCTGGATAAAGTTTCTGGCTAAAATGAGGTTATTTCAACTTAAAGAAGAAATCAACATCTAAAAAGGCATTAGCACTAAGTCTTTCTTCAAAGATGTTCCTGAAATGTTACAAGGCTTAAAATCACATACTGTAAGTTGCTGTGACAAAATGCATTGTTTATTCAAACTGGGAAAAATGGAAGATTTAATAAACATCTTCTCACAAACAGTATTTGGCTACAAGAAACTCCATGTGGTATGATAAAAATTGTTCAATTTGGAAAATGACCTAGGACTGACTACCTAAGTTTTGGCCACTTTAAACATCCAGCATAGTGTTGACTCACATGGCAGAGAGGGGATATTAACTGATACATGGAATGTATTTCTAGAGTTCTTTAAAAATCCCAGGAAAAATTGATACAATTTTCTAACAGCTTATGTAAAAGTTACACATAAAATTGTTGCAAAATAGAAAAAGTAAATCTTAGCTCTGCTTAAATTACCACAAAGAACATGAAACTTTCCATTCAAGAGGAAGAACATTTTTTTTACAGTCATACAGTATTATAGCTGAAAGGAGCCTTAGAGATTATCTTTCTTACCTGTTATCTTTACTGCTGAGAGAACTGGGGAGACAATTTAAGTAACGTATTACGATCATCTTCATTCTTAAGCTTTCTATGAGCTATCTTAAACATTCAAATCTAATATTTGTATTGAAGATGTGCTTCAGTCATACGAACCAAAAAGTAAGAAAGAGTATGCACTTTTGTGTAGTACCCACAACTAGAAAGTTAACAGTGATAGCAAAGTAGATTCTAGGGCCCGTGGTCACATTTCAGATAGACTCCTTGGGTTTAGGTGGCTCCCTTCTCCACCTCTTTGCTTCTGATTTTGAAAAGGCAATGCAATATCTTTTCTCTCCTTTTTAATTTCTCTACATCATGGGCTCCTGTTGTCAGCAGAAGCAAACAAAGGGCTCTCTGCTGACAGTAGAATTAATTCACAAATTCTATTTGTTTAAGTAAAACATACCTGTCAAAAAATGCTAACTACTATTTTAAAAAGGACTCTTGTTTGGTATCATATGTTAGCCATGCTTAAAGCAAGGTATATAGACAAAGGGTTGACCTGGGCATGGTAGCCCACCTATGGAGACACAAGAATTAAAGTTGCCAGGTGACAGAGAAGGAACAGAACCATGTAAGTGCTATTCTGCTATCCCCTTATTTATTAGGGAAAAGGGCCTCCACACTTAAGCCATAATGAACCAGAGCAAAGCCTGCTATACTTGTGGAGAGGAAAAAAGAACCTTGTTGCTGTAAACAAAGTAAATCATATTGCCTAATATTAAACCATCTTGTAAATTACCAGGAACCATTTATGATCATCTTTATCCAACAAGGAAGAATGGAAAAAATTTAAATAGATTGAAGATAGGGAAAATCTTGACCCAAATTTTAAAACCCTAAATTCTATAAATTATACATTGTTCAACTTGATTCTAATATCTGATAAAATTCTACAATGGATCCATCAGCATGAGGTCTAGAAAAACTGAACAAACAAGCTAACCCAGTTGCTTGTGTTGAATTTTGCGAGGGAAAAATATTCTTTATAGTAAACCAAAATTTTGCTAACGTATCTGAGTGTCTCAATACATTCTTATAACAGCACGGTGAAATGCGGGTTGGATAATAGTACCGTTGGATGGCTTGTTTACTAACTGAAGAAAAGCTATTGGCAATCCGGAGAGTAAAAAAGAAACCTGATCTCTATGTGATGATCCACAGCCTCCTACATGATTTGCTCCACCTACTTCTCTCCTGTTCACCAAGCTCCACTCATGCCGATGACGCTATTCTTAACCAGGCCACACTCATTCTTTCCTGCTTGCATTTGCTGCTCCCTCTGTCTGGGATACTCTTCACCCAGCTCTTTGAATAGTTGGATCCTTATGAAACTGTAGGCATTAGTTTAAATGTCACCTATGCAGACATTGTCTTCAAATTACACAGCCACCTAATCAACCCTGTTACTCTATATCCTATCCCTCTGTTTATTACCTATTAGATTCTGTTTATTTTCCATCTCTCCCACTACAATATCAGCGCACCAAGGCTAAGACCTTCTTTGTTTATTCACTGAGTATCTCTAAGGCCTAACCCAATACCTGGAATGCACTAGGCTTTCATGAATTTTTCAATAAATTAGTGAATGAATTAATAAAATACAACCCTAAGTAATGATATAATATCTTCTAGTTGGTCTTTTAAAATATAATATTTTTATCCATGTCTTATATGGAGATACAGAAGGTCTGGATGTTTGTTTTGTTTTAATCTTTCTCATGACGTTATACTGAATAGATACACTGCATGATGAAATAAGAATTCAACGGGGCCTTGAAGGAGTGAAAGACCAACCCTTACAACAAAATGTCATTAAACAAGGAGACATGAAAAGTTCTGCACTTAGAATCAAAGAGTGTTTTTGTGTTATCACAGAATGCAGAGACATCATTTGTCATCAGGATTTATAAAAAAACACTGGGTTTTATTTTATCATAATCTTGTTTTGAGCCAGTAGTCTGACATTGGCAATAAAAATCACCAGAGTTTTTAAATTAAAAGATAGTCCCTCCAGACCAAATCCATAGATTTGTTCAATTCTAGACATTAATATCTAAAAACACTGGAAAATATTAAAGTGGTAAGAGGAAGAGAACAATGATTATGAGAAGCATGGAAAACTGCTCTCATAATAAAAGAATCAAGCTTTTACCAATAATCTCAATAACAGTGAAGGACTTTCTGACAGTTTAGAGTCATTCTAACATACATTAGATTATTCCACGAAACGGTGAATTTCTTGTCAGTGTAGATTCCCATTGCGCCGTTAGCAGTTAGGATACATTGGAAATAATTTCCATAAAATGCAAGTTTATTTGATTAATGATTTGTGATCGATTTATATAATACTAGCTGGGCTTCTTTACTTACTCCTCAGTTTCCCTACAGTGAAGTATTTTCATTAAATACTAGCATTTTGTTTTGTTTTGTTTTCTGATGTACTATGCATGGAGAAGTTAGTTGAAAGGCACACACGCTTTGTCAGTTTGCAAATCATGAAAGTATCATGATAATAAGTATTTTACTACATGTTAGTGGCCACAGAGATGTCAAGAAAAGGTCAGCTACCCAACTAGGAATTGAGAATTAGTAAGTAAACTAGTAAAATCCATGCAAAATGGATGGAATTTTCCTTTGTAGGACTAAGCCAGGAGGTTATCTTTATATTTGTCTCTCTAGAAACTAGAAATACCTGAATATAATAGAGGAAAAGTAGATTTGGAAGTTTTGTTTTATCATCCTGAAAGCAGGAACATAACTGTAACCAATTTGGAGAAAAATTGTGTGAAGACAAGGACAGTCAGCCTCAAAAATAGAGCATCAAGAACAGGAATGTGAAGCTGACCTTGTTTATCAAATTCCATAAAAGACATAAACTTCGCGGTTCACATAGTGATGTAATCTATAGAGATGGATTCAACAAGTTCAAGATAGACTTAGTGAAATATCCCTCAAGGCTGCCTTCTCCACTGCACTCCCAAACAATTCAGATTAAGTCCACTTTCCAGATATTCTGGTACCTTATACTCATCTTCTTCATGGAAAAAATATAAAAATATAAAATATACAAAAATGTAACCCCAGTCTAAACACTTATTTTGGTATATATACTTTGATAACATTTTGATTAGCATCGGTCAGCCTCTCCAAGTCTGTACAACATTGCACAACAAAATAGAGAGGCTGACCATGGGCTACAGTAATATCCCAACATAAAGGCATGTTGAGTAGCTCCTAAGTAGAGAGTGTTTTCTGGCCACACTGTCGCTCACTTTCATAGCTCCATCATTCTGTATTGACTATGTACTTAAACATGAGCTAATTAGTTGTGGCAGAATTAATGTAAAGAGGTTTTGATTTTTTGGTATGAATTACAACTATTGAACTTAAGGATCATTAAGAAACCTTGAGGTTAGAAAGTAATTCAGAGTATTACAGAGCACATGAGATGATTTGGAAAGGAAGTAATCAAAGATCAAGAAAGGTGTGTTTTTTAAACAATTGGTTATTTTAAACCTTAGAAGTAAGCAAAGAAGCATAACTTTCACAGGAAAATGACTGAAAAAGCACAAGAAAGTTAGTGTGAACGTTGGCACTTGGAAGAAGCCTATGCAATGATCTGCAAACCTGAAATAAGTCTACGCTCACAGAGGATTCAGTGGGGAGGCCTTCAGACATACATCCCAAATGATACTGAGATATTTGAGAATATGCTGCTGAATCAGGTTCACACATTTAACCAGAAAGACAACAAAATAGTCTTTACTCACGTACACTTTTGGAAATACAAAATCCCCTGCTTGCCTTTTACTGTGGAAAGAGTAGAAGGAGAAACTATTGTGAATGGGGCTTGGGTGAAGACTGTGAAGCACACCAACTGCACAATGGAACATTCAAAAACCAAATGCTGAGTCATTCTCACCACTGCTGTGAGGGGCCCTTTTCTCTCTCTGCATCCAGATCCTATATGACTCTGAATGTCAGCAGGCAACAAGAAAAAAAAAAAAAAAAGTAAACTTGTCTCCTTGCATTTCTTTTTGCTTAATTTCTGTTCGGAGGGACTTCATGACATCATAGCAGAGAGTTTACATATAATACGTGAAATAAAATGCCCTTGCCCAGTGCACAATGAGAGTATCATCACGGACTGCTATGTAATCCTTGTCACTATGCATTCAGTTCTCACAAAGCTATGAAAAACCACACTCAGAGCTCTTAATCCATTATTGCTCCCCCACTATCCCCTCAAAATTATTTGCTTGTATTCTAAATGAACATATTCTTTATATTGGTCCTACTTATTCTTTAGACATTCCTTCCAAGATGTTAGACCATAACCTTGAGGAACAAATTATATTCATATACACAAGTAGTAGTCTCGTACATTTTGTAAAAAAGGAAGCATTTTTCTGTCTTCCATTCAGTACAAGTTTTTAAAATTTAGATGGGAAAATAATGAGACAAGGGGGAGAGAGCAAAGTAATGCCATTTGACATTTGGTGTTTGGTGGGTAAATTGGTGTTCTTCCTTGCTTAGTGGCTTAACGCCAACCATCCAGTGACTTCCCCAAGTTTAATTAAACCTGCAAAGAGAGGGATATGTGCTTGAAATCCAGAGAGCGGAGTAGAGATTTGTGATCAATATCAGAAACTTCCACAAGTTGGTGCTAGAGGCAGAAAGTAAGCACTGTGATACCCAGTTCCTTCTCTCAGCCACTAGATTTAATTTTAGCCTTCAGACGACATACCAGCTGACCAATGAGAGGCAATGCTAATTTTCCTGCTTATGTACACATACCCCAGAAGACAAGAAATACACAAATTTTTAAAATATTTTAGACAAATAAGCACATATTATTTTATACATTGGAAAATATTTAAGCATCTGCAAAGACCTAGAGCATGTTTTTGTATCATGAATAAAAATTATAAATCTTAGTATAGGACATGGGCTGTCTGTAAGAGGTGCAATAAAAACAGAAAAAGAATCATGAATGGCCCCAATAGCCTATTCAAATTAATTTCAGAATGTGAGCTTTTTGTTGTTATTGTTTGCCATCAACTTACTTTTGAAAATAGCCATTGTAAAGCATCTGAAACCTAATCATTTAAGTAAACAAGGTTAGCTATTAGCTTCAAAAGAAAACACACTCTCCATTTATGCAGTGGCTAGTCTACTTCATCAGTTGCTAACATCTCTTTTCAGAAAGTTGGCATTCCTTGGCTCTCCTAAAGAGAAGAAGGTGTAAGTAGTAAGTAGTAAGAATTTGTTTTCACTACTACAAAAGAACCACCGCAAACACTAAAATATGCAAGTATTGCAACCTACTGTGTGAAGACTAATTCCCTGATAGAAGTAATGAGAAAGCAAAGCTAGGAAACCAATTTACAGAAACCCTCTTCACCTGTTCCTGAAAAGGCACCCACTGAGAAGTCATCAGATTATCTCACCATCCCACCAAAAAAAAAAACCTGGGCAACCTTCCTCTATCTGTAAAAGATGCTAATTTTCACAGCCGTGTGGCTTGGTAATTGTTTCAAAGACAATGAGCCGCAGTCATGTGGCCCCAGGTCTCCATCTAGGCTCCTTATCTCAAGATTCATGGACTTTATGAATTTTGTTCAGTGACTCTGACTGCCACAGCTGATATGGAGCTGGACTGTTATCAACCCATAGCAATAACTAAACTCATGTGCTGGATTCAGCCATCCACATGTAAGGAGACCATCTAGCATGTGCTAGATGTTTAAAGCATGGAAATTATGAATGGATCTAAGAGAACTTAGCTTTGAGGCTTAACAAAAAAAAATGAAGGCAAGCTCAGGGATACCTGAGGAAAAATATGTTTTTTCTCTTTCTGAAAGGAATCATTTTGACAAATGGAGGCGTATGGCAGTTTGGTAAACTTCACACACATGATTGGAGCTAAAATACATTTCTCCCTATTTCAACTCAATTCATAGTAAGCTAAGCAACCTAAAGTTTTTACTTTCGGCACTCTCTAATTGGGCGATATTTTTGTGTGGTATGAGAACTGAAGAGATCAAGAATTCTCCCTTAGCACAAACACCCATTTTCCTCTGAGTTCAAAAATGCTCTTCTACTCATTTTCCTTAGGTAAATTTGCAATGATATTTTAACATCTGAAACTGCCATCCATGAATTTAAATTTCTGCATCATTAAATGGGCAACAAGCTAGCTCTGGTTGATGAAAATATGAGCTGGAAGATAACAGCACCATATGGAATGATGATCACATAATGAACCAGGAAACCAAAAACTGAATGAGTCAGGCTGCTTAGAAACACAAAGCAAGGTTATAGCACTCTTTTGAAATTACTATACTCATAAATGGTAAAAAGTACTACCTCCCAAACTTGATCTTATCAGCTCCATCAGTAAGTCTTACAATGTCCCCATATTATCCCTAAGGATGTAGGTAGTTCTCATGAACTTCAAATAAGACTGCAAAAAAATGTTTAACCTTTTCTTTTCAATAAAACTTCAGGCTATACTTTTGACTCACTCTATTACTTTCCCACCCACAGTAAAAATATGAAGACATGATGACGTACAATACTTTTAAGTTGAAAGCTCTAGACTTTTAGTCACAGTCATGGTTGGGATTTATATAGCCAAATTGTTATTTTTCTAGCAGCAACTGCTTTCATGAGCCATGAGTCTTGGGAAGATGAGATAGAAGGTGGCAAATAACATTTTCTCCCACTTGGTTTATTTTTACTCAAGATACTTTGGTACTTTATGGTTTGATAAGCCACTACTTGACGATTATGGCTTGAATTACAATAACAAAGTAGTTGGATATATTTCAATATTACATATACTGAAATATTACATATGGAGTATATCAAGCAACATGTCAAACAAGTTGTAATGATCTAGATACTCCCAATGTCTAAATCATTTTCAGAAAATTATGGGTTTTAAGAGACTTTGAAGACATTAGTTGTTTTGGTCACCAGGATGCCTTGAATAATACACTAAGAAAGTGTATATATATATATATATATATATATATATATATGACCTGGCATAGTTGATAGAAATAAGCTACATGCACCATGGATTTCTATATAAAATATTTAGCGTAATCCCCATGAAAAGTCTGTGTGTTAGTTAGGTTTTATTATTCACATTTCACATAAGAAAGTTTAAGAGATTTGCTCAAAATCACAAAGCTAATAGTAACTTCAGGTTAGAGGAATAACAATTAAATTAGTATAGTGAGTATACACGTGTACAGAGGCAGAGTTCTGAGAATTTCACAGACCCAATGTAATTCTCAAGAGGGGAAACTGAGGCCCAAAGTCACGTGATTGGTGGTCAGCAGTATGGTTTCAGAGCCTGTGCTCTCAATCACCACCTCATGCTCCCTCTACTCTCTCTAGTAGCTGCTGGATGAATAAAAGAAATACGGAGGCTCAATGTCAGGATTCTGGCCCAATGTTGCATAGTACAAATAGCCATGGAGTGACAATAGTTAAAAAAAAAAAAAAAAAAAACCTTGAATTTCCAGTGGCTCTGCAAGTAATAAAATAATATAAAATCTTAGGATGCTAGAATTCTTATTTCTATGCCATTCTCTTGACTTCCTCTTCAGGAAATAGCAGTCTTGCTTCAAACCACTTAAAAGTATTTAAATGTCAATATCTTCATTTCCAGTGTTCCTAGAGATAATCTTGTAATGCACTATGATACTCCATTACCACATTAGGAGAAGATTTGGTTGAAACCAGGGAGAAGAGAATGGTCATAAAATTGGTTTGATGTAAAATAGCCTACATCTGCTTCCAATGATTTCAATGCTATAAGGGTGAGAAGGAGAATAAGCAGTACACACATAACAATAAAAAGCATTAGGTAATTATTATCTTAAAGTAGTTCCATCAATTAAATATAACGCTTTAAAGATTTTATGCATCACTTTGGAAGAGTCATATTCACATATTGGGTTTTCTGTTAAACATACCAGATGAATTCTTAATAAACTTGAGTATAATCTTCAGCAATATCTTTAGAAATGAGGGTTTGTAACTGGTTCTGTACAGAAATGGGAATAAGTAGTTAGGCATGGGAGGTATAAAATGTATAGCTGCGTGCAATGATCAAATATTCATTGAGAGTGACAGGTGAACCAAGTGTGTTAGACACGATCCTGTCTAGTAAGCTGGAATTTCAAACTCGACATGGCAACTAGTCACATGGGATAGTTTATACAATGTGTTTAGAAGAAAGCAGAATTTTGAAAGGCAATAACCAACAAACTTTCTTTTACACAGAGAATGCCATAACACGATTTGTGGGGGGAAAAAAAAACATGTTTAAGCTAGCATTGTGTCATAGAAAGTGGATTTAAATAAAATCTCAGCGGACAATCAAGAGATGTGATAAGAAGTTTTCATGTGAGTCTTCTCCCTCATATTCTCATTTAAAGAAAATTTTAAAAATGCTAAATTGGGTTAATGTGAATGTTGTAGAAAAATAAAGTAAAAGAACAGCAGACACAATTTACTAATTGCCAGTTTGAGCCTTCCTGATCAAGAATCCCAAAGTGTGCCCTCAAGAAAGATGATCCTTCTCAAAAAAAAGAAGAAGAAGAAAAAACAACAAAGCAGTGCAGAGGTATAAACAACAAACTGTGAGAACTACAGATTTTAATCCTTTCTTTGCCGTGAATTTGATTGTACCAGCTCTAAATCATCATTTCTAAGAATACTGCTGAAGACTATACTGAAGTTTATTAAGAATTCATCTGATATGGTTAATGGAAAATCCAAGATTTTCTATTATGACTCTTTCAAAGTGATACATAGAATCATAGGAGAATGGACTTGTCAAGTCAACTATTGGGATATGGTTTGGCTGTGTCTCCACCTAAATCTCATCTTGAATTGTAGCTCCCATAATGCCCATGTGTTGTGGGAAGGAGCCAGTGGGAGATAATTGAATCAAGGGGGCAGTTCCCCCATACTGTTATGGTAGTGAATAAGTCTTAGGAGATCGATGGTTTCATAAGGGGAAACCCCTTTCGCTTGGCTCTCATGCTCTCTTGCCTGCTGCCACATAAGACATGCCTTTCACCTTCCACCATGATTGTGAGGCCTCCCCAGCCACATGGAACTGAGAGTATAAACCTCTTTTTCTTTATAAATTACCCAGTCTTGTTTATCTCTTTATCAGCAGCGTGAAAACAGACTAATACACACAGTTTCAATTATCAAGTTTATACCAGAATGTGAACATTGTAATTCCTACTAGGACTCCTGTGGAAAAGCATTTTTACATATTAAAATTTGTTATTATTATTATTACTCTAAAATGGAGTACACTAAAGAGAAAATGAGCCAAATTTGAGTGAAAGATGTATTTGGGGTAAGAATAATAATTATTTCCATCAAGTTATTGTCCTTGTGTCTAATACAGCCCCAGTACACAAAAGGAACTATTATGTGTGGAATTCTGTCTCCACCCCCACCCCTCCACCCCCAAAAAAAGCATATATTGAAGTTCTAATTGCTTGTATCTCAGAATGGACCATATTTAGAAATAGAGCTGTTGCACAAGTAATTAGCTGAATTAAAATGAGGTCATACTAGAGAAGGGTGGACCCCTACTCCAATAAGACTGTGGCTCTTACATAAGAAACTGGCCATGTGAAGACAGGGAGTGTGTGTGTTTTGTCTTGTCACAACAAAAGCAGAGATTGGAATGAGCAACTGCCAGTCAAGGAATGCCAAAGATTAGCAACTAACCACCAGAAGCTGAAAGAAACAAGGAAAAATTCTCCTACAGCTTTCAGCGGGAATATGGCTCTGCCAACACTTTGATTTCAGACTTCTAGCCTCCAGAACTGAGAGGCAATACATTTCTGTTTTAAGCCACCCAGTTTACGGTACATTGTGATAGGAGCCCTAAGAAATTAATACAGGCATTCAAGAAGCACTTAAACAGGGACAAATCAAGGACTGGATTCGTGACAACTGCCTTATTAGATCCCTTTCTGTTTTTAGAGAGGGCATCATGGAAGGAGTTTCATAAAACTGAGTTTGAATCCTGATGCCACCACTTACTAGTAGTCTTTAGGCAATACACTTAACATCTCCAAGCTGGAGGTTACTCATCTGGAAAGTGAGAATAAACCTCCATAAAGTCCTAAGAGCATTAAATAAAATGATATATGTAAAGTGCCTGGTACATGCTTGGCACGGAGTAAATGTTAGTTCCAGTATCTCTCCCTGTATCACAATGTTGTAATAACAATTACATGATACTAGAAACAAACTACTTTTACCATAGAGACCACTCTACATTTTACTATTCTATGGTCACCAGCACCTTGGGCATGACATAAAAGGCGCAAAAAAGCCCCATCTGAGAGGTTTTTGAGACCCCCAGGAGCCCAGGAAAAGAACTCGGGATGGGTTAGAGTTCTGTGGGATATGGGGGGTTATGTCTTAACTCTCACTGCTCTGTAATTCAGAGCCATTGCCCTAAACTGCAAAGACTCAGTGAAATATAATCCACTTCTAAGCCCTAAAAAGTCCATTAAGTATCAGAGAGGCAGCCTCACATGCACTCTCTAGCCCAGTTCCTTGAGAACTTCCTCTTAGTCCTCGGGTCAAGGGAAGTATTAAAC
Source organism: Papio anubis (assembly GCF_008728515.1). Lineage (NCBI taxonomy): Eukaryota > Metazoa > Chordata > Mammalia > Primates > Cercopithecidae > Papio > Papio anubis. Next base: position 19,885,069 of record NC_044994.1, read on the forward strand.
TTGAAAGAGGAAAAATCACTTCCGGTTGCAAGGAAAACTACAGAGAGAAAAGGGATGAAAACACTCAGTGGCCGTAATACTTGCTCCTCCAATGAAGATAAGGCAGAACTAGCAGTTGGTAATAAGATGTTCCCAACTGGGACCAGTAGCAACTATCGCTGAGCACAGTTAATGCTGAATTCAGAGGAAACCATGATCCAGCCCCAGACAGATGACAGCACAGCGGGGCTTAGAGGGGCCCCAGAAGGGCACCAAGGCTACTTGGTTGTACTCTACTGGGACCTTAGCCCACCTGGAGTTAACTTTAGTAATTGGAAAGATGTTGCAGGGTAGGTAGAAGGAAATTGTGTTCGTATAAGAAAAAGGCAAAGCTAGCTTTTATTTTATTTTATTTTATGTTGAGACAAAGTTTTGCTCTTATTGCCCAGGCTGGAGTACAGTGGTGAGATCTTGGCTCACTGCAACCTCTGCCTCCCGGATTCAAGTGATTCTCCTGCCTCAGCCTCCCCAGTAGCTGGGATTACAGGGGTGCATCACCACGCCCAGGTAATTTTTTGTATTTTTAGTAAGGACAGGGTTTCGTCATGTTGGCCAGGCTGGTCTTGAATCCCTGACCTCAGGTGACACATCCACCTCGGCCTCCCAAAGTGTTGGGATTACAGGTGTGAGCCACCATGCCTGGCCCAAACTAGCTTTTAAAGAGCTTTTTCTCTTTAGAGTACTCCATTTTAGAGTAATAATAATAATAACTAATTTTAATAGGTAAAAATGCTTTTCCACAGGAGTCCTAGTAGGAATTACAATGCTCACATTCTAGCACAAACTTTATAATTGAAACAATGTGTATTAGTTTGTTTTTAAGCTGCTGACAAAGATATAAACAAGACTGGGTAATTTATAAAGAAAAAGAGGTTTGAAAACTAGCTTTTACAGAGAGAAAGAGAATATTCATCTTTAAGATAAAAAAAAAAAAACCTCAGGAATTTGAGAAAATTCTTCTGAAATGTAAGGAGGCAGTCATCAGAAACCCAGTTCTTGATTTTCCCTGTTTGAGTGCTTTACAGCAGAAGAAAGGACCATTTTCTCGCTGGTAAAAAGACAGAGCTCCTACATGCCAAGTCACTCCCTTCTTTAGTCCTCTCAACTCACTTACCATAGCCGGAGATGAAGAAAAAAGCAGTCAAATGCATTGCTGGCTGTGTAGCCCAAAGCGTATCTCCAGAATCTATTCTTAAGTAAAGAAAATTCTTTTCTTGGTTGCTATTCCAAATAAAAAGATGATTCCAGTAAGAGTCCAATAATTTCAAGAATATACTTGGACTTCTGCCTGCCAATTAAGGTTCACTTCAAAGGTGAGTCTTTCCTCACACTTTCTGGAACATCTGGAAGGGACTTCCTCCCCTCCCCCTGCTCTCCCCCACCCCACCCAGGAATTATGCAGTGTGGAGGGCCTACTGGAGGACTGCAGCATGGAATACCGCCTCAAAAAGACCACACAGAGAACCCTCCCTACCATCGCTCCCCTCTTCTTTTCTCCTCCCAGTGTCTCCCACCCCAGTGAAGCTTAAGACCCTGAGGAAGGAAGGTGTGGAGGTGACAAAGCAGACCTCCCCCCGATTGCCGACAGCAGGTGAGGATACCTCAGGGCAGGGCTTAGCCCTGCACTGGCCAAGGAAGGCATGACACTTGAGGTCTCAGCCAGATTGATCCAGATTTTAATAACTGAAAGTGAATGGACTGCTGTTCCCGAGCTCAGGGAACAAAAGAGTGAGTCAACAGAACACAGTTTAAAGTGATGATTGAATAAAAATAAAACCTTTTCATGCTCGCACCCCACGGAGTGCAGAACCACTTCACTGAACACTAAAGTATACATCCTAAGAGGAGCTACTGAATAATGCAGTGGCCACGTCTCCGGTAACGAGCAGCAGGTGCCAGTGCAGTCCAGCTGGGCTGGCGAGGAACCGGGACAAGTGGGGGATGGGGCAGAAGAGTCAGAGAGGAGAGACAGGAAGTGTGGCCATTGTTCTGCATGTACTAAGCCGTTTCTGAAACGATTGAAGTAGGTGCAGTGACTTCACGTTTTAAGAAGCTGTGTGTGCGCAGGACGCACAGGCAAAGATGAGCACAAGGTAGGAAGGCTGCATCCAACTGAAGTTAACTGGTCCTTTGTTGCTTCTCCAGTCTAACCTCTGTGGAGGGATGTCAAGGCCAGAATGGGATCCAGAAGGGTGGAGGATGGGGTTGCCTTAGTAGCATGAAGGATTGGTGGGAGGCAAGAAAAGCCCAAAGTTACTTTTTAAATAATTTGGCTCATATTTGAATTTATCTGATTAGTAGAGCAATGTCTGGCATCCCTCCTGTTTGGAAGGCAAACTTCCCTTTTCCAGCCAAATTCAGTAAGGTTCTGGTAAGGAAAAGCTGGAACACGTGGTCGAAATGATATCTTCTCTCCTTCTCTCGGCAGTAAAGAGTATGGGAGTTGGAGGGAAAGTGGTTTTGAATCTCAAATACAGCCCAGGCCCCCTTCACTGGAGCAGAGCTGAAAGTGTTTTGAAACTCAAAACCTAATTAGTAATAAGGAAGACACTTTTGTCTGGGACACCCCCTCCCCATTGTGCAAAGATCTCTCTAGGACCTAATATGGTGGAAGGTGATAGGCAACTGCATGACAATGTAGGGATATGGAGTCCTGCCTAAATGTAATTCTTGAAGAAACAGCAAATAATACTGAGGAACTGAACATACAGAATTTAAAGAGGGATGATAGCAGTGAGGTACAAGAGGTAGAGTAGCAAGACTTGCAACCAGGTAGACAACAAGCATGAAAAGAGATAGAGAAAGCAGTTTCAGGTATGAGAAGGAATGAATGGGGAAATGGCCATTGCATTAATACAGAGAAGAAGAGAGAAGATTCAGAGATAAGAGAAGAGAGGTGAGTGAGTCCCATTTTAAACATGCTGAAACAGGAGCATCTGCATGACATTCACCAGCACTTGGAAACGGAAGCCAGAGCTCCTGAGGGAGTTTGGCTTCTCGTCTCCACCCATCCCTACAGCGGCAGAGGTGGAGGTTTTCTGTGTTCCCATGCCAGAAAGAGGAACTAAGCCCCAGCTTTAACACACACAGTGGCTACAAGAAATAAACAACAAATCTATTTTTCACATTGACTGATCTAACACCCCAGTGGTTGGCAATGTCTCTGTGTGTGAGAGAGCAAAGACCGATCATAAGTAAATGCTGAACTAAGAGATGAGGACTGCAACTGTAGATGCTGTGAGGTTTGTTACATGCAATAATGAAAATGTCAGATGCCACATGGATGAGGAACTTGGTACATAAGAAACACATGTTATTTAACAATCTGCCACTGAGTGAACAAAAACCAGCTGAAATCAAGCTAGAGGCAGCCAAGAACACACCACTGAAGTCATTACAGAGCAATACTAGGATTGTCACGGGAGCAGCAGGGCTGTGATTCTTACTCTGACAGAAGTCCAGATCAGAGGAGATGGACAGAGCATGCAGGAAAACTGCTAATAAAGAGGCAAAAAAAGTACTCACTTAAAGCTAGTGAATACAGCACATAGGATGGCAAGACAAAGAAAAAGAAGGGACGTCTCCCCTCGAAGTTGCGCTTATCTCTGGGCTTACCCTTGTAATCCTTTCACTTGGTTAGCTACATTCTTTACATTTTCCACCAGCAGGGACAATAACCTCCTGAAACAGCAGTTTCCCAAGTGCCCCCAAAAGCTTAAACAGGCTCCTCTTAGAGAGGGGTGCACCTACTCCATGAGGGACAGAGCCAAGCACTCCAGACTTTTTAACAGGTGCAGAGTCCAAAGGTCTGAAATCACATGCCTTTAACAAAGGAAATGCAGGTTCAAGCAATTATACAAGTTAAAACCAGGCAAAGCATGTGTAGGCACAGTAGAAAAGAATATGGGCTAATTCAGCAGAAAACGTTTCACAGCAAATGTTGCATTGTGGGGATAAATTTAAATATTATGACAGTTTAGCCTCAGTTTTCTTATCTGCAAAATGGGAATAAGACCACCTCTCTTAAAGGACTGTTGTGAGAACTGCAGGAAAATAAAATTTTGATCAGAAGACAAACTGAGTAAATTGACTCTAATCTGAAAGGAGAACTATGATACGTAAACAGTTGTAAGCTTTTATTTATTCACTTTGGAAATGAAATTTTACTCTTGTTGCCCAGGCAGGAGTGCAATGGTGCGATCTCGGCTCACTGCAACCTCCACATCCTGGGTTCAAGCAATCCTCCTGCCTCAGCCTCCTGAGTAGCTGGGATTACAGACATGCACCACCATGCCTGGCTAATTTTTTTTGGATTATTAGTAGAGACAGGGTTTCACCATGTTGGCCAGGCTGGTCTTGAACTCCTGACCTCATGTGATCCACTCACCTTGGCCTCCCAAAGTGCTGGGATTACAGGTGTGAGCCACCGCACCCAGCCAGTTGTAAGCTTTTTAAACTCACATTTCATGATAAGCAATACAGGAGAACAGTTACGAATGTCTGTGTTAGCATCCTGAGAATGCAACTAGCTATGTAATCTAAGCAAGTTAATAGCTCTGTGCCCCATTTTTTTCATATAAAAAATGGATCTAATAGAAATACGTTGGTTTTAGGTCTCTTTAGGATTAAATTAGGGAATATGAGTAACATTCTTACAACGGTGCAAGGCATATGCATAGCACATGTTTACTAAATGTTAATTATTATTAATCAGAGAAGTAGCTCTAGGAAGTTTCTTAAAACTTCCTTACCTGAGCTACTAACTCTACATTTAAAAAAAGCTTTATTATTTTTGTGTTTTTATTCTAGAAATTGTCTGGAATTTTTGTGGAATCATGAGAAAATTTGAACACAAATATCTCCCATGAACTAACTGAGCAAGAACTCACTTATCACCAAGGGGATGGTACTAAGCCACCAGGCTCCACTTCCAACATTGGGAACCACATTTCAACATGAGATTTGGAGTTGACAAATATCCGAACCATGTCTCCATCCAACCATCTATACAGGTCTTTTTTTAAAATCTATGATTCAATGTGATGGTGGGGGTGGATGTGGCTTTTGGTGTGCCTGCTCCTGGTAGGTACTATGCAAATACTAGGACATGAACAGGCTAGTGTTCAGACAACATGAAGACAAACCAGTTCTTCAGGTGTTAAAATAATTTCACTAGTTATAGTGGCTATCTTAAGCTCCCCAGTGACTCTCTTCCCCAAACTTCCAGGGATGCGTTGTCATCCAGCAGTAGAAAGGTTTATACCTAGTTCAAGGAAATTTTTTTTCAAAATAAGGTATCATCACAGCTCTTATACAGATATAAACAAATGTCAACAATTTATTTAACTTATTAATTGATGAGATAACTGGAAAAGCTGTCACAAAATCCTCAGTGAGAATCCAAAGACCAGACAAATATATAAGCCCATCAGGAGGGAATGTTGAAACAAACTTGGTTCAGCAAGGCAAAACTGGCTTCCTCCACAGCAGAGAGGGAAGTTAATTGAATCTCTACAGCACAACAACTCTTTGCATGTCTATAGACAAGAATTATTTGCCTTATATCAGTGTTGTACAATTTACTTCTATAGAGTTAACTATATCTAGTTATCTCTATAGAATTATAAAATAACTCAGACAATTAAAAGCACAAACCCCATAGAATCAGCTAATCCTGAACTGAACGGTGTGCTTCTAACAAGGCACAGTTTTCCACTGATGACACCTGGCAATCTTTTGGCCCAATTAAAAACCTTTCAAATTTTTTGTTACTATCTCCCCCACCTTGATCAAGAATAAGGATAAGGAAAAATTCTCTTAAGGCCAGTCTCATTAGAATTGGCCTGATCGTTTGCACAGCTGCAGTTCTAAGGTTTGCTTTGGAAATCTAGAGCTCTGCAGTATTGAACAATCACAAAATTAACCTCTGTTGGGAAGTTTCCATAAAGAATTTCAGTTTGGGCTTTTCAAAGTTGCTGTTACTTGTTATCCCAAAGCTAGGAAACTAAGCCCAAAAAACTCTCTTGACCTAATTTTACCTGCAGTACCTACAAATGTGGGTGAATTCCTCTCTTCTCAATGTCCCTGGTCTAGCGAAAGGTAGCTTTTCTCAGTATGTGTCAGGCAGGGCCCCTGTTAGCCAGGTTCCAGGCCAGTCTTTCTGAGAGGCCTTTATGGGCCTTTGTTCCAGAAGAAAGTCATAAGCAAAATATTCAATTTTATTGGCTTCACAGTGGCTGTCACACCTGATTAATGAGAATTATTCTCAAATATGACATTCCAGGCAAGAACTTAGTTGCATACCTGATTTTTCCAATTATATCATGGTATAAAGGAGGACAGATTCTTATTGAGCCTGTTGAAATAACTATTTTGCCATGAACAATAAGGAGATTTAGTAAGAATTTCTGATTTTGGGTTATGGGAGGCAGGAGAGGAAGGGAAAGGGAAACGGGTTAGTGAGAATTAGATATCATTTGAAAATGCTTCATTTTGGTTTCCAATAGCAGCATCTACTAAACTGTTATTGGTTACAGATAGGTTAAGAATAAAAAAAGAGGGCTTGCTTACAGATAAAGAAGAGAGTATGTTAAAAGAACACCAACAGTATCCTAAACAAAGATCCATAATAAAAATTTCCTCATCAGTTCATTCAGTCCTATGAAATTAAACTATGTTCCACCAGATCTTGGATTAAAGAAGCCTTATGCCTCTTGGCTAAAAAGAGTTTGAAAATCCTGACTCAGCCCATTGGTAAGCAATGCTATCTTTACACAAGAATTTATTCTTAGATGATTCTTATTGATCATTGGCAACACAAATGTTGATACAATTCTGCTTATTCAGGTGAGAATCAGAGTAAAGTAAAAGCTACCTGCACATGACAGAAATGTGAAATAGGTATGGTTATTTATTACTGAGAATTTTCAAATATGAAAAATCTTATATTAGTTCAGAATAAAGCAACTGAAATTTGGTTTCTTCTGTGGGATACAAAACAAAATCATGTTACCGTTCTGGAAAAAGTTTAGACAAAATGTCTCTAAGGATAATACTAAATCTATATACAAATGTTATGTCTAACTTATAAATGCATGAATATAATTCTTGTAGAGAAAAACCTGAGATATAGTATACAATATTTCTGAGATGTTGTGTACATAATATATCAAGACTATACCAGGAATATCAAGTAAAGAAATTCAGTAACTCTGTAGTGGTGACTAGACGTTTGTACTTTTATAAAACTCTATGGGTAAGTCTGATGTGCCTCTCTAATTTAGAATCACTGGCCAGATGATGCTAGATTCAAATTATAAAAGTAGATTTCTTCCAAGTAGGCATTTTAAAAAATAGCTGAAATTGACGGCTAACACTATACTGTTTTGTGGAATATTATCAGGCAAACTACCCCCAGAATTCTGATCGATAGGAACGTATTTTAGACAATGTGGGAACTGATAGACCTCTAAGAATTTCCCATGAAAACAACACACAATTTCTGAAATATTTACATTAATACATCTTATGTATTGAAATTTAACCTTGGGAAATCTGAGCATGTCTTCTACTGTGCCAATTCGTTAAACAAACCTAATTATTTCCAGCATCATTTAATACAAACTAATCGTTAATTTTCCAGAGATCTTCTGTGAAATCTCAAGGATCGTTTTGGTATAAAAGATATTCTGAAAGTTTTATTTTTTCTTTTTTTAGAATTTGATTTTCTGAAGGCAAAATTCAAAAAGGATGTCAGAGGAAATTTAGACATGTGATTAAGATAGAACCTCCTGTGGGTGCCTGAGAGATAATGCATGATTGTTCATTTAATCAAAGAGACAACAAAGCATTTAAAAGTAAACATAAAGGTAACACAACTAAAAAGAACCTTAGCCTATCATGAAAGAGAAAGCTTTGTTCTTTGTTAGAGTTTTTTCCCCTAAAGAATCTCAGTAGAAAATCTCTACATCCCTTTAAGATAATTTTTATAAAGAAAAAAGGTAAAATCATGACTCTTATACAGACATAAAATGAACATGTGTCAAAGATTTTATTTAACTCATTAATCAATGAATAAAGGAAGTGGAAAAGTTGTTACAATCAGTTCAAAGGAGAATTCAAAGACCAGAAAAATACAGGCCCTTCAGATACGTTGAAATGAATTTACTTAATAGAGGTAACACTGGTTTCTTCCACAATAGGTGTGGATGGGGATGTTGCGGGGAGCTGGGTATTGGCAGGGCAGAATCAATTGAACATCTACCAGACAATATTTTTCACACGCCTATAGACAATAATTAATTACATTTCTATCAGTTTTCTGTAAGCTAACTTCTCTGTCTACAGAGCTATAGGATAGCTCAAGATAATGAAAGGTCTAAACTCCATAAAATCAAATAGTCTAGGAGAAAGCACTCAATGTCATGTGCTATTTTTCTATTGAAGACACCTACTGAACTTTGGGTTCATTTAAAAGTCTTCCACATTGTCTTCTTATACCCTGACACAGCAGGGAGCCTTCGGAACCCCATTCTATCAATTTTCCAGGTTTGTTAATATTTACCACTGCTTGTTAAATATGTTTACTATCCCTCCTGTACACAATAGAGAAAAAGACAGTTTCTGTCCTTGATGAGCTCTTAGTACAATGAGAAAGAAAGACCAGTAAACAGAGCATAGATAAGCACAAGGCACTTGTAGAGGGAGGCACTAAATCTAACTTCTAAGGTCAGGACAGGCTTTCTGGAGCAACAGTAGCAATTAGCAAAGAGATTGGGATGGATAGATAGGAAGGGAGTAAGAAAAAAGGGGCCCCAGTAGAAGAAATGGTATGAGCCATAACCTGGAGGCAAACTAAACCACGGTGAATTTAAGGAACTGCGAGTAGTTCACTTAGGCTTTTGGGGAGAAAAATATACTTTCCACCATCCTTAACTTGGCTCGGGAATACACCCCTCAGTAGCAGCGATATCCTCACTGCCTTCAAGGATTTTAAGAAAAATGCATAGTGAACATATGACAGGCAAAATGTGGGAGCAGGGTATTGTAAATAATTCTCAGCCAATTCTAAAAATGGCTTGCAGCCATTCTAAATATTGCCTAGGAATTATTTATAATGCCTGATATAACATTCTGTGATAACATAAGCACACACAATTGAGAGTTTGTTAAAATTTAATCCCAATTTAAAAGCTAGGCAGACAGGGTCAACACGAGAATAGGGAAAGGATTTTCATCAGTAGCATCTTATTCAAGTAAAAGTTAGAAAAGACCCTCAAACTCAAAACATTAAAATGACCGTTTCCCAAAATGGGTAAATTTTTAAGTGGACAGAAGGCGATCTCTTCTTGGGATTGGTTGCCATATTCAACAGAGGACTAGATTTTCATCAGTCTTGGTGAGATGGGTTGTTGTGAATAGATTCTACTTGTTGGCACATATGTCCCCAGCCTATCCTAATTCTAAAATTACATCTGAAAAAAATGAGATTGTAATCAGAGCTGCCAACAACGAAGAATTCTTCATAAACATGACAGCTACCATTCATTTACTACTTACTATGTATTAAGCACTTAGAAAAAACAAAACCTTATGTGACAGATAGTAAATTATCGCATCTACTTTACAGATAAATAAATTAAGAATCAGGGAGACTAAGTAAATTGCCTAAATTGTCATATGTTGTAAGTAGAAGAATTTGGATTCAAATACATATTTATCAGTCCTAAAGCTTGTGGTCTAAAAAGTATACAACATCCAGAGAAAAATAGAGCTCCCTCCAAGGACTTTTAAATGATGACATTTATTAACAGTGTCTGAGATTATGAAAGGGGACTTGTTATCTGGGAAGTAAACTTCTGGACCATAACCAGGCCTGCCTTTAACATCGTTTGTAAGGCTTGTACAAGAATACAAATGAAAATCCACATGCCATATGTGTCAATATTAAAAGTAATAAATCAATCTAAAATCTGTTAAATAAAATATATTCTATACCCTTGCCTTGATAAATACATTTTATAATGACTGGAAGGTCAGGTTCAAATTTAGCATCCCTTGGCTCAAAACACGACACCTTGTCTCCCCAAGTCCACCCCCTCCAACTCCCCCACACACACACACTTTCAAGTTCTGGCTCTGTCCCACACTACAAGGGACCTGGCATGCATGTATGCCGTCACCCCATCCCACATGGCCGAGCTCCATCCACAACCCCCACACAGCTGTCCCTTAGCCACTGGTTATGTGATCCACCTCCAGAGTATAGATTTAGGGAGAAGTCCCACACAAGTCCTAGAAGCAAGCTCAGGTTCCTCTGGACAGGAGATCCTGGGAACCCAAGTGTGGTCTATAAAGTGATATCTAAAGTACTGTCTTTAAACCTGTCTTGGTCCTTGAACTGTTTATTACTCTTCTGCATCAAGAAAAGTACAGAAAGTGAAAGTACGCATCTAGAGCTTTTCATAACAATCTAACATTTGCTGCAACATCCAAGGGCAGGGTTTTATATTTAAAAAATATATATTGGTGGGCCAAGGATAGGAAACTTTTAAAGCTGGAGTTGGAGTTTTACCCATAAATGGGTAGAAAAGCTCTGCCTAGAATGGGGAGGAGGAGAAAATCCGGAGGGACACAGCCCTTTGCCCACAGACCCACCCAGCATGGGGAAGGGCCCAGCCTCAGGAGGACCTGACCAAGGACTTCCAAAAGGGGCTTCCTCTTATCCAGGTCTAAGAGCAACCCTGACAATCACATGACCATTTCTGCTCTTTCAGTCTTATTTTAAAGATCTGCATGCCTGGGGCCTTGGGCTCTGATGAAGCTGAGAGAAACGGGAAAGCAAGCTTTGCTGTTACTGTGTGAGCTTTGGGGATCCCACATGAGAATAAGCAGACGTATAGCTAATAATGGCTAACAGAAAACCACTAAGCCTTTAGAACTCTGGCTACCAACATTCTGCTGATTAGCTCCACCAGGCAAATCAGGTCAAAGCCAATAAAATTTAGCTCCTATTAATTCAGGACTATTCTGACAGTTCAATGAAAAGATTATAGATTCCCTGTATCTTTGCTTGCTCCAAATCCCAATTCCTGCTGAAAACACATTCCTCAGCCTTTTTTTCTATGTCTGTTGATAAAGGAATTTTAAAATAAAGCAAGGGAATTTGAGACATTTGAGATCTATTTCAAAGAAAATGAATTTTTTAAGGAGTAATACAAATGTAACTCAAACTACCACTTGCAGTCTTGATACTATTGCCTAAAGGTTTTGGCCAGGAAGAAATTGTTTTTAAAATGACTTAGGATAAGGAATAAGATTTGCTACTATGATTTTTTCCTTTTCATAATTCTATTTGTTCAAACCTTAACATGCACATCCTTCACTCTTTACCTACTCCCTCCCTTTTTCTATGCCCTTCAATACATATATATGCATACCAACACTAATAAACCAAGAGTTGATGAGAATTGTAATAGCTCCCTTTTGTTTAAACACTATATTTAACTATTAATAAATAATAAGCTTAGCAAATACATATTTTTGGTACAAATCATGTAAGAAATACATACACTTCTAAAGTAATAAATGCCCAGATACAATTAACTTACTTTTATTAAAATATTAAAATGTTATTCTAGTGTAGCTTCTAGAAATTCTTTATTAAAACACAAAATTCACTGGTCTGGATTTTATGTAGACAAGCAACACAGAAGGTAAAGTAAAAAGGGAAATCTGCCAGTACCTTCCTTAGAGAAAATGCCTCTCAGTTTCTCCCAGAGCACACGTGTATTTTATGACAAATTGACCTCCTTTACTTTGAGGCCAGGGTTTTATTCAGCAGCAAAGATCGCTATTAACTTTACATGAAGGTTAAATTAAAGATTGTAAACCAACAAGAGTTTTCAATATCACACTTAAAATTACGTAAACAGTGGTCAGTAGCAGCAATACTTTACTGAAATACAAGTTCCTGTAAGTACATATAGGATTTTAACCCTGGAATAGTCTGTCAACAATATCCCTTTTTCCTCAAACAGTACTTGATCTCTGGAGGCCTAAATGATTTAGATCTGTTTTTCCTGAGCATTTCTTGGTATTAACTTATCTTAGGCAGGCTTCTTTTCTTTCCCATAGACAAATAACTCTAAGCTTTAATATGTGTGAGAATCATTTAGAAACATTTATAAAATTTAGATTTCCAAGCCACATCCCTAAAGATTTCAAGTCAGTAGATCTGATATCTCACTAGGAATCTGTACTTTTAAGAAGTATCTTAGGTGATTTCAATGCAATTGTTTAATAGAACGGCTTTAAAGAGATGCCATATTGGAACCACGACTGTCTCTAAGTACTGAATTGGATCAACTCATGCTTACTGGCAGTATGAGCTCATTTTATTTTGATGACCATGGTATCAGGGTGGGGAGAAGCAAAATTTCACAGAACATGTCACAAACCGTAAACATTATGGAAATTAGTTGAATAATTATATAATCAAGTTGCCAAAGTAAATACAGATCCATGTATGCTCTCTTATCAGGGAACTTTTTGTTAATTAAAGCAAGCAAATGACTGCATATTATTATATTTCAATCCTATTGTTTAACACTCTCAAATAATATTAATTAATAAGGGAGAGTATCTGCTATTTAATATTTAGTTTGGAGACCAGACATCGTGAAGTTACATGTAAACTTGTATCTAATCCCAAATAAGAGTTGTGTTGCTCTATAAAACATTAATCAGGTTTGTATTGATGAGCAAATTTATTTCAGTGTTCTTTTGTGTGCCTGACTATATATGAATTTGTCAAATTCTCCTTTGAATCCATCTTACTCTTTCATTAAGCAATGGGTTGAATGAAAGAATTGACATGTATTCGTTTTATATTTGTATGAGAGTCATGTTTTTGAATTTTTTTGAGAATTGTGCTTTGACTGTTTTAGAGTACCACTGAGATCTCAGCTGCACTTACCTGCCAAGGCCAATTAATCCATGTTGGCCAAGAAGTATAAGTTCTTGTGTTGTTTAAACCCAGGCACATCTTTTCTTGGCTCTCTGAGTGAATCTCAAGCAGCGGTAGACTCTCTTGCTGACTCTCTGTTTCTCTTTTTAGTTTCCTGTCTGTGTTTTTGTTTTGTTTCTGGTTCTTGGCCACATTCAGTTCTGATTCTAGTTTGTGCACAGCCAATGCATTATTTCCCACTGGAGGTCGTGACGCGGACTTGTTTTCATGGCTTGACAGTGTGGCTATCTGTATCAGGATGATGGACATCTGCCCTCTATCAGGGGAGAGACCAAAGAGAATTTTTTTTTTCTGTATATCTGTTTATGTCTCCAAATCAATTAAGAATATATTTTGTACCCACTAAAAAGGAAAACAACTCTTTGAGATAGAAATTGGTGAGTTTTTTGTGTTTCTGTTGACTTTGCAAAACCTTTGGCTCAGATTATATAAGTGAAATGTGTCTGTGTGTCTATAATTGAGAAAAGCCTTAACCTCTCATAGTGTGAATTTGAGAATTTTCCTAATTCTGAGGAGTATTAATAAATCTGAAGATAAAGTCCCTCAAAATAAAGAAGCTTTGTATCATATTGATGTAATAAATGCTTATGTAAGTAGAACATTCTTTAAAATCCCCCAGAAAATAAACTGAAATTTAAATGTGATAGCATTTTAAGACAAAACAAATTAACTTCTAGCCCAGAAACATGTTGTATATAATAATCTAAATTCACATAATCAAGATGAACCATTGGACAAATAAGATGGGTTGATAATTTTGATTGATAGTTACATCTTTCTTATAATTAGAGTTCAGTATAAGAATTTTTAAAAATAAATTTGCAAAACTTCTTATACAGGTTTATTGATCAAATAAGCTAACCCTATTCCTACATTGTTTTTAAATTTAAAAAATGTAAAACTGTGTTCAACTAAAATTAATTATAAATTTGATAAGCTTTTGGATATAAACAGCAATTATGTTCTGATGTTCTGTAGGGTTGAAACCTCAACATGATTTTCAAAATCCTTAGTTAACTATAAAAAGTTGGACTAATTTTTTTTTTTTGAGACGGAGTCTCGCTCTGTCACCCAAGCTGGAGTGCAGTGGTCGGATTTCAGCTCACTGCAAGCTCTGCCACCCAAGTTTATGCCATTCTCCTGCCTCAGCCTCCCGAGTAGCTGGGACTACAGGCGCCTGCCACCTCGCCCGGCTAGTTTTTTGTATTTTTTAGTAGAGACGGGGTTTCACCGTGTTAGCCAGGATAGTCTTGATCTCTTGACCTTGTGATCCGCCCGTCTCGGCCTCCCAAAGTACTGGGATTACAGGCTTGAGCCACCGCGCCCGGCCAAAAGTTGGACTAATTTTAAATAGATTTAATTATTAGATAATCTTCAGACACCCAGATAATTTCTAAGTAAAAGAGAATACTGAAACCCAAGCACAGGTTTAATATATGTACTTTTGCTTCTTTAATATATTATAGAGTGGCTACAGTTTTAAGTAATATTATTTAATTTGCTCATTCTTGACATTTTAAGAACGCATAAAACTGATGCATGTGGCTATAGGGACTGAGCTTTGCTGATTAGTTTGCTAAACTGCTTATGTGATAGAAAATTATTAATGACCTACCTCTTGCCAAAATCGAAGTTAGTTTATTTGGTGGAAGTTACATTTAGTATGGATAACTGAGATTATACCAGAAACAGAGCATCAGAGGAATACAATTCTGTATGTAAAATAATGAGATATATTTTTGTTTTCCTAGGAAAATGAGAGCAGTGTTGACCTAAAGGAAAGTGTCATCTTGTTCTAAACTATAAAATATCATAGCAAAGAACAACATTTAAGTTTGTCTAGCAAGTTGTAGACATTTTGAGAGAACTGAACTTTATTTACCTTGCTTTATAATACCCAAGTCTGAAAAAAATGAATTACGTTAAAATTTTGAAAAAGTTTGCACAGTCTTGATAGACTTATTCTTGTTAATTTGTAAAGAAGTGTGAGAACGCTTTACTGCCAGCTAGAAATTAACACAAACAAGTATTCATGTAAACCAGAAAGTCAGTTTCCGTCTGTTGAAATGACAACTGATCTTGAAATATTTAGTCTGAACAATGGGTAATAAACGATTATTCTTTTCTTTTTTTTTTTTTTTTGAGATGGAGTCTTGCTCTGTTGCCCGGGCTCGAGTGCAGTGGTGCGATCTCGGCTCACTACAAGCTCCGCCTCCTGGGTTCATGCCATTCTCCTGCCTCAGCCTCCCAAGTAGCTGGGACTACAGGCGCCCACCACCACTCCTGGCTAATTTTTTTGTATTTTTAGTTTTACGTCTGTGTAACCTGTCCAAATAGTATTCCATACACCAGAATACTTTTCTGTGCTTTGTGTTGCTTTACAATGTCTTTGATTATCATTAAAACAAATAAAAGTTTGTTCTCGTAACAGTGCTAAGGTCAGAGAACGGATTCTGCAATAGCAGATGCTGAAATAGTTTGGTGGGCAGGACTCAGCATCTCCAGGGACAGGGCAGGGCAGAAGCAAGGTAAAGAATTGGCGGAAGTCGAACAACGTTGCAGTCCCCAGCCCTAGGGCAGCTCGGGAACACAAATGGCTCATCAGAGTATCCAGCATTGGACCAAAATGGCCAGGGGCTTTATACTCAAGACCTGATGTGTCACTGGTTATGGGCCACCCTGGGAGCTGTTAGCTGAGCACAGCCCTGAGGGAGTTGATAGTTTAAGGCAGCCTGCTGACAGCTGGTCACCAAGTGCTTTCATGAACTGGAATCTGGACAGTTCACTTTCGTGCCCACCACGATCTCCTACAGTCACCTTACCTTCTGCTATGTTTATTTAAAAATATTGTACTGTTACCTGGATTCAATAAGTAGCCAACTATTCTATCTCAGGAATCCCTGGATCCTGTCTAATCAAGTAAGAAATCTCTTGTAAAAACTCTTGAGTTAACCTTCTCAAGATCAGAACTCAAATTTAGAAAAGGACAAATTTTTATGATACTTTTTATTATTATCTAAAACTAACTTTGAGGTTTTATATTTGGCCCCTGGATAATCACAAATATGTCTTCTGTTGCCTCATAAAAAGAGGGATGCTAGAAAGCATAGGTATGCTCTGTATTTCTCAGTAAGCTCTGTATTATTGGTGTCAAATCAAAGGATAAATGTATGTGGTTAATTATTATTAACAAAACAGTTTCAGGGATTATACTCTTTATAGCAGTGTTTCTCAAAATAAGGTTCTTAAACCTCATCACCCAGGACCTTGATAAAAATGCAAATTATAGAGCCCCATCCCAGGCTTACCAAATGAGAAATTATGAAGATGGGATCCAGCAATCTGTGTTTTGATAAGTCTTTCAAGTGATACTGATGCCTGATAAAGGGTAAAAACCTCTGCCTTACAGAATACATGGAAAGCCCTGGAAATTTGTTAATATCCTTAGTGTCCATTATGTTTTCTTATCTTCAGGAGAAACTTTGGTCAAATTCTCGTGAAAATGTTATGTATTTTACTGAAATAGAGAATTTTATACTCTTGAATTTTTATATTATTGGTTACTGTGATAAATCAATTATAGCATTTAGATTCATTACCAATCAGGTTTTTCTGTCCTAACCTGGATGCTTGCCTGAAGACTCTTCTATCAACTACAGGCTTGAATTTGTATCTTTGACAAAAGACAGTCTCAATAACTCATTGGAAGGTCTATACCAGTGATTTTAAGACAAAGACTCAAGGGTCAGGGTTTAGAACTTAAAGATGACGTTACTTAAGCAACTAACTTCTGAAGAAAAAGCCAAGATTTGCAAAACATGTTTTTTTAACTCCAGAAGCAGACAATTTCTTGAAAGTAAAACAAAAATTAATTACATCAAACTAAATGAAACAATGGAAAAAATTTAAAGGTAGTTATTTATTTTGGAATACATTTAGTATTATGTTTAAAGTTCTATTATTTAATCTGAAAGCTCTTTTTCTTTTTTTAGATCTATTTCTAACTCATAATTTAGTAGACTATGCTTTTGCCAGTTGAAATGAAACATTTGGTAAATGACATCTGATTACCCTAGGAATTCAAATACTTTTACAGAGTCTTCTTATTTTTAATGAAAATGTGGTTATTTGCATATTTTCAATGAGAGTCTGTCCACCTTCTTACTAGAGTATCACTGTACAAATTAATTGTGCAACCAGGGACCATAACTGGAGTTTTGTATTTGAGAATGAGTCTTATTTGATATGGTTTCACAAGCTCACCATTAAAGAATAAAGATTGCACATGATGTGTGGAGCCAATACCTACAAGGCCCTCCTAGGAAAATTGGCCTGGAACTTGTTTCAATGTCTGGAAGGTTCCAGACTCAAAGGGGCGAGGAATGTTATTTATTGGTATTCAGAATATTATACAACACTGGGAATATTTATGAGGTAAGATTTCACTCTGACTTACAGGTACCACGTGTGAAATTTCACAGAAGGTGTTTCTTGATCTTGGTTTTCTACACTTGGGATAAAAGAACAAATAATAGAGGCTTTTAAAAGTCCAAGCCAAGATTTTTCTAGAAAACGTTCATGTAGAAGTTAATTTTCTTATCTTAGTTTATGAAATACAGTATGCTTGAAGAGCCTCATATTGTGAATTTATGCCTCTTGCTGTACCTACGTAAATAATCAGGTCAAAATTAAATGATGCTAGCCTTTTTATGTTGTTGTCAGGAATAATTTTAGAGGGGCAACTATATGTAGAAGAATGAAACTAGATGCCTATCTATTACCACACACAAAAGTCAAATAAAAATGGATTAAAGACTTGAATTTGGAACCTGAAACTATAAAACTACTAGAAGAAAACATTGGGGAAATACTCTAGGACATTGCTCTATGTGAAGATTTCCTGTGTAAGACCTCAAAAGCACAGATAACCAAAGCAAAAATAAACAACTGGAATCACATCAAGCTAAACAGCTTCTGCACAGCAAACAAAATAATCAACAAAGTGAACAGATAACCCACAGAATGAGAGAAAATAATTGCAAACTGTTCATCACAAAAGATTAATAACCAGAATATATAAGGAGCTCAAGTAACTCAAAAGCAAAGAAAGAAATAATCTGGTTTAAAAATGTGCAAAAGATTGAAACAGACATTTCTCAAAAGAAGACATACAGGCTGGCATAGTTGCTCATATCTGTAATCCCAGCACTTTGGGAAGCTGAGGTCAGAGGATCACTTGAGCTCAGGAGTTTGAGACCAGCCTGGGAAACATAGTGTGATCCTGTCTCTACAAAAAATTTTAAAAATTAACCAGGTCCAGTGATGCATGTGTGTTATCCTAGCTACTCAGGAAACTGAGGTGGGAGGATCGCTTGAGCCCAGGAGTTCAAGGCTGCAGTAAGCCATAATTGCACCACTGCACTCCAGCCTGGGTGACAGAGTGAGACTCTGTCTCAAAAAAAATAAAAATAAAAAAATAAAATTCAAGGAATGAAGCATCTCATACTCAAGTTGGCTAAGGTGATCTAGAAATCTCACTATTGGGTATATGCTAAAAGAAAGGAAATCAACATATCAAAAGTTATCTATAATCCCATGTTTATTGCAGCAGTATTCACAATAGCCAAAACATGAAATTAGCTTAAGTTCCTACCAAAGGATGAATGGATAAAGAAAATGTGGTATATATACACAATGAAATATTATTCAGCCATAAAAAAATGACATCCTACCATTTGCAGGAACATGGATGGAACTGGAGGTCATTATGTTACGTAAATTAAGCCAACCACAGAAAGACAAATATCTATGTTCTCATTCATATGGAGGAGCTAAAAAAGTGGATCTCACAACAATAAAGAGCAGACTGATGGTTACCAGAGGCTATGAATGGAAGGGGAAAGGGAAGGGATGCAAGGGAAAAAAAGAATGTAAATATTTATTGCCACTGAACTGTGCACTTGAAAATGGTAAAGACAATAAATTGTATACGTGTATTTTACCTCCATAAAAAAGAATAAACTTTTGAGATTAGTTATGATCATGGTGGAGGTAGGGGTGCAGTTGAGAAACTTGTTCAAAATTAGAAATAAAGTCTAACGATAACTAATACGGTTTGGCTCTGTGTCCCCACTCAAATCTCACCTTGATTTATAATTCCCACATGTCGAGGGAGGGAGGTGACTGGATCATGAGGGTAGTTTCCCACATGCTCTTCTCATGATAGCGAGTGAGTTGTCATAGATCTGATGGTTTTATAAGTCTTCGAAAGTTCCTTCTTTGTTCTTCTCTCCTGCCACCTTGTGAAGAGGGTGCCTGCTTCCCCTTCTGCCATAATTGAGGTCTCATAATTTCTGAGACCTCCCCAGCCATGCAGAACTGTCAATTAAACCTCTTTCCTTTATAAATTACTCAGTCTCAAGGAAGTTCTTTATAGCAGTGTGAAAATGGACTAATACAATAGTTACATGTTCTTTCAGTATCATTGTTTAATTATAGATTATATAAATATCAAGGAGAATGCACCTATATTTGATTTTGTTATTTAATGTTTTTTAATTAGAGTCCAAAGACTCTGAAATTACACGATAATTTATAGATTCCTGTGGGGTAGAAAAGATAACCAAGTTCTTTACTTTGTATGTCATTAACCATTTTTAAAATCTATTCACAAAATTTTCTTACAGCATTTATTTGACTGCCTGACTATATAAACTTATATACTTAAATTCTCCTTCGAACCAGACTTGCCATCTAACTGGTTTCTTCATCAATTAATGAGTTGCATGTCGTTTTAGGTTTGGTTTTACCACATTATTCTGAACATATTCAGAATAGGTCAACATGCTACCAAATTAGTTATGAAAAATTTGTCAGTTTTCAGCACTTGTTGGATTTTGGTGGGCAATTAGGGGATTGTGAACCTATAATTTCATTACCATCAAAAACTACATTTACTCAGCTGTAGGGGACTCAAGTCAAAGATAATAAGAATAAAAGGAAGTGTGAATCCTCAGAAATGATTCATAATTTAGTATCTTAGAATGCAATCTAATGTGAGTCATTTCTTTGAGGAGAGTAACAGAGTTGCAAATGTAACGTCCCCAAAATAATGGCAAATACTCTGTGATTCATGTTTAGAAAGACTTCATACTCAAGATCCCTAATCATAAAATTTAAAAAACAGCAAACAAAACTGGAGAAAAGATGAAAGTTATAAATAAAACTTTGTTAAATTCAAAATAGGTGAATTTTCCTATAGTAATACTTCATGACAAATATAAACCTCTGGGTAATATCACAAATCTTTTGCAGTCTTTAAATGAGTAAAATACTTAAAACCAACACATTCAGAGAAAATAAATGCCAATTTATTCATAGCAAGATTGAAAAAGGCTTATAAAGACATGAGAAATGTAACTTTTAATGAACAAGAATGATCTCAACATTAGGGATAATAATTGGAGTCCAAGCTGTTAAAATATGACTATGTTTAGATAAAAAGAAGCAGATAAACACAAGTACAAGGGTTACTACAATGAAAATTCTATTGTACATTATTTCTTATGATTTTTCTAACTTTTATGCCATGTTTTGCATACTGAAGACTTTGATTTAAATTTTAAAACGTTAATTAAAGTGTCTTAACTTTCTCCCTAGCAAAAACTCACCATTTTTTTGCTTGTTTGTTTGTTTTTAGGATAGGACTAAGAGAAAGGCAGAGATTTGTGGCTTTTTAAAATGGTATTTATGGTTATTCCCTCCTCCCTAACTTACCGGAAGACAAAATGATACGGGAAGAAGAAGAAAGTTGATAGAAGGGAAGCTCTAGACAGACAGGAAAGCTGGAGTCATGAGTGGACAAGGAGACCCATGGAAGCGCCTCATGACAGAAATGGTTCTCCTTTGGTCATCTGCAAGCTTTACCCAACAATGGGATCTCCAGGTATCATATGGAATAAAACCAGAAGTCTGGTATTTTGGTCCCAGCTGTTAAAACTTCTGCCTGGATTAAGCCTTCTTTTCCATCTCTCTGTGGGGCCACCCTGCTCAGATTTCTCACACTTGGGCAACCTGCCTTGATATATGAACCTTACTTAGGAAAATAGACAATTTTCTCTGGTCACTATCTCAGCCCACAAGGGAGATTTAGCATTTTTGGTGGACCCTCTTCTGCCACAATCCTAGACGCTTGCAAAGATGAATTTATATCTCTATATACGTATCATCTATCTATCCACCCATCCATCTATCTAAATGTATATTCTAACTATCACAAATATGTTTCCACTGTGTAATTTTCGCATAATAATCTACACACATAAATAAGATACACATAGTATCTCAGAACTCATTTGATTCACTGTGAAATCTAAAATTAGGGAAACTTTGGCTGATTGAAGGTTGCTCTTAAAAGCCATCTCTCCCAAAACTAATCCCATCAAAAAATGTAACAGACTGTATCAATTTCAACAATAGTAATGAATATTTATGGATGCTTAATAAATTATTTATTATTGGAAAAACTGTTATACACAGAACCTTTTAACACGATGGGGAAAATTTTACAAATAAGCATTAGTCATCTTCCATATGCGTTAAGAGTAAGCTTTTTTGCATGTGTTGCAATTTACCTTTCCTCTAAAAATAGAATAAGAAACCTTTCAGGCTAAAGATAACACTAACAAATAATTAAATATATAATAAGAAATCCGTGGTTTTAAAATACATTTTACATTTAATACATGTACACATTTAATACATCATAAGAATATAATCAAAATACATTATTCTCATCAGTTTGTATAAATTGAGGATTTGTAGGGAAAGAGGACAGTTCGCCCTGACCGCCTCCCCCTCCTCAATTTTTCTACACACTGTGCATAGGTTGGTCTCCTCCAACTAGTATCACTCCCTTGATATCCCCGTTTCCTGTTTTCCATCAAGAAGACAAGCCTTGGCATTTAATTATTTTATTAGTTCATGTAAGTTAGTTACCGTGGATACATTGTCAGTGTGACCTCAAATGGACAACAGATTCTTAAATAAGCTGGGGAGAAGCAGCAGAGAAGAAAAGAAAGAGTAAAATAATGTTTGACAAAATAACATGAAAATTCAGTGATTTTCCACAGTGAGGGAGACATTCAAGGCCTACAGACTTGGAAACTGCCTCCCAGATGTCAAACAATAAGATGAATCCCACAACTACTAAAACTGCTGTGCATACAGGAAAATCAGAATGGAGACCAGAGTGCAGTGACATTATTCTCATGTAGAAATAAAATCATTTGGAATATGCATTATAAAAGAATACAACTCCTTCAGGTCCAGAATTCCAAATATCTATGCATCATCTTATAAGAATAGGGACCACTTGCCAGGTGTGGTGGCTCACACCTGTAATCCCAGCAATTTGGGAGGCCAAAGCAGGAGGATCACTTGAACCCATGAGTTCAAGACCAGGTTGGACAATGTAGTAAGACCCCATCTGTACAAAAAATTAAAAATTAACCAGGTGTGGTGGTGAATGCCTATAGTGCCAGCTACGTGGGAGGCGGAGGTGAGAGGATAGTTTGAACCCAGGGGGTCAAGACTGCAGTGAGCTATGATGGCACCAATACACTCCAGCTTGGGTGACAGAGACCCTGTATCAAAAAAAAAAAAAAAAGAAAAAAGACAAAGAAAATAAAACACTGAAACTATCAAATGTTAACTTAGTAGCTGAATTTCAGAATCTTCAGGCCAAGGAGCCCGAGAAATCTACAGTCAGTACAAAGAATCTGATGCCGGGTAACTGTTGTTTCAAGGCAAATGAGGCTGTAACAGAGCAGACTCTCGATCTGGTATAAAACAGCAGACTCTTGATCTACCCAAAGAGAGTAACAACCTAGATAGACCTAGGATGATGAAAAAGGCATGTCCAGGCAGGTCCTGGTCAGAAATGGTGGTCTTGGCTGCTTGTGGCTAATAAACTCATTTGATGAAGAACTAGACGTTAGCATTAGAACCATGCCGCATATATTCTATGAGCAATTACTCTGTCTTCTACAAGATAAATGACATGTGCAAATGTGACACATTAATACTGAAATTACTCTGGATTCCAGCCACCCAAACCCACCTCAACTCCATCACACCAGTCTTGGCACAGTCTCCTTTTGTTATTTGTGAAAATCACCAAGAGTGTTACATAACTCAAAAAGAAGTTCACTCATGTTCTCTCCTGACTTCTTGACAAGGTGTTTTATCCCGGGCTGCTTGCCCTACCTCTTGGAATGCAGCACTAACAGAAGCTTCTGCCCCTTCCCAGATGCTGTTCTGACCCCTCCGATGGTCAGAACTGACTCTGCTGTATGGTCAAGTGGGTGTTTGCCTCTCATACAATTAGAGCTGTTTCCCATACATTTGCAACCCCTCTCCTCATTCCCTGATGCTTCAGATGGCTCTCTGTTCCATTTTCCACTGGGATATGTGTGGTAGATTGCTTGCAAAAATGGCACCAACTCTGCAACCCCCACTTCCTTTATCCATGACATTTTCCTCAAGAAGTGGAGTCAATTTCCCCCATTGAATATGGGCTAGCTGTGCAATTAGCTTGGACAAACAGAATGTAGCAGAAGTGACATATGCCTTACCTACATAGGCTTCTCAGACTTCTACAACCATCAAGATATAAAAAACCCAGCTAGCCTGCAGGAGGGTAAGAGACCATATGGGTCAGTCACCCCCACCAGCCCAGGGGATAGCCAGCCAGCTCCCAGAAGCAAGGCTGCCTGTAGCTCCCCACAGATGCATGAAGCAACCTGGCCAATATCAGAACCACCCAGCTGGGCCCAGCCTAAATTGCTGACCCCCAGAGTCCTGAACCCAATAAATGATTGTTATTTTAAGCCATTAAAATTGGTAATGGTTTGTTATACAGCAGTACATTATTAATACAATATTCTATCCATGACCAATTGTCCACATAGTGGTTAGCTCTGTGATCAATTAACTCTCTACATAGCAGAAATATTTGGATCTCCTGTGATATGTAATAGTATATTAACATATTAAAATAATATATTATAATATAATACTGCATGGTATTACATTATATTATTATGCTATTGTACTGTATTATATCAAATTACATTGCATTACATTACATCATTTTATGTTCCTCCTCTTCTGAGTGCAGATAGTCCAGGGGAAGCTATGTCAGTGGTGGGGAGGAATGGGAAAGGGGGCATTAAAGCTAGTGGAAAACACTGTCCCTTCCCTCAGCTGTAGTCTGCTTCTCAGTCTGATCTGCCCTGCTAAACTTCATTCCCTCTCATGATTTTCCCTAAGGAACACCTCAGTGTAGCTTTCACTGAGGCTCCAGTTCTTTCAGATACACCTGCCTATACTTCCATCACTTAGGATCCCTCAGATGCAAGTACTTACATTGGCTGTCATAAATAGTGAGAAAATATATTTTCTCACATACCATGAAATCCAGATGTAGACAGTTCCAGGGTTGCTTCATTAAGTGGCTCCGTGACATCGCCAATAATTCATCTTTCTGCCCGATTGTTTGCAATTCATCAGTTTTGCCCTCATCATTGCTCTCTCCTGGGCACAAAAGTGATGCTGCAATTATGTAGTCATCAGATCTAGACATGACAGAATCTCTTCCTAAATGTGCATGACAGTTCTCTCACTGTCTCTCTCTTTTTTTTTTTTTTTTTTTATAGAGAACTTCCTCCTAGAGTTTGAACTAGGGGTTCCCTTAGAAAACCTGCCTAGCAGTAGTGCTATATGGAACTGCCCAGCCACATTCTTAGGTTGTGTTGGATGCACTCTTGCCTGACCCTGAAGTTGTCTTTTTCTTGTCTTACCGACTCATTCTGGTTGTGTATATCTTTCTGCAGTATCCTGAGAAAAGGTATGGGGGAAGTAAATGTTTTGAGTTCTTGCATGTTTGAAATGTCTTTCCTTTCATATTTGATATGATATGGTTTGGTTCTGTGTCCCCACCCAAATCTCACGTCAAATTGTCATTCCCAGTGTTGGAACAGGGGACTGGTGGGAGGTGATTGAATCATGGGGACAGACTTCCCCCTTGTTGTTCTCAAGGTAGAGTTCTTAAGAGATCTAGTTGTTTAGCACGTCAAGATCTCTAGTGCATAGCACCTTTCCACTTTCCATTCTCTCTCTCTCTCCCTCTCTCTCTCTCTTTCTCTCTCCTGCTGGCCATGTGAAGATTTGCTTGCTTCTCCTTCGCCTTCTGCCATGATTGTAAGTTTCCTGAGGCCTCCTCAGGAGCAGAAGCTTGAACAGCCCATAAAACCATGAAGCTATTAAACCTCTTTTCTTTATAAATTACCTAGTCTTAGGTATGTCTTTATAGTAGTGTGAAAATGGACTAATATGTGATACCAGTTTGGTTGTGAATAGACTCTCAGGTTAAAAATAATTTTTCACCAGGATTTGAAGGTATCACTCATACTTTCTACCTCCAGGTTGATGCCATATTTTTCTCCACTTACTGTATTTGCCTTTTTTTAGTTTTCTTGCTGTAAGTTTTCATCCCTAATCTTTTAATATTATATAATGAAGTTCCTTAATATAAGTCTCTTTATATTCATTATAGCACATGCTCTGTGTGTCCTTCACTATTGGGAAATTTTCTTCAATTTTTTTTTTAGCTGATTTTCTCTCATTTTTTTTTTCTGTTCTCTTTTAACCTATTAGTCAGATATTAGATGTCCTAGTCAATACCATAAATACCTTATGTTTCTGTTCTATGTTACAATTCTCTTTATGTTGTTTTCTATTTCAACTTTAATTTTGTTATTTGAGCTTTTTTTCTCTGATTTTTCCCTTTTATCACTGGAGCATCTTCACAGATTTCATATCTCTGATAATATTTTTATAATTTTTAAACTTTTAAAAATTATTCTCTTCATTATCTCTGTTGCCTGCAATTTACTCCTGTGTTTATTTTAGTGAGTTTTCATTTTGGAAGTTTTCTTTAAATATATCCTGGTTTTTTGGTATCTGTATATACCTTAGAATGAGGCACTGAAAACCTGGTTTGATGTCCTGGTTTTTTCTTTTCTTTTCTTTTCTTTTTTTCTTTTCTTTTCTTTTTTTTTTTTTTTTTTTTTTTGACCAATTTTTTGGACTATGGATTATTTTACTTATAAGACACTCAGGATATGAACTGGATTTCTTTTGGAAGACCTCCAACTGTCCATATTTACTATTTCCTATAGAAGATGAGTTTCTTATGAGAAAAACCTTCCAAATTTCTACCCAGGAGTATGAATTACAGAAACAGGAGATGAAGGAAGTTGGAGAAGCTGCCATTCAGTATATAGATTTATACTTAATCTCAAACTGTTCCCTCAAGAGGGGGCATCAATAAAATAGTCCATCACACAGAAAAGTGACCAATATCTCTCTGTAGTGACCCGCATTACCCAAATTACTTTAAGATTTGGATAATCTTTGTTTTCCTTATGCATCCAATAGTACCTGTTGTGAACTGAGTTTTGTCCCCCCAAAATTTATATGTTGAAGGTCTAACCCCTAGCTTCTCAGAATATAATTGCATAGTCATGTGTTGCTTAATGATGGGCATGCTTTCTGAGAAATGCGTTACTGAGCCATTTCATTATTCTGCAAACATCATAGAATGCACCTACACAAACCTAAGTGGTATGGTCTACCACACACCTGGGCTATGTGGAATAGCCTATTGTTCCTAGGCTATAAACCTGTATGGTATGGGACTGTACTGAATACCGTAGGCAACTATAACACAAAAATAAATACAGTCATCCCTGGATATCCATGGGGGATTGGTTTCAGGACCTCCCATGGATACCAAAATCTGCAGATGCTAGAGTCTTTAATATAAAATGGCATAGCAGTTGCATATAACCTATGCATATCCTCTTGTATACAGTACTTAAATCATCTCTAGATTACTTATAATACCTAACAAAATGTAAATGCTTTGTAAATACTTGTTATACTATGTTATTTAGGAAACAATGACAAGAAAAATGTTTGTACATGTCCAGTATAGATGAAATTTTATGTTTTTCAAACATTTGTGATCTCCAATTGGTTGAATACACAGATGCAGAACCCATGAATCCAGGGGACTGGTGGTATTTGTGTATCTAAACATATGTAAACATAGAAAAGGCACAGTAAAAATATGGTACAGAAGATTAAAAGTGGTACACCTATGATATGGTTTGGCTCTGTATCCTTACCCAAATCTCTTCTCAAATTGTGATCCCCCCATGTTGAGGGAGGGACCCGTAATCCCCGTGTGTCAAGGAGGGAGGTGACTGGATCATGGGGGTGGTTTCCCTCAGGCTGTTCTCATGATAGTGAGTGAGTTCTCCTGAGATCTGATGGTTTTATAAATGGCAGTTTTTCCTGCACTCTCACATGCTCACTCTCATCTGCTGCCATGTAAAATGTGCCTGCTTCCCCTTCCACCATGATTAGGTTTCCTGAGGCCTTCCAAGTCATGCAGAACTGTGAGTCAATTAAGCCTCTTTCCTTTATATATGACCCAGTCTCAGATAGTATCTTTATAGCAGTGTGAGAATGGACTAATACAACCTACATAGGACATTTACCATGAATTCAGCTTGCAGGATTGGAGATTGTTCTGGGCGTGTCAGTGAGTGAGCGGTGAGTGAATGCAGTGGATTAGAACATCACTGCACACTAACATAGACTTTATAAACACTCTACACCTAGGCTACACTAAATTTATACACAAATATTTTTCTTTCTTCAATAACGAAGTAACTTTACTGAAAATTTTTTATTTTATAAACTTCTAAATTTTTTAACTTATTGACTTTTGTAATAATATTTAGCTTAAGCACAAACACATTAAACAGCTGTGCAAAATAATTCCTTTATATCCTCATTCTGTAAACTTTCTTCTATTTAAATTTTTTTTAAACTTTTTAAACATTTTTGTTAAAAACTAAGACACACACACACATTAGCCTAGGCCTGCACAGGGTCAGGATTGTCAATATCACTGTCTTCCAACTCCATATCTTGTTCCACTGGAAGGTCTTCAGGGGAAAGAGTATTCATGGAGCTGTCATCTCCTATGATCACAGTGCCTTCTTCTGAAATCTCTCCTGAAGGACATACCTGAGCCTGTTTTGCAGTTAACTTTTTTCTTTAAGTAGAATGAGTACACTCTAAAATAACTAAAAAGTATAATAGAGTAAATACATAAGCCAGTAATAGTCATTTATTAATATTTTCAAGTATTATGTGCTGTAATTGTATTTGTTGTACTTTTATACAACCAGCAGTGCAGTCGGTTTGTTTCCACCAGCATCGCTACAAGCTACAATATATGAGTAATGCATTGCACTAAGACCTTATACCGATAGGAATTTTTTAGACCCATTATAATCTGATGTAATTGCTGTCATATAAGTGGTCACTCATTGACCAAAAGGTCATTATGTGGTGCATGACTATGTGGAGAGAGGGCCTTTAAACAGGTAATTAAGTTAAAATGAGGCCATTAGCTGGGCCCTAATCCAATCTGATTGATTTCTTTATAAAAAGAGATTGGGACATAGAAACACAGAGATAGTAGACCATGGAAAACACAGAGAGAAGATGGTGATCTCTAAGCCAAGGAGAGGCCTCAGGAGAAATCAACCCTGCTGACACCTTGATCTTGGACTTCCATTCTCCAGAACTATGAGAAAATATTTCTGTGGTTTAGCCCACCCAGTCTGTGGCATTTTGTTATGGCAGGCCTTGCACACCAATACAGTACCTAAAATGTACACACAGGCTGTGTTGCAGAACTTTCTCCTTAGCTCAGCTAAAACTGGGCTCTTGTCACGCGACCAGGAACGATGAGGCTCTCAGACACATAGAAGGTTGGGGAAAATGAAATTTATTGGGGAAAAAAGGAAAAAAGGAAGAATAACTCTCAGCAAAGCGAGTGTCCTGCTGGCAGGTTTCCTTCTCACAGATTGAATCCCAGATTACCCCAGGAACGGAGGAGGCCAGATTCCTCCCACCTGCAAACAGTACGAACTTTTCCAGGCTCCACCCCATCCTCCCGGTGCACAGGTGGGCACTGTTGAGAGAGAATCAGTCAGAAAATGGTGGGCTTCATCCAGGACAAGCAGTCCGGTTTTTCAGCCTTCAGGCTGTTTTAGGCTTGAAGTCGTGGTATCGCTGGGGACTTTGACTGTCTCCTGTCTCTATCAGTTGCTAATAAGTATTTGTTTTTAGTGAATAATCAATTTGACTAGTTGACTGTTGGCGTCCTGCCTGTATGCTCTTGCCTACTACAAGATCATCTACAGAAAGCTTCCACACGCTGATGGCTTCCCCCAGCCCTCTGCCTGAGGCCAAGGAATGAGCAGAGCAGGTCACAGTTCCTGATTTTGGGGCAACCCTCAACCAACAAGGAATCCAAATCAATAGGTAAGTACTCCACCTTTCTTACCCCTTAGTGGAACAATTCTGACGTGTGTCTCTCACAGCGTACCTAGCACAGCCAAGCTTTTTTGCTGACTGCCATCCCATAACCAAGTCTTAAAGCTAAAGGGTTGCATGAGGGGAAAAAATCAAAAGGGAAAATGCAACAGCAATTACTTGAAAATAGAAGCCAGGCTCAGTGGCTCACACCTATAATCCCAGTGCTTTGGGAGGCTGAGGCAAGAAGATCCCTTAGGCCCAGGATTTCAAAGTTATAGTGAGTTATAATCATACCACCGCACTCCAGCCTGGATGACAGAGCAAGAACCTGTCCCTAAAACAAAATCGAATAAGTAAAATAAAAACCGAAATACATTAACCTTTGTCGGTCTAAAAGGAAGAAGCTGAGGCAAAATTAACATAAATAGTTTCTCTGGGCCAGGCTTGATGATTGCTAGCCAGGAGCAGATTCCAGCTGCCCTGAATACAACCTCAATTAAGAGTTGCAAGAGAATCCTTAAAGGGAAAGAGGAGGCAGTTCCTGAGTTGTTTACCAAGAATTTAAATTGAAATTACATTAGCTATTGATTGGCTATGTGTTGTTTCTTGTATCACAAATTCTAGGAACATGAAGATAATGGACCAGGCAGCTAGTTAGGAACAAAATGCCTTTAACCAATTACCTCCAGTCATAGGTTGGGGGCGGGGTTTGGACCGAGCCAGGAGTGAAGTCCTATTCCCAACTTCCTCTGAGCCTGCAAACCTCACGTATCTCAGACTGCTCTGAACGTTTTAGTCTTTTCTCTCACCCTTATTCCTACTACACTAATAAAAATTCAATCTGTGGTTGCTCCAGCCTTCTCTTAAACAAGCTTCAGCCTTCAATAGTGTTCACTGTGAAAAAGACTGTTTTCAAATCAGACCTAGGTCACTTAGAAAATGTTGCATCAGGACTTTAAAAATAGAAATAGAAAGACCTTTTCTTATTATACAATAAAATATTAAAATTTCTGTCATATATTATTAGATTTAGACATTTACATTTCATCAGCATAAGTTATACTTGGGATTCCTGTCGAAGAGGTTGTGCACCACTGTTCCTCTGCAGTCATTCTGAGTGTCAGGTCTGTGTCACATTTCACTATGCTTTTCTTCTACAATTAGTGTGGATTTTTGCACAACTACATAATACAGACAAGACGCTATTAGGAAAATTTGGCAACAAAATGACATCAAGTTCAAAGAAAATATATAACATTGTGATGAGGATTTAAATTCCATTTGGGCTAAATCTATGCTCTATGTGAATCTAGAATTTCTTGCCCCTAGTAATTCACTTTTCTCACATCTGGTGTGTTAGTTTTGTAGTGAAGTTTAAACTTTCCCTCTGAAGGTTCCAGTCTTAAGTTTGTTGACATGAATTAATGATAGACAGGACAGGTAAAAGTCCTACAATTTTATTAACATGCATAAACACAGGGAAATTACAGAAGAATGATTATCCTATAACCCAATGAGGTGCAGGTGTTTATATAACCTTCTTCATACGAGAGGGGGAATATGGGAAGTGTAAAAAATGTTTTTGAGGGGTAGTAAACGATTATTAGGGAGAATGAATGGAGCCAGGAGACAGAAATTAATTTGCAAACAATTCTCTGTGGAGTTTGAATAAGCCCAAGAGTCAGACATCATCTTGTGGAAAAGTCCATCCAGGTATGGTGGCAGTCCTCAGCCTTCTTTTCTGCCATAGATAAAGAGATTTCAGGGAAGGAATGGAAGACAGTTGTTTTTCTCTGGCAGGTCCAGTCTTAGGGCCGATAAGAGAATATCAGGGCAGAGCCTCTTTCAGCATCTGCTGACCTTCAAGATCCTTTATTTTCAAATAATCAGCATGGCAGGGTGCCATATTTTGGGGTGAAATTCCCTGGGCTCTTTCAGTTCCAGTTCTCCAAGAGCAGATTAGATGTAAGTAGCTATTTGGAAAGCTAGAAGTATCCCAGTAGAAGGATGAAAGGGGAGAAGACAGACTTGACTGAGCTTAAATCCACCAAAGACAGTTTTCTAAATGAGACCAAATTAAATCTAAAGAGTTTTAAACCAGAAGAGACCGAGATATTTCCAAATGATTAATAGAATAGATGGCATTACATTTCACAGGTATGTCCACTGGAAGAAAAAATGATAGCCAAGAATAAACATTTCTTTACCACTAAATATGGTCTGAGAGTAGTAAACATTTAAAATGGTAGCAGAGAGGAAGGGAAGTTGAGCTCTACAAGGGCAAGCACAATTGTCTTCTGTTCACAGCTGAAACTCCATGCCCACAGCAGTGCCCGAGACGTGGGAGGCACACAGCAAACATTTACAGGAAGAATGGAGCGGGATCAAGTAAGATAAGGAAGGGCTCAGAGTTCCCAAGAGGCTTACTTCATTAGGAAATTTTAAAATATTCAAAACCAAAATCCTTCTGAAACTCTAACAGACATGGCAAGAGCAAACTGGCAACATATTCAATAAGAGAAGCATTTATCATAAAAAGTTCAAGGATGGTGTGTATATAGTAAAATTTCTAAATAGAAAAAAAATAAAGTTGAGAGTTAAGTCTTACAGTGTTATATGTGAGAGTTAAGTTATTTTCATACTGAAATATGGCCAAGTATTTTTTTAATTTGTTTCTCTGCTGATGGCAAGACTGAAGCTTGGGATTAGAAACTACAAGTTGAGATAAATTCTCAAGGTTCCTCTACATGATAGAGGTAGTGTGTTGATTGAGATGGGGCTGGTTAACAATGATGAATAGCACAGATTTTCTTTCTGAACTTTTAAGTTCAGGGGTACATGTGCAGGATGTGCAGGTTTGATACATAGTTAAACATGCGCCGTCATGCTTTACTGCACAGATCATCCCATCACCCAGGTATTAAGCCCAGTGTCCATTAGCTATTCTTCCTGAGGCTCTGCCTCCCCACCCCAAACAGGTGCCCAGTGTGTGTAGTTTACCCTCGTGTGTTTATGTGTTCTCATCAATCAGCTCCCACTTATAAGTGAGACCGTGTGGTGTTTAGTTTTCTGTTCCTGCATTAGTTTGCTGAGAATAACGGCTTCCAGCTCCATCCATGTACCTGCAAAGGACATGACCTCATTCGTTTTTATGATGGCCAAGTTTTTGAATACCAGGTCAAGTGTTATTGGATAAAAACTTATCAATAAATGATGAAAGCTTTGGAAACTAAGTCTTTTTTTTTTTTTTTTTGAGATGGAGTTTTGCTCTTGTTACCCAGGTGATCTCGGCTCACTGTAACTTCTGCCTCTTGGGTTCAAGCGATTCTCCTGCCTCAGCCTCCCAAGTAGTGGGGATTACAGGTGCCTGTCACCACACCCAGCTAATTTTTTTGTATTTTTAGTAGAGACGGAGTTTCACCATGTTGGCCAGGCTGGTCTCAAACTCCTGAACTCAGGTGATCTGCCCACCTTGGCCTTCCAAAGTACTAGGATTACAGGTTTGAGCCTGGCCAGAAACTAAGTCTTTTTGTACATTACAGTTCCATTCACTAAATTAGAACATTAAAATATTTTCATAATTATGTTAATTGTTAGTAGTAGTGTAAGTAAACATGCATACGAATGAGATAGAAGCCATATTTGGTTAGAGTACATAACTTAGCAAAAAGAAATAAAAAATATCTGGAACCTCAGTATTCAAAATGACCCAAGTCTTAAAACTTTAAGGACCAACTAACCACTGAGGTCCAAATGCCCCGGTTTGAAACCCATGACTGCTGACTTACAGCTACATGACTTGGTACATGTTTTTTTTAAGAACTCTGAAGCTGTTTTCTCACCTGTAAAACAGGAATGCTAATGTCTCTTGTAATTAAGTTATTGTTAAGATAAAATTTAACACAAAAAGCATAGTAAATGTCCAGCACATGGGAGCAGTGTCATGACATAGGAATTGGGAGAAAAGGAGTCAGGTATTATCTAAGGGCATTGGACAGTTACATGCACTCAGTAAGCCTCACTTTCTTCATGTGTAAAATGAACATTTTGGAGCAGATTATGAGTCTTTCATATAATGCAGGGACTTCTGCTAATTAATGATAGGGTTCAAGAAAGCTACTTCAAATATAGCACTTTGGCATTTGAGAAAACAGCTGAGGCAGGAAGGTCACCCTCACATTCCCCTTGCCTTTCTCTCCTGAAGCAGATCATAAGGCCATCATTCCAGAGGCATAGGACTCTAATTTCAGAACTCCTATGCCCAGAAGAAAGGAACATTCTTAACCTTGAGGCACAGGAAAACAGAAAAGAATCTGAACAATAAGTCCTTGCTAAGTTTCCCATAATTTACTCCCATTAGAACATACTTTTTTGTCCTCCAATCATAAGTCTCCATGACTGTCTCCTTTTCATCAAAGCTAAGCATAAAAATACACAAGTTTTCATCTGTTTCTCTGGGTCTTCTTGGCCTTACAAAGTCTCCCGTGTCACACACAACCCATATTAAATAAATCTGTATTTTTTTTCTTGTTAATTTGTCTTTTTTTATAGGGACCTCAGCCATGAATCTAATGATGGCTGAAGAAGAAAAATATTTTCCTCCCCTTATAAGAGTCAGTAATAATACTAATAACATTAGCTGACAATAATCTGCATTTACTTTGTACTAGTCACTTGCAAAGTGCTTTCATTGCATTTAATCTATTTTTAACATGCATTACACCTCAAAATTGCCTGAAATTCCTTTTTTTTTTTTTGACAGCCACATGATGGACAAGTGAGTCAAGCGATATTATTAGAATTCTTATAGTTTTTAAATACAAATTGTGCTTTCAGGTTCTCTCAGCTCTATCTTTAAAACAGTTGATTTTTAAAATATACATGTAGGCAAATTATTTAAATAGGATTAATTTTATTTTCCTGGTCTGGAACCATCATTCCGGCTAACTCAAGTCTGTTCTTCATCTTAAGCCAGTTTTCCAAAATATTAAATACCATTAGCAACTTTGTGTTGAATAATACTAGAGCAAAAGTGAAGCTCAATTGTTTACTATCAACAACTTCCTTTCGGTTAGTTTACAAATCAACTCTGATTTCATATTGTCTGATAAACTTTCAACTTGCCCATCTGACCTCTCATTTAGTCTAATTTCAGAACTCAAAGACCTTGTCTGTAAAATGGGGAAAGTCTTACGTGTTATATGTGAGAGTTAAGTGAAGATATATTAAGTATGCAGTACAGAAGGGTGAAACCATGATATACAGGGCATCCAAATGTGTTGTATACAAGACCCACTCATGGAAATACTATTCCCCTCCTGACCCAGTGAAGTCGGCTGCCTAAATTACCATTCCCCCCACTTCTACTCAGTGAGCACTTACTTTGCCTGCAAGGGTGAAAATGGGGCTTGTTCATGACCCACTTTAGTGAATGAATCGTCTCTTTCTTCCTCATCAGGTCCTTTGGCAAATGGGAAGTGGCATTTAAGTTTGCTTTTCCTCTTCCCATACCTTATGTCTTTGTCTCTTTGTGTGGCTATAACTAAACACTTTAGACTAGGTAATCTACAAATAACACAGATTTATTTCTCACAGTCCTGGAGGTTGGGAAGTTCAAGATCAAGGCACCAACAGGTTTGGTGTCTGGCGAGGGCTGCTCTCTGCTTCCAAGATGGTGGTTTCTTGTTGCATCCCCTGGAGGGGACAAACCCTGTGTCCTCACTTGGCAGAAGAGATGAGAGAGCAAAAGGCACTAGGGTGGTTCCTTCAACTTCTTTTACAAGAGGACTAATCCAACCATGAGGGCAGAGCCCTCATGACTTCATCACTTCCCCAAATGCCTCACCTCTTAATACCATTGCCTTGGGCTTTAAGTTCTATCATATGCATTTTAGAGGAACAAATACTTTCACCTCAAGAAGCTGAATCTTCTCTTGTGTAAGGCCCATGCATTTACAGTAGTGGTTCTCAAACTTAACTGCATATCGGAACCACTCAGGAAGTTTGAGAAAATAGCTGAGGCCTGGATCCATGCCTGAGGGATGGTGATTAACTGGTCTCAGGTATGGCCTGATCAATGTTTAAAAGGAGATTACAATGTTCAGCAAACATTGAGAACCACTAATTCAGATGGCTAAGAACCTTTGAATCCCACATCTGAAACTACAAGGTGGTTCCTCATTCAGATGAATGGACTCATGCTACTGCTACTGCTACTGCTCCCTACCTTTTCTTCCTACTCATCCCTCAGACTCTTCTAACATAACTGTCTGAGCAGTGTGTTTTAAGCTATCTTTGTTGCTGGGTGGGAGAGTCCACTGGGAGTTCTTTCAGTGAAACATACCCTATTAACCACTCACCCAGGCTCAGACAACAAAATGCTAAAACAGGGGTTAATTTTATAAATTGAGCTAAACCATTTCATTTCACAGAGACAAATCAGATCACTTCAGCTCCTTATTGGTATCTTATCTATATGGCAAAAATACAACAATTTTCTAAATGACTTAGTATTTTTTTTGACCACATATATGCCCGCATCCTATTACATAAACACCTTAATTTTTAAAAAATTATTTTTTAGAGGCAGGGTCTTGCTCTGTTGCCCAGGCTGGGGTACAGTGGAGTGATCATAGCTTATGGAAGGCTCGAACTTCTGGGTTCAAGCAGTCTTTCCACCTCAGCCTCCCAAGTACCTAGGACTACAGATGCATGCTACTGCACCCAGCTATTTATTTTATTTTTGAAACAGGGTCTCACTATGTTGCCCAAACTGGTCTCAAAGTCCCGGCCTGAAGCAATCCTCTCACCACAACCTCTCAAAGTGCTGCAATTACAGGTATGCACCACCACACATGGCCCAATTTTTTTTTTTTAACTAAAACATAACAACTGATCATATCATCCAAAGAATATTTCCCCAGGTTCTAGTTTTCACAGCCTAGGCCATATTTAAAATATATTATTGATAAATTTAGTAGTAGTAGTAGATTAAATATCAGTGATAGATACTGTTGTTTATTCAAAATATATGTGTATATTTTCAAGCAATGTCTAAGAAATAAATTGGAATGTTACTATTTTTTTCAAAGAGAAATGATTTGGTAAACAGCATTATCTTGAAAGCAACTAGTTCTTTTTAATGCTTATCATGCTTTCTTTGTATTCAGTTTAAATGTCACACATCAGCATCAATAGGTGGGCTATTGTCAGTGACCTTTATATTATGTTGAAAAAGCACCAGGAATTTTTTCCCTGTATTGTCCAAGAAATAGGAAAAGACTTAAAGCCTTACTCTTTCATTGCCAGAAATGCCTGCAATCAGAGCTTATATTCCCCATTATATGACAGCATAATTACAGTCAATAAATATTAATAGCAAATTTCGGAGAATTCCCTGGATCGCTTTAGCTAACATGCAAATGCAATGGGGTTGGGGAGCACTTCTCAATGGATTTTGTTTGTGCCTTTACAGAAAATAGTAACCTTCATGCAGGGTCCCACGAATTCATAAATAATACACGAGAAACATTTATGCCTGAACGTAAACTTCATAAACTTGTTTTCTAAAGTGTTCCTTTAAAGTGTGTATGTGAAGCAGAGGTAAAAAAGACTCCCTATTTAATAAAGGGTGCTGGGATAAACTGGCTAGCCACATAAAGAATGAAACTGAGCCCCTAACTTTCACTGTATACTCAAAAATGATTAAAGATTTAAATGTAAGACCTCGAACTATAAGAATCCTAGAAGAAAACATAGGAAACCCCACTCTGGACATCAGCCTTGGGAAAGAATTTATGACTAAGTCCTCAAAGCAAATGCAGCAAAAAGAAAAATTGACAAGTATGACCTAATTAAAGAGCATCTGCACATCGAAAGAAACTATGAACAGAATAAACAGACAACCTACAGAACCGGAGAAAGTATTCACAAACTATGCATCTGACAAAGGTCTAATATTAAGATTATATAAAGAACTTAAACAGTTGAACAAGCAAAAAATAAATTGCCCATTAAAAATGAACAAAAGACATGGTCAGATACTTCTCAAAAGAAGTAGCCAAAAAACGTATGTAAAAATGCTTCACATCATCAATCATCAAGAAATGCAAATCAAAGCCACAATGAGATACTGTCTCACAACAGTCAAAATGGCCATTATTAGAAAGTCAAAAAATGCCAGATGCTGGCAAGGTTGAAGAGAAAAGGGACTGCTTATCCACTCAGCCAGTGTGGAACGCAGTTTGGAGATTACTCAAAAACTTAAAACAGAACTACCATTCAACCCAGGAATTCCATTATTGGATATATATCCAGAAGAAAACAAATATTTCTAACCAAAAAGACACATGCACTTACATGTTTATTGCAACCGTATTTGTAATGGCAAAGACGTGGAATCAACCTAAGTATCCATCAACGACAGATTGGGTAAAGAAAATGTGTTACATATGCACCATGGAATACCACACAGCCATAAAAAAGAACGAAATCATCTCCTCTGCAGCAACATGGATGCGGTTAGAGACCATTATCTTATGCGAATTAATGTGGAAACAGAAAACCAAATATCACATGTTTTCACCTATAAGTAGGAGCCCAACAGTGAACACTCAGAGACATGAAGATGGCAACAAAGAAACTGGGAACTACTAGAAGAGGGAGGGGCACAAAGATTGAAAAACTATTTGGTACTATGTTCAGTACCTGGGTGAAGGAATCATTTATACCCCAAACCTCAGCATCACACCATATATTCAGGTAACCTACACATGTACCCCTTAAATCTACTCTAAAATAAAAGTTAAAAAAAAAAAAAGTAAAATGTCAATAAACTAAAAGTGTATATGTGTATAGATACATATACACTGTGTGTGTGTGTGTGTGTGTATGAGATTACCCTGTATTGTAAATTAAAAACAAAAAGTTAGATAATTAAATGTTACATGACTCGAACTGGGTGCTTATGTAGGGATTACTTGCTTAATAGGGTTAGCATTTAAATGGTCAGCATTGAGGTTAACAAACAGCCATTGAGATGCATCAGAGGAGTTCTCTGCAGTTTTTTGCACTGTTTTAGTCTGGCTGGCTACAGCCTCAACAAAATGGCAGAGATGGGATTTACATAGTGAGGTCTATTTTTGTGAGTGGGAGGGATGAAACCTTTTCTCTAATATAAATAAATAAAATGGATGCTCTTGAGAGACTGGCATGTGGGAAAAAGTAAAACTTCCACCCCCCTCCCGGCCAACCTTGCGATTTCCATTGTCATCCTCCCCTTTCCCTGGAAGGCTTCAATGCAAATTTTTTAGTTCCCAAGCATTTGCCTTGTGCGTTGCTCACAGCATCTGAGCCACCTCTCAAAGGACTCCTTGGTTACTG
The DNA here is from genome assembly GCF_008728515.1 of Papio anubis. NCBI lineage: Eukaryota > Metazoa > Chordata > Mammalia > Primates > Cercopithecidae > Papio > Papio anubis. The sequence continues at coordinate 19,923,980 of NC_044994.1, forward strand.
AGCCAACTGTCTACAAGATTCATTGTTCTGGGCTTTCTGGGGTTAACACCCAAATCCTCTCCCATGGCAGTACATGTCAGAGGAGGAATGGAGGGGAGAAATTACATGAAAATTCCTACGAGCATTGTCTATAGAAAAGAGGGCAATAATTAAGAGATAATGTGAAAGGGGAGAGAACATTCTCACAGGATAATGGTCTCCTGCTGTTAAAAGGATGCCGAGGCAGAGCCAGCACCATTACTGGAAAATAAATGTCATGGCGAGGGAGGTTAAGACATTTACTTTCACATCAGAATAGCCAGTCCCTTGGTAAAGTCCTGTTATTCCAGATCATCAAAACTGATTAAATCATTTTATCTAATAGATGTTTATGCAGAAAAGGGACACTCCCTATGTCAGTAGCAGCCTGCAGAGTTAGACGACCTGGCATAAATAAATAAAATGTAAAATAATGGTCACGTCTTTAGCTGGCTAAAAGAGATGCAAGTGAAGCATGGTTTTTTTTTTTTTTTTTTTTTTTTTTTTTTTTTTTTTTTTTTTTTTTTACCAATTCCATGCTAGGCTGTGCTCTGAGAGATTCCAAGTACTTAGCGCCAGTTGTGCATTCTGTAGAAGCTTCCTAAGAGCAACACACTTATTTTGTTAAGTAAGAAAGGAATTGCTCCAGAGGTGGAAACTAAAGGTTGAAGGTTCTGGGGAGGGGTGAGAGGAGGCAGCCTTTATAGTAGAAATTTTTTCAGGCAAATGGGGCTTTTCAATACCCTCAAATTACACTCGTAGGACTAATTCCAGTGCTATAGTTCACCGAATGAACTCCAAAGGAATTGCAGGGTTGTTTCAAATGCCTATAAATGAAATCCCAACTGTGACGTGGTTGATTGAGTGTTTCTGGCCATCCATGGAATGACACATCAATTTACTGCTTCAAAAAATCAAATGTAAATACAGACATAATTTTTCAAACAAATGATTCACAAGTTTCATTCAGTCATGTCAAAGATCATGGTTAATACCAACTAGTTTTACACTTGTGTGACATTTCATAATTGGATTCATCATAAACAAGCTGAAAAGTCACAAAAAGACAACACATATTTGGCAATTACCTACCTTGTACAGAGATCACATGTGATGTCACCAGACACATAAATATGAACAAGATAACCTCGAGATATTTATATCTTATCCCAATGGAAAAAGATGGAAAACTATACCTATTGTTATTGGGGGAAAAAAAAAAAAGCAAGTGTGGTAATCCAATAGAAAGAAATAACATGAGAAACCAAGAGGGATCAATAAATTATAGTTAATAAAATTTTGGACAGCTTCATTGCAAGGTATGTGACTGCCCAGAGCACAACCAAATCAGACCCTTAACTCTCCTCTATTCAAAAATCCCTAGTGGCTTCCATGTCATTCGGAGTAAAAGCCAAAATCCTTCCTTTGACATACAAGGCCCTCCATTAACCTCTCTGAGCAGATTTCCTACCACCGTTTTTATTCATTCTGGATGCACTGGCCTTCTTACTGCTCCCAGACTGTGACGGGACCTTGACATGTGCTGTTTCCTCTCCCTGAAATGCTCTTCCCCCAGATAGCATCATGGCTTGCTCCATCACTGTTTTTAGGTCTTGACTCAAATGTCTCCCTTCTCAGCAAGGTCTTACTTGGCCACCATTCTTGAAAGTAGAATTTCTCACCTCCCTACCCTTACATTTTGCCATACTCTAAATTGCTATACATTTCTGCTTACGTTCTGCTGCCCCAGTTAGAAGGTAAACCCTATAGGGACAGAAACTTTTACATACTTTGTTTAACTAGAGCAGTGCCTAGTCCATAGTAGACATTCTTTATTGCATGCATGAATGGATGAATGAATGGGTATATTATTAATCCTCTCAGCCTCATTGTATTCACGTTTTAAAGGAAGGGCTTTATTTTGGAAGTTCTAATTCTCTGGCTGGCAATATATTACCATATGTCTATAACATTTCTCTTTGGAACACTGTAGAATATCTTTAAACAGTATGGTTTTTCTATACTATTCATTCAGATTAGAATAAAAATGGCCTTATATACACAAATCATTGGATTTTTCCATCTGAAAAACAAAGGTATTCAACTATTGATTAGAATAATTACATCAACCATTTAATGAATGCATACTCTCAGTCAGGCACATTTGTCAATCAACATTTAAACAAATATTTATGGAATCCATAATATATGCTAGGCACTGAACGTATATGGTGAACAAGAAATATAAATTATTTTGTTTGCCTCTGAAGTTCCTCTGTAATCTGGTCCACCTATGTATTCAGTCACAAACATGTATTGAGTACCTGCTATGTATCAGGTGTGGCAAAATGCATCTTTACTGTTCTACAATATTTTCTTGTACTTCTCAAGGTCAGTAAGCTTAGTCTCCCTATTTTCTTTTCTTTTCTTTTATTTATTTATTTTTTTTGAGATGGAGTATCACTCTGTCGCCCAGGCTGGAGTGCAGTGGCGCCATCTCCGCTCACTGCAAGCTCTGCCACCTGAGTTCATGCCATTCTCCTGCCTCAACCCTTCAAGTAGCTGGGACTACGGGCACCTGCCACCACGCCCGGCTAATTTTTTTTTTTTTTTGTATTTTTAGTAGAGATGGGATTTCACCGTGTTAGCCAGGATGGTCTCGATCTCCTGACCTCCTGATCCACCTGCCTCGGCCTCCCAAAGTGCTGGGATTACAGGCGTGAGCCTCTGCGCCCAGCCCCTTCTTATTTTCTCTAATTCCTACAGCTTCTCATGCTGTCCTCTCTAGCAACTTCCTCTCTTCACTCGTTTAGACATTCTCCCCTTCCTGCGGGGTGTCTCTGCTTCATTCAGCCTGGCCTCCTTGCTGAATGAAGGTGACTAACACCCTGGTCCTGATTTCATGGCAGCCCTGAACACACTGTCTCACTTGTAATCTTGCCACTCTTCCACTAAACTTGACTTCACACCACAATCACCAGGAATATTTAAAAAAAAAAAAAAAAGGTAACTAAATTTGAATTCCAGGAAACAACACACAAATCAGTGATTTAGACCCAAAGTGGAAAACAAATTCTCTAATTTGAATTAACAATGGAGTAGTCAACCTAAATGTAATATAGATGTTGGTATCATTTGCTTTATATTATGATGTTATTGGGCATAACAGGATTCAACAGAGTGTCTGTTTTCATCTTGAATGTTTCTTGCCCATCAATTTAGACAAAATCCTGGAAATATTACCCAAACAATATCACATGTCTGTTAAAATGTCTTTATTCCCTATTTGTAAATACAAAAGTATGAATTTCATGAAACATGAGTAGCAGTCATCGTAACTGTGACAGGCTCAACTGCCGGGTGCACAGCAAGTTACTATACCAAGACATCATGAATTGCAGCAGAGAGAGAGGCTTAAGACAGGAGGAGACCTCAAATCTGCTTCCCTAAGGAGGCTAGGGCTTTTAAGGGACTTGGAATGAGTAGTGGGCTGGGGATCACTGATAGATCAAGAGTAAAAGGTGAGGTCATGAAATGGGAGGATGAGGAAACTACATTCTTGTGCTGACTTGGTTTCTTGGTGGGAGTCTTCAGACTAGCTGGCATCAGCCATTCTGCTGGAACTCAGGATCTGAAAACATTTTAGGGAGTCTTAAGCACAAAGGCCCTATAAATTCTATCTATAGAAAAAACAGGGAAGCAAATGGTCAGCATCTAGTGCTACTTGACTTTCAGTTAGTAGGTAGCTGTAGTAAAGTAGGCCAGAAGGCAGCCTGATTCATGCATAACTGTTGTGTAACACCTAGCATGAAATTCTCACTAACGCTGTGGGGACAGTTTCACTGACTGTCACTACCTATTTACTTCACAATCCCATTATTTTAGGGACTGTAAAATTCTTTTTAATTAAAGACAAGTTGTGTAATAAGTAGAGGCTTTTAGATGTAACTTTCCACATTTCTTTCAATGAGGCAAGTTTTGGTGAAAATGATGATGGTTTGGGGAACTTATACTCTAGTCTTAATTTTTATATCTCTCATAAGAGTTTCTGGGTGAATGGGTTTTCTTTATGTTAATGATATTCTCAGACCAAGTAGAAGATAGATTATTTTTAAAGCAATCATCACATTTTTTAAATAAGTATTTTTCTTAGAACGGAATAAGTTCTAAGTTCCCTGGAGTCTCATTTCATTCTCATAAACCTTTGTGTAATGGACTGATTGAGAAGGAGGGAAGAGGAAGAGTCAGAGAGGGTGGCAAATCAAGGGAAGACATTGCTTCCTAAATGCTGGGTAGGAAATCTTGGGAGTTCCAACCAAACCTACTGCACATAATTACACTGTGAAGATTTAAAGTATGTGAGAATGTACATAACACTTAAATGTTACTGAAAATGCTTTATTCTTTCATTTTCTCTTCATTCATTCTTTACCTTACTCACTGTATTAATCTGTTCTTAACACTGCTATAAAGAACTACTTGAGACTGGGTAATTTATAAGAAAAGAGGTTTAATCGACTTACAATTTCACAGGCTGTGCAGGAGGCATGGCTCAGGAAGCCTCAGGAAACTTACAATCATTGCAGAAGGGCGAAGGGGAAGCAAGCACATCTTCACATGGAGGCAGGAGAGAAAGAGAGAGTGAAGGGGGAAGTGCTATGCACTTTCAAACAACCAGTCTCCTGATAACTCAGTATCATGAGAACCGCAAGAGAGAAATCTGCCCTCATGATCAAATTGCCTCCCCCAACACTGGGGATTACCATTTAATGTGAGATCTGGGTGGGAACACAGACCCAAACCATATCACTAACAATCTTCTCTCTTACATTTTCCATTTATGAACCACAATTATCGCCTAGGAAATTTTGATATATGTGATACTCTTTGTATTTAGAATAAGTTAGGCATTCTGAAACTTTTTATTTTTTTATATTTTTTGAGATGGAGTCTCACTTTGTTGCCCAGGCTGGAGTGCAGTGGTGTGATCTGGGCTCACTGCAAGCTCTGCCTCCCGGGTTCACGCCATTCTCCTGCCTCAGCCTCCCGAGTAGCTGGGACTACAGGTGCCCGCCACCACACCTGGCTAATTTTTTGTATTTTTTAGTAGAGACAGGGTTTCACCATGTTAGCCAGGATGGTCTTGACCTCCTGACCTCGTGATCTGCCTGTCTTGGCCTCCCAAAGTGCTGGGATTACAGGTGTGAGCCACTGGGCCTGGCCGGTATTCTGAAACATTTTAAGTGATCTATTAATAAAAACAAACTTTGATAGAAAAATTTACTATTTGCCTCTGAGTTAGCATGAAATAAAACATACTTCCACTTCTTTCCTCTACTACACAGAGTCAGGGGTGTGCAACCAAAGTGTTCTATTATATAATTTTTATGCCTCAGTTCTTTCATGTTCCAGGGGCAGATTGTAGACCTATGTAATTTTTCTAAATGATGATATTCACTCTACCATCTCCACATAACAGAATCTATGGAAAATTAGATCTAAACTGACATTCCCAGTTGGCAATCTATCTAAGGGTGTCGTCTATGCATTGATTCTTTCAGCAACAGAAAAAAATTACAAAACATTTATCTTAGGGAGTCTGACACATGCTCAATTTATTCCTGATATGTAGGAAAATGGGGGAAGATCTGACATTAAAAGCTGAAATTTCTCATATTAAGAAAGAATATATGAAAATAATACTGGGTTAAAGTGCGTACGAGGATGCCTGGCTGTCCTCCACAGTCTCTTATTGGAAATGATAGGACGATATACCCTCCTCTTATAAAAAGGCTATATTGTCCTATTGTTTCCAATGAAATGTAAATACATCCCTTTAGCCCCTTCTATTGAGTTTTAAATTCTTAATCCAAAAAATTTAATCACTCTCAAATATCTACATCAAAGTCTTGCCATACTACCTGACACGTCTAATACCAACATAATTTCTTGGAGAACGTATGAGAAGTCTTTAAAACCTGATTATTTTCACTTGTTTTAGGCATTGTTGTTCTTGGGTACTATGGTACTTGGGTACTATCAAGCAAGAAATTTGCTGAAACTCTTGTCTAATTAAGCCAGTATCACTGACTCTTAAAGCATGATTTTGCATGAATATATCTAAAAGTCATATAATTATATTTGGGAGAGAGGAGATGAGAGAGAGAAGTAAGGTTATGTGCAAAAGGCTCTTTCAGAATGGGCAGGACACAGAATAGTCTGATGGGAGACCAGGAGAGCAGACCCAAGTTCCTGGAAGCAGCTCTGCACGGTTCTAGTGGAAGACAGATTTTGCCTAACTCTTAATTGTGTCCAGGCATCAATACCTCTGCTTACCCAACAAGGATCTATTGAGCGCCAACTATATGCTGGGAGCTTGTATTCGTTTTGCATTTTTTTCATGCTACTTTAGATTCTGTGAAGGCCAATGTTGACCTAACGCAGTACTGAGAAATTCTTCCATGGTAGAAAGACCTACATAGATAGCAGCTGCAATTCAAGAGCTTTGAAGTTTTTGTTGGTGGTTTTTTGTTTTTGTTTTTGTTTTTTTTAAGCAATAGTTTTTCTACTGCAAATCTCTCACCAACAAGATGGCCACTCATGATATCAAATTAGTTTTTGTAGTAAAATAACTCCTACTCTTCGTGCCCGTTATTTTGTACTGCTGCTCTCCTACTACTGACTACTGCATATAACCCTACAAACATCTCAAGCTCACAGTCCTAGAGTTCATGTTGCGTCTCTGTGGTCTCTCACAGACCACATCTAAGCTAGTGTCAAGTTCAAGTGCTTTTTTTCTTTCCTTTTTTTTTTTCATTTACTCACTCAGCAAATAATTGTGGAGTGCCACGTGCCTCCATAATAATAATCACCACATGCCTGTCACTGTCCCAGGTATTGTGATATGGAAATGAGCAAAACAGATGAAATTAGTTTATACTCTAATTGGAGAAAAAGACAAAACAATAAGTAAAATACATAATATATTAATTTATGGTGAAGGGGATATGTCCTACGGGGCTTGGAGCAAAGAGGTTAGAATTAGGGGAATGAGGACTGACTTGGTGTTCTCAGCTTCTTGTGGTAACTGATATGAACAGGGATATGAGACATAACGAGTTAATTACAGTCTCAAGGCCAACACTAGTGTAAAGTTGTGCATCTCTGGGAAAGGGAAGTATTAATCCAAGCAGGGTAGCTCACAGTTTTGGAGCACCTTCTTGCGAAGGTGACACAGAGACAAAGAAGGGGACTGGGAGAGTAGCTTTCTTATCTAGAGCTGAAGAGCTCTAGAGCTCATTCCTGCCTTCTTTGTTCATTGACAGAATCTTTGCCAAATTCCCCAGTGGATTCTTACCCAGATCACTGTCACCGAGATATATTAAAATAGAAAATGTCTTCTTTAAAATCCCTGAAGAAATTACCAAAAATATACATGCAACATTTTCACACAAAGTAAGAAAGCACAAATGTTAAAAAAAAAATTTTTTCAACATTTGATGGCTTGTGTCCTCCCAAGGATATTAAGTAATATCCATAACTATCTTTATTCTTAATTTTTTTCTTTTATTGCCAAGAGGGAAATAAAAAAAGAAAAAAATGTCAATTATTTTTGTTTCTAGCATACTGTGATTAAACTGTGTGTTTCTAATTTTAAGCTACCTACTCAAATAAAAAAAAATGTTGCTTTCAAAACATAACACCACAAAATTGTCCCTATGGTCTGGTGAGCAGTGGCAGAATTAGAGCTGACTGGGAACATCAACAAAGAAAAAGTGTCCTTAATAATGTGATTATTGGCCACCACACACTTCAGCTGGGGACTTTTCTGCACGGATGCTTCTGTGGACCCTGGGGAGGGAGTATTTGGAAAGAGCTCAACATTGGACATTGACTAACTGATTTTCTGGTTATAAATAAGAACAAGCATGTGTCCTGGGGAAAGTAATGAAAGTCGCTGAGCATAAAGAAGAAATCAAGGCAAATGTACATGGATAGTTTTTTTTCTAAGTGTGAATACAGTAAGTCGTTTTTATAGAGTTTTGTCATGTATCATAGTATAGATTCCAAGTTGCATGTTGGAGCTGAAGGAAGCGCCCATTTTTCTGTTCACCAAGCCATTCGTTCACTCTATTGAGGATCTCCATACATCCAGGGGAGACCCACTTTTGTGTAGCTTGCACAAAATCATTGTGTGGCTTATTGGAGAATAAATATACACAAACACAAACATGTATCTCACAACAATTTCTACTCTGCTCTATGGATTCAAATTTTTCCTTTCTGTTGGATGTTTCCACTTAGCCAGAAAGCATTCTATAAAGTATATAAGCACTTAAGACTTAGCATACATTTATTATTAATCCCCCCAAGCCATCATTTCTGCCTCTCACTCTTCTTCATTTAGCCTTCAATACCTGACCACCTACCCCTGCTTTATTTTCTATAATCTACATTGAACCACTGCTGAAACCCCACTTGCAAAAGACATCCGTCATTCTCTAGCTACCAAATTCACCCACCTTCTCAATTGTGTTTCTTTTCCATGGCCTATTTCCTAAATCACTCCTTCCTTGCACTGCTCATTTTCAGGGTGGTTGTGGGGTTTTTTGTTTGTTTTTTTCTTCTCTAGAATTGCTTCTTCTGTGACTTTATCTCTGGTCTATCTTCCTGCCTCTAGGCCCTAATCATAGGTGTCCTGGAATTTTCTACTTAGCCCTCTTCTCCACCCTCTGTCTTCTAGAAAAATGTATTTACTCTCACTCTTTCAATTATCATCTCTAAGCAGGGAGCATCCAAGTAGCTATCTAGAGGCCTGACTTCTCTCTTGAGCTCCAGTGCCAAATATTTGTCTTCCAGACCAACAGGCAAAAACTAAACTGTAGCTTGTAGCTGCATCTGTTGTGAACAACCCCCAGGCATCCACACAAGTAGCTTAGTGTGTTGTGAATGACCCCCAGGCATGCATATGGGTAGCTGGGTCTGTTATGAATGATGCCCAGGCATGCACATGGGTTTGAGCTCAAATTGGAATATGAGCCAGAGCAGTCAGGCCTCTCCCCCTCTTTGAGGGCTCTCCAGAAAGGACTTCTGTCAAGGAGGGAGGTGTGAAAGGAAAAGAGAGAAGAAAGGGAGGAAAGTAGTTTAGGTGGGCTTCAGCCTCTGCTCATCCCTTAAAGCATGATTTCCTGTGAGCATCTCAAAATTCATCTAGATAATCTAATCTCTATCCTGTCCTTAAATTCATCTTTCTTCCTACCTTGTTTATGATAATGTCACTTTATCTTTCCTTTCATGTGGATTCAAAACATCAGCATAACTTGATCCTCTCTCTAGCTGCTGGTTATTTTCCATTTTATTCTGTGCAATATATCTTTCTATTTTGTATCCTTTCTCCTTTCCCACTGCCTTTGCCTTGGTTCCAGTTTCCAGTGCTGCCCACCTGGACTGTTCCAGTAGTGCCACTGACCACTATCCACTCAAGCAACTCACTCCCGGCTTTCACAGAGGTCTAACCTCACTTCCAACATTCCCTGGTTATATGGATTTTTTGTTGTTGTTTTTTGAGATGTGGTCTAACTCTGTCACCCCATGCTGGAGTGCAGTGGCTCAATCATAGCTCACTGCAGCCTTAAACTCCTGCGCTCAAGCGATCTTCCCACCTCCCAGAGTAGCTGGGACAATAGACAGGCACCAATACACTTGGCTAATTATTTTAATTTTTGTAGTGATGGATTCTCACTATGTTGCCAACGCTGGGAGATATGTTTTCAGAAAACATACACACAATCTGAAAAATCTCAAGAAATATTATAAATGTTCTTCTTTCCATTGGCTATAATAAATGGCTATAAACAAGGGCCATTTATTAACATTATATGTAATTTATGGTTTAAAAATGTGGTTGTAAATAATATTTGTGAGAAAAGATTGGGAAAATAGCAACCTGTGGGAGGAAGGCTTTGTATGTCGAGGAAGTGAAAAGTGGACCAACTAAAGAAAGAGTCTCAACCAAGAGAGCATGTTTTTCTGTGGAGTTAGATAGGCAAGGCTCCATGTGAGAAAAGAAAATACAAAGGGGACATGTGTATGTGCATATCTTTGTATGTGTCTCCAACTGCACAGAAGAGCTCTGTTTCTTCAAAATGACCAACTTTGAGTTGAAAGAGACCAAACTCACAGCACTAAACAGGAATTTCAGAATATCCTCCCTAGTTGATAATTTTGGACTCCGTAAATATACGTCTTCACCATTTAACTTGGTTCAGTTATGATGGTTAATGACTATTGAAGAATGTCCTTAAAGAAAGAGGGGAATGTGGGTTAGTTTGCAAATTCAGGGACTTCTACCACATTCTCTCAGAGTAGTACATGAGAACCATAATCCCATTGACATAGAATATAATATAAATAGTGCTCCTCAAGTTGGGTAGAGTGACTCATTGATAGGGAGTCGTTTTATGGGTCACTTCTCATTCTCACAACCTCTAACTCCCCAAAAGAACTAGGAGATGCTCCCAAAGTAAACACTTATTAAAACAGAAGCTTCCTGCTGGTGAGAGAGGGTCAGGGCAAGGATCCTCAATTTTGTTTGTATTTGCCATGAGAGGTTTTGATGATATCAGTGATCTAATCCCTTATGTTCCTCTCTCAACATCCCACCTCCTAAGTCTAACTGGTTCATAGTCCATCCCCTATCTCCTACTCCCTGAAGACTACATCGCCTCCTTGAAGGCAGGGAGTGCCTTGTGTATCTTTGTATCTGGCATGTGTGTAATAGTAGGTATGTGAATCAACAAATCAATGAGCAAATGTACCCCATAGCAATGGTTCCCAAAATATTAGATTAAAATATAAAAACACCCTCATTAATTGGACACAAATAATGGTATTTGCATAAAAATATTGCTGTAAGTACTTTCCTTTTGGTAAATTCCAAGAATGTGTGTTTCAGAATGAATTAGGAAAGTAGCTGCACTGTATTCATTTTTGGTATTGAATTCAACTGTATTCATTTTTTCTACCACCTGGCCCTTGTCTACACTTCAGCTCCCCTCTCCCCAATTTCCTTTTTGCTTTGTAGGCTTGGCTTTTAAACATCTTCCAATTCCTCTGACAGGCCATCATCTCTCTGGTCTTTGTGACTTCACATGTGAGGTTTTCTGAGCACCCAGATTTATCTTCCTTACCTTCTTATCACTCAGGTCTCAACTCAAAGGAGATATTCTCAGAGAGACCACTTTGACACCTTACTTGGCTAGCTCCGTCTGCATACGCTGAGTGCGTGAAGCCATCAGCACATTAATAATGACATCTTTTTATGCATGTCTTCCTGACTAGACCATCAGCTCCTTGGAGGTTCAAGTTTGTCTTGTTCACTTGGTTTGTATTCACTGGTCTTAGTGCAGTGCCAAGCAAACTATAGGTGTTCCATAAATATTGTCTAGTAACATCCCAAAGTTAAACAAGCATCATTATCATTTTAGTGTCTTTGGGGAGATTTCATTCATTTATTCAACAAAAAATATATATATATTGAGCCCTTACTTTCTCAAGCTCTGCTAGAAGTATTCAAGCTCTTAACTCTTAAACAGATCTATTAGTTTTCTCCCTCAAGTATTTCCAGCCCAGAATTCATTTTATCATCTAAGAGATAACACTTTAATAAATCTAGACTAAAATACCACCTCCAAGACTCCTGATGTCCTTCCTGTAGAAATATGCTATTTTCATATTCTACATTGTCTAAAGCTATTTAACTTCCTAATCACACACAGTGCCTTATGTAGTAACTATGTTCCCAAAAATGTTACTTAAAAATCAAATTATATATTTCAAGTGAATAACATAATCATTTTAAGTATTATGTACTCTTCATTTTTGTTAAACCTCAATTGACAGTAGTTTTTCATATTTTATGTTGCTCCAGAATTTTTATCTTGATGAATTAATAATACATAAACTAGGCTTAAAAGTATTGGAGAAGTATCTATTTAAATAAATATGTAAATGATTCCTTTTATTTTAGTGAATGACACATTATTTAACCTTTGTGTAGTAATTCTTTGCTCAACTGCCCACATATGTCTGAGATATAATGTGCCCTTTCTTTACGGGGGTTCAATTAACGTTTCATTTTTGCAATGATGAAATTTAAATTCAGTTTTCCCTTTTTAAAGTTTTTTTTTCACTCTTACATTGCCAATATTGGAATTGCCACTAACAGATTTTTCAGGAGTGAGGATGAAATGATGTGTGTGAGAAAAAAAATGTGATAGGGAAGTTTGACAAAGTGTTTTAACTAGGCAGAGGCTGAAATTAGAAGCTGGTTATGTGAGACATAGCTAAGAAGACATGACATTAAATATGCAGTGATAAGCTGAAACCCTGTTCAAGTAATAGAGCATCACACATAAAGGTATAGGTGGTTATAGTTGACTATTTTTACTATGAAAAATAAATAAATATTGAAACCTTGGAAGCTTTCCTAATTCAAACATGACTGGAGTAATACATTTATGACCGGAATAAGCAGGCGAATGGAGATTTGCATAGCCCAGTGTGAAATCTACCTATGCAATGGCAGTAGACAGACTCATAAAAAAGCAAGATGGACCATTAGAGAAACACTTGCATTTTTATAGCTGTTTTTATATCCAATGATCAAAGGCATTTTATTACCTATGTTAGGGGGAATTCATGTATTCATCTTCAAACTCTACCATCTTTTTGGAGAAACAAACAAACAAAAAGTCATGACACATCTTTGTAGCCATGACCAAGTAAAGAATTTAACCAAGTAATTTTTTTCACTTATAAATGATGGAAAAAAAAGGTTAATTTTATTTGGGGGAGAAATAACCAATTCATCTCAAAGTATGGATAAAAGCAGAAGTTATTTTTATGGACCATCTAGAAAAAAGCTCAGGAAAAGAGACAGGGCCTGTTAAAAGGCAGGTACTGATTTATTATAGGCACAAAGGGGGAAGCGTTAACTTGGGTTCCATGCGTTACTTACTGCATCATTCCCAGGAGATTCGGCATCTGCCATCCAAGTGCTGGCTTGGTCTGCTCTCGTTTTATTTATAGACCCAGTGAGATTGTAGTCAAACTGGTATGACTGCAGGGTCCCTAAACCCCTTGGCACACAACACTTGGATGTGTCTTTTCCAGCAGATAAGATCAGCTTAACATCTGGTGGTTTCCCTCACTCTATATTCATGCTCAGAGGCCAGAGTGAGCCAAGGTGATATGATTCTCTTAATGCTCATGTAAGTTTGTTTGAATTTAGAGGAGGACCAGAAACCAGAGCCCATTACTTTGCCTATATGATGATATAATTAAATGCAAATTGGAAAAATTAGTTGGCTTGCCTGTTGGTTGGCCCCCAACCAACCAGTATGACTGATAACTGTTACTAAGAAAAATAATTTTGGTAATATCTCATCTCACCACCTGGCTGAATCACAAAGTTTAGAAAGCTTGAAACTAGCTGGTTGGTTGATGATTTGTACCAATGTGCTGTGCATCTACCACTGAGATACTTGGAGACCTCTAGTTTCAGATCAGTGCTAATGGCCTCAAGCCTAGGAATAAGCTGATTAAGGAGTTCCAAAGGTTAGAGCAGAAGAAAAACTATAATCACCCTCAGGAAGGTGGTAATGTGAAGAGCCAGTAACTACATATGAATGGTGCAAACATTGCTGTTTTTTTAGGACTCTTCAAAGCAGCAAATGACAGTTAAGCATAATTCCTATCTGGGCGGTATCACTCTGTTGGTCACAGCATGTCCTTGAAAAGGTAGAGAGATCTCAGTTCACTCTCTGAGCAATACATACATTCATTCCATGGCCAAGGCAAGATGTTAAATAGTAATTGTGTGCCCAACTCTCTAACACACACTGGATGCCTTTCGAATGACCTTGTAGATGGAAAGACTTTCCCCTTTGGCTTCATATACAAGGAAACAGCCCTGTGTTATGGACTGAATGTTTACATCCCTCCCAAAATTCATATGTTGACATCCAATCCATATAGTGATGGTATTTGGAGGTGAGGCCTTTGGGAGCTAATTAGATCATGAGTTTGAGGCCCTCATGAATGAGATCAGTGGTCTTATAAGAGGTTAGAGAGCTCACTCTCTCTCTCTTTCCACTATAACAGGATGCAACACAGATCAGCAGTCTGAATCTCGAAAGAGAGCCCTTACCAGAACTCAACCATGCTAGCACCTTGATCTCAGACTTCCAGCCTTCAGAACGGTGAGAAAAATTTCTGTTTGTTTTGATAAGACACCTAGTCTGTAGCACCTTGTTACAGCAGCCTGAGCTGACTAAGACATCCTGCATGCAGCTGCCCATTTGCTTTTTGAGTCACATAGGCCTATAAATAGGAGAAATAAGGGCTGCTGCTAGCTCCTGAGGATATACATGCATACCGTGTATCCCATTTTATTGTGCTTCACTTTATTGTGCCCCACAGATGTAGTTTTTAGAAATTGGCGTTTATAGCAATACTGCATTGAGCATGTCTATCAAAGCATTTTCCCAATAGCATGTACTTGCTTCATGTGTCTGTGGCTTTGCCATTATTTATTATATCTGTTATGGTGATCTATGATCAGTGATCTTTGATGCTACTCTTGTAATTGTTTTGGGATATCATGAGCTGCGCCCATGTAAGATGGCAAACTTAGCGGATAGTGGTTGTGTATATTCTGACAATTCTACCAACCAGCTAATCTCCCATCTTTCTCCCTCTCTTTGGGCCACCATGTTCTCTGAGACACAAAAATATTGAAATTAGGCCAATTAATAACCCTACAATGGCCTCTAAGTGTTCAGGAGACAGGTAAGGTCATACATCTCTCACTTTAAATTAAAAATTGAAAACATGACATGATTACATTTAGCGAGGAAGGCATGTTGGAAGCCAAGATAGGCTGAAATCTAGGCTTCTTGTGACAAACAGAAAGCCAAGTTGTGAATGCAAAGAAAAAGTTTTTGAAGATGCTATTTTGAAGGGAATTAAAAGTGCTACCCTAATGAATACATGATTATAAGAAAGCAAAACAGCTTGTTGCTAATATGGAGAAAGTTTGTGTGGTCTGGGTAGAAGATCAAACCAGCCTCAACATTCCCTTAAGTCAAAGCCTAATCCAGAGCAAGGCCCTAATTATCTTCAATTCTATAAAGACTAACAGAGGTGAGGAAGCTTCAGAGGAAAAGTCTGAAGCTAGCAGAAGTTGGTTCCTGAGGTTTAAGGAAAGAAGCTGTCTTCATAACAAAAGTTCAAGGTGAAACAGCAAGTGTTGATGGAGAAGCTGCAGTAAGTTATCCAAGAAGATCTAGCTAGGATGATTGATGAAGGTGGCTATACTAAACAACAGATTTTCAATAGAGACAAAACAGCCTTGATCAAGAAGAACATGTCATCTAGGACTTTCATAGCTATAGAAGACAAGTCAATTCCTGGCTTGAAAGCTTCAAAGGACAGGCTGCTCTCTTGTTAGTGGCTAATGGAGCTGGTGACTTAGTTGAAGTCAATGCTTATGTACCATTCCAAAAACCCTAGGGTGCTTAAGAATTATACTAAATCTCTCTGCCTACACTTTAGAAATGGAACCACAAAGGCTGTTTACAGCACATCTGTTTACAGCATGGTTTACTGAACGTGTTAAACCCACTGTTGAGACCTACTGCTCAGGAAAAAAAAAAAAAAAAAAAATTCTTTCAAAATATTACTGATCATTGATAAGGTACGTGGTTATCCCAGATCTCTGATAGAGATGCACAAGCAGATTGATGTTGTTTCCATGCCTGCTAACACATTCATTCTGAAGCCCATGAATCAAGGAGTAATTTTGACTTTTAAGTCTTATTATTTAAGAAATGTAAGGCCAGGTGCAATGGCTCATGCCTGTAATTCTAGTACTTTGGGAGGCTGAGGTTGATGGATTGCTTGAGCTCAGGGGTTCAAGACTAGCCTGGGCAAAATGGTGAAACCCCCTCTCTACAAAAAAAATATATAAAAAAGTAGCTGGGCATGGTAGTGTGCACCTGTAGGAAGCTGAAGTGGGAGGATCATCTGAGCACAGGAGTTGGATGCTCTAGTGAGCCATGATCTTGCCATGGCACTCCAGGCTGGGCAACAGATCAAGACCTTATCTCACACACACACACAAAGAGAATAAATTTATTTTGTAAAGCTATAGCTGCCATAGTTAGTGATTCCTCTGATGGTGTGGGCTGCATATACTGAAAATCTTCTAGAAAGGCTTTGTCATTCTAGATGCCATTAAAAACATTCATGGAAGGAGGTCAAAATATCAACATTAATAGTAGTTTGGCAAAAATTGACTTCAATCTCCATGGATGACTTTGAGGGGTTCAAGACCTCAGTGGAGGAAGGAACTGTAGATGTGGTGGAAAGAACAAGAGAACTAGAATTATTAAGTGGTGCCTGAAGATGTGACTGGCTTGCTGCAATCTCACAATAAAACTTCAGTATATGAGGAGTTGCTTTTTATGGATGAGCAAATTGGTTTCTTGGGATGGAATCTACTCCTTTTGAAGATGCTATGAACATTGTAGCAATGACATCAAAGGATTTAGAATATTCCACAAACTTAGTTAATAAAGCAGCAACAGGGTTTGAAAGGATTGACTGCACTTTTGAAAGAAGTTCTACTGTGGGTAAAATGCTATTAAACAGCATCGCATGCTACAGAGAAATCTTTTATGACAGGAAGAGCCAATTAATGTGTCAAAATTCACTGTTGTCTTAAGAAATTGCCACAATCACCCTAACTTTCATCAATCACTGAGATCAGTCAGCAGCCATCAAAATTGAGGCAAGGCCCTCCACCAGCAAAATGATTATGACTCTATGAAGGTTCAGATGATCATTAGCAATTTTTAGCAATAAAGCATTTTTAAATTAAGGTACATATATTTTTTACACCTAATGTTATTACACACTTAATATACTACAGTATAGTGTAAACATAGCTTTTATATGCACTGGGAAACCAAAAGATTTGTGTGATTTGCTTTATTGTCATATAAGCTTTATTATGGTGGTCTGGATCTGAACCCACAATATCTCCAAGGAATGCTTGGATTAACAACCTGTGTCTGAGCTCTGAAATCTTTTCTAAAGCAGTATAAAAACCTTCAAGAATCAGAAGCCTTCGTAAGATGCAAAATATGTAAAGAGATTCTTTGTTCAAACTAAATACAAACCAGATTTAAGGGATCCAGATGTAGTATACAAAGTTATATAATCACATTCAGATCCCTAGTATATATGGTTATTGTTGGAATGCACATGGGGTAACTCCTATTATTGCGCAGTAAAGGAAGAGGCTCAGAAAAGTTCATCTCACCCAGTGAGAAAGGGTGAAAGACACAGAGCTGAGATGCCCACCTGAAACTGCCTTCAAAAATGTATCATTTTATTAAAAGCTGAAGTTTTTATCTATTTTAAAGACAAGTCATAAAAGAAGACTGACTTAATAGTAAAACATTAATGGTAACATTAATTACCATTCCCATCACCATTGCTCACACTTATTTTCCATCTCACCTCTGCAATAAATGCGCTTACATTTTTTGAAACAATCAGCATCCAAAAAAAAAAATTTTCGCCCCCAAAAGGGGAAATGATCTGACTGAGTCCCTGAGCAAGTCACTGACAATTTTGTCAATCTGATTCCATCACTAAATCTCTCCTTACCTTGATATTCTAATCAGTAAGAGTGAGATAAATTATCTCCTATCCACTTATGTCAATGCCTGGGAAGGAGCCAAGAAAGAAACTCAGCATCCTCCACTCTCTGTCTAAATGTTTTATTGACAAAGCCATATTATATCCACATGCTCAAATGCAAGCAAGATGGGAACAACAACAACAAAAACCCTCAAGAATGGCAGGAGGAGCGTGGAAAAAAGCAGCTCATTCTCCCCTTCCTCAAGAAAAGGGAACAATGGCATCCATTCATTTGGAGGTAGAACTTTGAAAGTCCAAGAACTATGGCATGGACTGTTTAACTCTGGTTCCCACTCGGACTTTTCTGCCACTGGCACTTTTGCCAGAAATTGCACTATAAAACATGAACCAGGGATGGAAGGGTGGGGTGCAGAACCGTGGGAGACCCACACAACCCCCAAAATTCAATTCCACTCTTTATTTCTGGTTCATGGAAAGAAATTGGCTTGGCACGCAGGCTACTCTGGGATTTGCTGACCCTTCTGCCGGAAGTGATAGGAATCTATTCCTAATTGACACTTCTGGACAAATCTGGATACTTCTACTTTGTTTTCCCTGTCTTAGAAGAACTGAGTACATATTGTGCCCAGAGAAAAGTAATTCTAGCAAGTTTGCATCAGTAGGTATAACTAAACTGTGGGAGTAACAATCTGGAATTTAAGAAATGCAGTGCCAAGACTCACAATGAGTGGACACTATGTGATTTTTTAAAACTCCCAATTCACTCTCCTGTAATATGAGAGTATTAATATTGGTATCCTAAAATCATGGTGAGAATTTAATGATACTACATGTATACATATATATACAATATCCAGCATGAAGTGAATGTTCCTCTCCTTCCTGGAACAGCCCAATCTAGTGGCATATCCAGAGCCTCCACACTCTAGGATGCTAACATTTGAGGTGTCCTCACTTGAATAGGTCCCACGGCAGGTGGATCCAGAGATAACCACAGAATCTCATTTTGTACAACTTTCTGCTCTCAGCGTCTTTCCTTCCTGCTCGAGGGACTCATCACTTTTTTCCTTCTCTTCCAATCCCTGCTATCAAATCCATTCTCAGACATTTTCTTAACCACTGCGTCAATCATGGAATCAAGAAATTTAAAAGCAGAAATGAATCTAATAATGTAATTGAGGTTATCCCTCCTCTGGGCAATCGATTCCCAATGTGAATCTGAAGAATGGCATCCTTGCAAGCATAATTTTGGTATTAGTCACTGGAATGATGAAAAGCTTGTTGTTTTATGTTTGGGGGGTATGACAGTAAGAAAAGTGGGGAGGGGCATATGAGGGGCCTTGAAATCTCTCTTATCACTCACATCATTTCCTTAAAGTTACCATTCATTGGTTTTATGTTATAACTAATAAACTCTTTAAAATCTATCAACCCTCTTAACAACCATAGATGTAGACAGGTCCTTATGCATCCTATCTCCCCTCACTCTCCATGACTCTACCCAAACACCTCTCACTAGGGCCACCAGAGACATGGAGATGCTACTAAGAGCTCACTTTCTATTTTCTTCTCACCCGACTTCTCAGTACTTCCACTATTTTGAACATTCCCCTTTTCCTGGAACTCTCTGTTCTCTAAGTTTCCTTAATCCACACTCTCTAGTTTTCTCATGCCTCTGAGAAGACTCTGGAGAGTCTTTCTTCACCCAGCCATGAAATATCACAATTCTTCAAAACTTTGTCATAGGTCTTTCCTCTTTTTAAAATTATTTTCTGAGTAATATCATCCACATGGGCTTCTGTGACCACTTATATATAAATTATGCCTAGACCTCAGATCTCTCCCCTGATCTCCAGTTGCACATATTGAATCAGCCTGCCTCCTGTCCCTGCTTGGATGTCTTAAAGAACACAACCCCCAAATGTTTATTTGAACTCTCCACCTTCTTCAAGAAGTCTTGGAGTTTAACTGTCACAGCAACTCCCAGCATCCACCAAAACAGCATTTTTGATCCTTTGATCCCATCGCCTTTACCCTCCATATCCTTACTGTAGCCAAGCTCTATAGATTTTTCTTCCAAATATCTCTTGGATCTGTCCAGTATTTCTACCTTTGATGCCACTTTGGACTACAGCAGTCAATAGCCTTTTAACCAGTCTTATTGTAGCCATTCTTGTCTAGCTCCAATTCATTCTCCATAATAGAGCCAAAGCAATGTGCTAAAAGGCAAATAGAATTTTTCCATTTCCCACTTAAAATATTTCAATGGTACCTGGTGTTCCTGGATTAAAGACCACAGTCCTTACCAAGACTTTCAGGGGCAAGAGTTCTCCACTCCTGTCGACAGCTATGGTTTCATCTTCACGTATTCCAGCAGACACCTTTCTGTTTCTAACAACAGCAAGCTCAATCCTACCATAGAACCTATGTTTATATTCTGTCCCTTTGCCTAGAAATCATTTATCATATCCCCAAACCCCCTCACCCACTCCATTAGTTTCCTAGGGATATCATAACAAATTGCAACAAACATGGTGGTTTCATAAAATAGACTTTTAATCTCAGGTTCTGGAGGTCAGAAATCTGAACTCAAGGTGATGGCAGGGCCATGCCCTCCTGATGGCTCGAGTGGAGAATCTGTCCTTTGCCTTGTCCAGCTCCTGATGGCTGCTTGGCGTTTCTTGACTTGTAGCTGCATAAGTCATCTTTGCATTCATCTCTACATAGCTTCTCTCCTCTTGTGCCTGCGTTCATCTTTTCTATGACATTTCCTATTCTTACAAGGTCGATTCTCATTGGACTTAAGGCTCACCCTGTTAATCTAGAGTGATCTCCACAAAGTCCCTAACTTAAGTATATCTGTAAAGACTCTTTCCCTGCATAAAGTTAGAACTTAGACTTATCTTCTTGGGGGCCACATTTGAACCCTTTATATGTACCTAAACCCTATTTATTCTTCAGATTTCAGCCCAATAAGTATTTCCTCAGGGCAGCCATTCCTTCTCTGAATAAGCTCATGCTTCTGAGGAAGTGCATACTTCTTCGTGGTCTGCTGGCCACTTCATACAGCAGCAAAGCAAAGCTTCTTACTCCATGATCTCACATTGGTACACACATCATGTACACACACATAAAAGAGAACACACACATTAATTCACTGAAACACATGTGTACAGGCAGGTATGCCCAATCCCAATAGAATTTGGGGAAGTTTGATTCCCACACACCCCCTAACCCATACAACTCTAAGTCTGGCATGACTGCCTCACTGGAGGTCTCGAGTGCATTTAGGGTAAACATCTCTGGTGCCATGAAGTGAGTGACTGGGTATGATTGTGTTGCAGCCAGGGCTGATGACCATCTGGACTATTAAAAAGTTAACTTGGATCCAAGAAAGTCCAAAAAGTGGTTCTTTTTGTAGAATAGTTGCCAGAATGTATTTTTACTTGAATAAGTTGTTCCCTTTTCTGATATAAACAAAGAAACAGTGTCTTAGTTCATTTATGCTGCTATAGTAAAATACGGCAGAGTGGGCAATTTATAAAGAAGAGGAATTTATTCTCACAGTTCTGGAGGTTGGGAAGTCCAAAATCAAGGTCCCACTATCGGCTGTGATCTTTCCTATTGTGTTCTCTCATAGTGGAAGGAGGAAAGGCTAGAGAGAGCAAACTCACTCCTACAGGCCCTTTTCAAAGTGGCATTAATTCATTCATGAGGGCAGAGACCTCATAACCTAAACACTTCCCAAAAGGTCCCCCCTCTCAACACTGTTACATTGGGTATTAAGTTTTCAACACACAAACTTGGGGGTCACATTCAGACCACAGCATATGATATAAGCAAGCTGTCAGTGGCACTACCCAAATATGCCCACTTCCATCCATCACCATTGCTACAACATAGATGCAAGATGCCATGAGCCCTTGCCTAAAATATTGCATCCGCCACCTAATTTTCTCTCTGCTTGTCCTCTATGCTTGCCTCCTTACAATCAGTTCTTCTGTATATGACTTTCAGAATTATATTTTCTGTAACAAATCACGTCACTTAAAACCCCTGTCATTCCCTTGCTTGAAACACTTCAATGACTTTCCACCAGACTTAGAATATTATCCAAGCTCCTCACTATAACCTATTAGCTTGTATATTATCAGGGAACCCCATCTCTTATCAATTCCCCCATCACTCACCCTGATCCCCACCACTTCAGTGATACTTCTACCTCTTCCTTGAAGATATCAAGTCAGTTCTCAGCTTAGGGTCTTTCCACAGACTATTGCCTTTGTCTGGAATACTGCTTCCCTGGGATCTTGTATGTCTGGCTCCGTATTATGTAGGTCTCAGCTAAAGATGCCTCTTGTTTTATCTAAAATAAACCTCCTCGAATCTCTATCACATCAGTTTATTTTATTTCCTTTGCATCTATGATTACTATCTGAGTTAATCTTGTCTTATTATTATTTATTTCCTATACCCTTTCAGGGAAAGATAAGCTTCATGAGACAGAGTAGGCCCACAATAAATATTTAATGAATAAACAAATGTTTGGCTCCACCAACTCTGCTGTACACACATCTTGCAGAGTTAGGCAAACAGTGTGTCAGTGTTTATGATTGAACCGTAAAGATGTTAATCTAGCTCTTCTTTCAAAGGTTTTTCTTTCTGTTTTTCCCTTCTTTACCCAGCAGTAACAGACCTTCCTGACAACTCAAGTTGTTTGGCATCTTGGGCTCTTGTCTTTATTCCATTCTCCAGTGCCTTGGAGTCATTTTATTTTCGTTGCTCTAAACTACATTTGCAAGGTCCAGAACAATGAGATAAGCTCTCCCTTCTCCTCTGGCAAAAGCATAAAGGAATTTGTGGTATTAGACCCTCTCTACTGGAAAAAGTCTTTTTGTAGTCTACTTTGAGCCCAAGTGACTTACCTCCAAACACTTTAATTTGCAACCAATGCACTAATTTAATGTCATGCCTATTTTCCAGTACAGAAAACCTGTCTGCTGATCTCTGTGTACCCCAATGTACCATAGAAATTAGCACATAGTAGGTGTTCTGCAGTGTTTACTGAGAAAACAGAATACATTTATGTCTCGAAAAGTTATTAAACTAGGCAGAGAGTAAAAAGAAAATCAAGTCCTTTCCCATAGGGGGAAAAATAACTCTTTTAGATGGAATGAGATTTACTGTGTCAAAATATATAAAAACCAGTTAGACAGAAAAAGCCCTCCACAAGATCAAAATCATCTCCCAAAAGATGTAATGAATGTTTCCATATTTGAATCACTTCAAACTATACTGAGCCCTCTAAAATATGTAATTATAAAGCCCTATAAAAATAAAAATCTATGTTCCAAGGAAAAGACACTGAGCTCCTGATTTGAATTCAAGATGGACCAGCATTCACAACATGTTAATCTCCTTCAGCCACAGTTTCCACATGTGAGAGCACTTACCTGTGTCCCAAGGCTGTCAGGAAGCTAACAGGCTCTTGTTTGCGATGCACATGAAGACCTTTACATGAAAGGTGTTACAGAAGGCCAAGACATTCATCCTGGCATTTGTTTTGACTGGAAAATTCCTTCAAATATTATAAGAAGAAATCCTGTAAATGACTCATCAGGTTTTGGCCCTTCCTAAATTTTAAAATCAAATGACCTTTCAGGATTAAAATTGTAGATAAAGGTTACAGAAGATTCTGCAGTACTATGTAAGGCCAACAGCTCTGATAATGGCCAGTCTTAGACATATACATGTATTGCCTCTGATGGCTGTGAAAGGGAGATTACCTGTTTATTTTCTGCAGTGGTTTTCAGGGACAGGGACCAGGGTTTACCTTATGGCATAATAGTCACCAGCCAGCATGCAGTCTGATATTCCCAAGCAGATGAACTTGATTAACTCTGTCATTTATATTCCCCAACTGAGAATGTTTGCATAAAAGTTTCATTAATTATAAAAAGAGGTGATGTAAAAGAAAAAGCCAGAATCACATCAAAAGGATTTGGGGATTGTGATTCTCTCCCTGCCACACCCAAGTCATATGATTTTGGCCAAGTTATAACATACTCCAGTTTTCTCATCTGTTAAAAGAAAGAATATATTTGAGCTACCCATTTAACAGAATTGTTGTGAAGATTAAATCATGTAATGCATTTGGAAAAATATAATGTAAAATATTAAATAAAACATTACAGATATCATTAATACTGCTAACATTTAGATTGCATTGTTGAAAAATGTTAAGTCTTAGTATATTAGTCAGAAAAATTTTATCTGTTTTTTTTTTTTCTTTTTTTTTTTTTTTTTAAATAGAGACAAGACCTCACTATGTTGCCTAGGCAAGTCCCAAACTGCTGAGCTTAAGCAGTTCTCATGCCTTGGCCTCACAAAGTGCTGGCATTTCAGGCATGAGCCCCCGCACGCGGCCATATTTTATCTAATTTCTCTCCTTCTTAAAGAAGGGGACATTTTAACTGCAATCACACGCATCATATCTTACTTTTTGTGTTGTTCAATAATTTACCTCTATCTTATTTTTATCCCTCAGTTTGATATTACTATTTTTTTACTCAGTCAACATTGGTTTAGGTTAACCTAAAGTTTACTAAATAATTTAGTCAGGATCCCATTTTACATCTCAGACCTTCCCTCTGAAACCATTTGCCTTCTGCCACATATATTTTGTGTAGAGCTACAGTTCTTCAACAGGAGCAGCACGGGAAGCTCTGGAGAGCTTGACATAGCACAGCTTGCTGGGCTTGCCACAGTGTCTGGTGCAGGGTGGGCCTGAAGATATGCATTTCTTACATATTCCCGAGAGGTGCTGCTGCTGGGGACCACACTTTGAGAATCACTAGAAGACCCTTGCCTAGGTTGTCTGTTTACTCTATTGATAGTTTCTTTTGCTGTGCAGCACCTCTTTAGTTTCATTAGATCCCATTTGTCAATTTTTGCTTTTGTTGCAATTGCTTTTGGCATCTTTTTCATGAAATTTCTGCCCATTCCTATGTCCAGAATGGTATTGCCTAGGTTGTCTTCCAGAGTTTTTATAGTTTTGGGTTTTACATTTATGTCTTTAATCCATCTTTGTGTTGGTCACAAACTCTCAGTCTTTGCTTGTCTGAAAAATGACTTAATTTGTCTTTCTTCTGAAGGATAGTTTAGATAGACACACAAATCTAGGTTGATTTGTTTCTTAAGCTTCTCAACAGCACAAATGCATGTGGAATAATATTTTCTTCTAAGACAAAGAGGGAAAGAAAACAAACCCAGATTTTACTAAATTATCAATATTAATATTCCACATTTATTTGTACTGTTGAGAAGTATAGTATCAATGTAATTATTTTTTTTTGTGGGTAAACTTTTTTTCTCTGGCCAATTTTATCATCTTCCTTTTCTTGAAAACACAATTGTCTGAGGTGAAAATCTCTCTCTCTCTCTCCACCCCTGCCCTCCACTTCTTTTCTTTCATTTTTCCTTCCTTGAGTGTGGTTTCCTTAATCTGCAGCCTCCTGTCTCTCATTGGTCCAAAAAATTCTTTGCCATTATCTGTTCAAATATAGCCTCAACCCTATTCTTTCTGTTCTTATTCTTTCTTATTCAAAGAGATATTTTCTATCTTTGTGTTCCTGGGACACAATTTTGAAATGTACCTTCTAGTTCCTTTCACCTCAGACTGTGGATCTCACTTGACAGCTTATTAGAAATGGCAACTTTTGGACCTCACACCAAACCTACAGAATCAGAATCTGCATTTTAACACACTCCCTAGTGATTGCCATATACGTTCAAGGCTGAGAAGGATGGCTTCCTAATTCATTTATTAGTATTTCATTGTAATGATTATACTTTTAATTTCTAAAATTTCTGTTTGATCTTTTTCAAAATTTCCTGATTATAGTAATTTTTCTCTTATCTCCTTTTTTTACTCCATTTTTTGTTTTTATACAGTTTTTAAATTCTAAATTATCTGTGCAAATATTCTAGTATCTAAAGTCCTTGGCAGTCACCAGGGCTCATTTCCTTGTGTTCTCAATGACTTTGGATTGTGCATTTATGTTTAACTGATGTGAATCTGCGGGATTAGAGAACACAAGCTTGTTCCTCCATGTGAATTTGGGTTTTGCTGAGTGCTCCCCAGCATATCAACTGAGGTTCTCTTGCAATTTGTTTCCCTGTCTTGAGATTTTTATGACACCAAAGAGGATGTTTTAATCTCTAAATTTGTGTGAGGAGCTCGTACCTGATTGTAAGTCCTTTGGGAAAGACAAGTATCATCTTCCTTTGTCAGGAGGTAAATTTTCCTAACTAACCCCTCAACGAGGATGTGCCCTGTGAGTTTTCTAGCTTTGTGCAAATGTCTATTTTCTAACTTCCTGCCTTGCAAAAGCCCAAAACCTTATCTCCTGGCCTCACCAGGTGGCAGTAACTTTTAAGTTTCTCATGCAGACAAATGTGCTCACAGCATCTGTAGCTTTGCTTGTCATTTTGGTCTTCAGTTCATTCCATTTTTGTCCTGGGATTTATCTTGCCTTCTGAACTCAGCTTTATTGGGAGAGGAAAGAAAAGACGAAGAAGAGAGAGACAGAGGGAGAGAGAAGAAAAGAGAGAAGTGGAAGAAGAAGAAGAAGGAAGAGGGAAGAAGATAAGAAAAATGAGTGGGGGAAAAGGTAGAAAAGAGAGAAAGAAGAAGAAGGAAAGAAGAAGAGGATAGTCATCCAGCATCAATTTTTTTTTTAACTTCTAATTTTAAGTTCAGGTACATGTGCAGGTTTGTTGCATAGGTAAACTTGTGTCAAGGGTTTGTTGTTCAGATTACTTTGTCTCCCAGGTATTAAGCCTAGTGCCCATTAGTTATTTTTCCCAATCCTCTCCCTCTTCCCATCCCCACTCTCCAGTAGACCCCAATGTGTGTTGTTGTCTCCTATGTGATCATGTGTTCTCATCATTTAGCTGTCACTTATGAGTGAGAACGTGTGGTATTTGGTTTTCTTTTTCTCCATTATTTCGCTAAGGGTAATAGCTTTCAGTTCCATTCATGCACCTGCAAAGGACATTATCTCATTCTTTTTTATGGCTATATAGTATTCTATGGTGTATATGTACCACATTTTCTTTATCTAGTCTACCACTGATGGGCATTTAGGTTGATTCCATGTCTTCACTATTGTGAATAGTGCTATGATGATAGAATGATTTATATTCCTTAGGGTATATACCCAGTAATGGGATTGCTGGGTCAAATGGTAGTTCTGTTTTTAGCTCTTTGAAGAATTGTCACACTGCTTTCCACAATTGTTGAACTAATTTACAATCCCACCCAAAGTGTATAAGCATTTCTTTTCTCTGCAACCTTACCAGTATCTGCTACTTTTTGACTTTTCAATAATAGCCATGACTGGTGTGATAGGGTATTTCCTTGTGGTTTTGATTTGCATTTCTCTAATGATAGTGATGTTGAGCTTGTTTTCATATGTTTGTTCACCACATGTATGTCTTCTTTTTAAAAGTGTCTGTTCATGTCCTTTGTCTACTTTTTAATGAGATTGCTTGTTTCCTTCTTCTAAATTTATTTAAGTTCCTTATAGATGCTAGATATTAGTCCCTTATCAGCTGTATAGATTGCAAAAATGTTCTCCCATTCTATAGATTGTCTGTTTACCTGTTGATAGTTTCTTTTGCTGTGCAGAAGCTTTTTAGTTTAATAAGATCCCATTTGTCAATTTTTGCTTTTGTAGTTATTGTTTTTAGTGTCTTCATCATGAATTTTTTTGCTCATTCCTATGTCCATAATTACTGGTATTGCCTAAATTGTCTTCCATGGTTTTTATAGTTCTGGGTTTTACATTTGGGTCTTTAATTCATCTAAAGTTGATTTTTGTATATGGTATAAGGAAGGGGTCCAGTTTCAGTCTTTTGCATATGATTAGCCAGTTATCCCAGCACCATTTATTGAATGGGGAGTCCTGTCACCATTACTTGTTTTTGTCGGCTTTTTCGAAGATCAGATAGTTGTAGGTGTGTGATCTTATTTCTGGGCTTTCTAGTTTGTTCCATTGGTCTATGTGAATGTTTTTATACCAGTAACATGCTGTTTTGGTTACAGCAGCCCTATAGTGTAGTTTGAAGTTGGGTAGCAAGATGCCTCCAGCTTTATTCGTTTTGCTTAGGATTGCCTTGGCCATTCAGGCCCATTTTTTGGTTCCATATGAATTTTAAAATAGATTTTTCTAAGTTTCTGTGAAGAATGTCTTTGGTAGTTTGATAGGAATAGCATTGAATCTATAAATTGCTTTGGGCAGTATGGTCTTTTTAATGATGTCGATTCTTCCTATCCATGAGCATGAAATGTTTTCCCATTTGTTTGTATCATCTATGATTTCTTTGAGCATTGTTTTGTAGTTCTTATTGTAGACACCTTTCACTCCCATAGTTAGCTGTCTTCTCAGGTATTATATTCTTTTTGTGGCAATTGTTAATGGGATTGCATTCTTGATTGGGCTCTCAGCTTGACTGTTGCTAGTGTATAAGAATGATTCTTCTTTTTTACATTGATTTTGTATCCTGAGACTTCGCTGAAGTTGTTTATCTGCTTAAGGAACTTTTGGGCTGAGACTATGGGGTTTTCTAGATAAAGAATTATGTTGTCTACAAACAGATAGTTTGACTTTCTCATTTCCTATTTGGATGCCCTTTATTTGTTTCTCCTACCTGATTGCTCTGGCCAGGACTTCCAATAATATGTTGAATAAGAGTGGTAAGAGAGAGCATTCTTGTCTTTTGCCAGTTTTCGAGGGGAATGCTTCTAGCTTTTGCCCATTCAGTATGCATTAATTATTTTGAAGCAGGCAGGATTTTCAATTTTTACATATAGCCAGATACTCTCCAGACCCCCTGTAGGATATAGATTTTACTTCTATGGTTGGACTACATGCTCTTTCAGCTGTTGGCATTTGTTCATGTCTGCTTGGAACTGTTTCTCCCTGTTTAATTATCTCCACTTATTTTACCTGTTTTATAAATGCTTTCAAGCACAAATAAGAAAGGACCAAAACAACGGTGGCTTTATGAAGAAATATATTTTATTAGTTCACCTGACAGGCTCCTTATCTAGAGATAAAGCATCCAGCATTCCAGTCACGGCAGGAAATGTGGCCCTTCCTGGCCACAGGCCACTGGAGCAGTGCCTGTCACAAGACCTCACACCAGTGTCCCAAGCAAGAAGGACAAACAGGCAAACACTTCTGTTTTATATTTGTCCCTACCAGCAGATTTCTCTTTCTGTCTTATCCATCAGAATCTTTTTACTATCATATCCCTGGCTTTCGGGAAATGATGATGTAGCCTAGAGAGTGTGGGTCACCATGACTGACTGACACTAAGTATGCAAAGCTTTACATCAAGGTATCTCCATCTACCACTTAAGCAAATGCAGAAAGAATCATGTAGAAAGGTATGTTATCAAGCACAAAACAGTGTCTTTCTCACCGAGGAAGTTCATCTAGGTCTTAGCTAAAATATTATTATCCTCAAATATGCCAGGCCTCCTGTAACACTCTCTATTCATAGCACTAATTAGGCTCCCTTGGGACTTCCTTATGGGACCTTATACTCACCCTATTGTAATATTTCCCATACTTCACATCATTTGTGTGATGTCTACCTTTCTTGCTATAATGTTAAGTCTACGAGGGCAAAGATCATGACTGTTTTTGTTCAGTACTTAATCCATATAATAAATACTAACATATATTTACAGAAAAAAAGGAGTAACAACAATAAAAGCAAACTATAATATGTCCTGACCTATACTTTTCTTCCCAGACTCTCCTCTGAGAATCATACCCACATGTACGATAGTCTACTAGTTATCTCCATTTAGATATTTTAATATAGTCCTAAAATAAAGCTCTTACAGTGGATTACCACTCTGTGATGAGGTTAGCATCTCACGTAAGCACAAAAGCCACAATCAAATATAATCACAAGTACCCTTAGGAATACATAAAGCACAGTGATATTCAGAAACACGTTGCTCGAGTAGGAACAACATGACACCTAGGACCTACTGTGATACTTTTCACATAGCAGGTGTCATAAATAATCATTGTTTATTCAATATATGAAGTTATTGGTTTGGATGTGGTCAGGTCAGCAGAGCAAACCAGCAAAAATTATTGTATTGTCCAAAGGAAGCACTCTAAACTCCTCATGCCTTCTAATTATGCCGGTCTAGAAAAAGCTGTCATCAGATCTGAAATACCTATTTAAATCCTAATTATGGATTTACTAAACCCAACAACACAACATGGGTATTTCTTGTTTTTTATTTGGACATAAGCAATACATTCCCCATTAAACAATTAGAAATGCAAACCACTACAGTGAAACTGCTTCCAGGCAAACAAATACCCAGAGACAACCCGTCAATTTTGGAGACTTGTATTTAACTGTGAATGTTGCCTTCTATTGCTGGAAACCACATAAGGATTATCTAAAGTGGTCACTTAAGAAGAGGGTACTTCCTCTTAGAGACACTCTGTGATTCCTAACTTCTGAAGGTTGTCTTGAAAGGATTTGACCACATATCTAGTATTTTACTAGATTTTACTAGATTTACTATTTTACTAGATTAGAAGGGTAGGAGATACTGGCAATGCATTTTTCACCTGGCCTTAGAAGTAGAAACATCAGGAAGAGTACATGGTATTTATTCACAAGGACTAATTTAACCTCGTTTTCTTTGTACCATAGATTGATGGGTCTTTTATTTAATCAATTTTTGCACCAGTACTCTTCCAGGCATTGAGCCTATGGAGGTTAAAAAAAAAAAAAAAAAAAGGAGACATGAATACGAGGGGCTATTATTCTCTAGTGGGGAAGAAAAAAATTACCTTATTTTATAACAGAGTACAAGGGTTATGCGCAGAGCTATGCACATTAGAATGTGGTAGCAAAAAGGAGAGGCAAATATGGCATAACATTTGTTTTAAGACTTTTATTCCACACACACACACACAAATCTATTCTGGATCATAGCTAAGAGATGAATGGGGACCATTTTCAGGCCTGCTATGTACCAATGCTGAGATTGCATATTGCACTGGAGAGACCATTCTCCTTGTGGACATGTCCTAACACACCAGGTACGGAGGCTGAGTTGCAACTGTATTCAGATGTGCCCTGAGTCACTTATTTCCTGTGCCTTTGCTTGACAAGTCTAATCCCTCTCATCAGTCAGACTCAAAACCTAATATGATTTTTCACCTAGAGTAAGCCTGCCCCACTTCCTCAGTGCCACGCCCCAGGAGTGTCTTCCTCCTGCTCTTGACCTTGTAGAGCATCTGGCTGTGTGTAAGCAGGCAAGCATACAGGCATGTGTGTGCCCAACTAATGTCAGTGTCTGCTAGGGGGCAGGAAAATTCCCGCAGGGCACAGGTATTCAGGTTATGCCAACTTTTTTTTCTTTTTTCTTAGAGACAGAGTCTTGCTCTGTCACCCAGGCTGGAGTGCAGTGGCACCATCTCAACTCACTGCAGCCTCCACCTCCCAGGTTCAAGCGATTCTCCTGCCTCAGACTCTCGAGTAAGTGGGATTACATGTGCATGCCACCATGCCTGGCTAATTTTTTTTTTTCCAGTAGAAACAGGGTTTTGCCATGTTGGCCAGGCTAGCCTCAAACTCCTGACCTCAAGTGATCTGCCCGCCTCAGCCTCCCAAACTGCTGGGATTACAGACCTGAGCCACCAGTCCCAGCCTAACTTTTTTTTTTTTTCCAATCTTGTGGACCAGACAACTTCTTATTATTCTCAAAAAGGCATTAGCTGCAGCCATCATACACTTTCACTTTCACACACAAAACTAAAACAAAAACCACACAAATATTTTTTCTTGTTCTTTGCATATGCTCATTGAAAGAAGACAATGACATGATGGCAAAGGATTCCCACACCTTAGCAGCAATGCTTTTTTGCTGTACACATGTAAAACTCCTTTGATCTGCAGCTGCAGCTGCTGTTTGCAGAGCCTGGCACTGTACTAAGAAATTCCTGGTCAGCCCACAACGTTCACTCTTGGGAAGCCATGTCCTTGCTGACTGCAGCCGACCAGGCTGGCTCAGCAGCTTCTGTGGCTTCCTGGCTGCCCACAACTGTATTTGAAGCTGGGCTGCCCTGGGCCTTCCCAGGATTCATCTTTCCTTCCTGCTTGCTGCTGCTTTGGTGCAATTCACCATAAAGCTCTTTCTTGCTTTTTAGCCCGCTAAGGGTGAGTTAAACTAGCACAGGTAAAAATGTGAGTTTTGTTTTACAAGCACCTTTCTGGAATACGCAATCTTCTGTCTCTCAAATGACCTCCCTGAACTCAGTAAAACTCTAAAAACACCAAGAAAAAAAAAAAAAGGAAACAGTGGGGTTCAATTTTATTAACCCCCTAAAAATCACATAATAAAAAGATCAGAAACAGATGACCTTTGTCACCTGAAGCGAGAATAATTTTAATGGCTCCGGTGACTCCCTCATCCTGGATCCTGACTGGATCCAGAGTTAGAAATCCTAAAGCCATATGCATTACACAGCGCTGGGAGACGAGAAAGGAATCAATTATCCACAACCTGGATTTGGAAGACCTTAAACCACCTTGCTTCTCTGATTTCAGGATAGCTACGGCTGCATGATCCCTCCTGCAAGAGCAAAACCATTTGAAAAACTATCCCTTTAAGGTGCAATTGATTTAGCCATAAATAAATCCTGGAGGAAACAGCCTGCTCTTTGCCAGGAGGGCCAGCGTGCACGATGTGCATGTTCACACAGCGATATTTGATAGGACCCAGCGTTGGCTGGAAAATGTAATTTGCTCAGTGAAGCATGCCCATCCCTGGCCCCTGATTACTCACTGCTCCTTTTACAAATGCCCCAGCCCCTTGCCACTCGGTACTCATCAAGGTTTCTCTTACGCTGATAACAAATATTTATCAGATAGGTGATTATTCTTATTATAAAGAAAATGCACCGGCCAAACAGCCAGGTTGGTTCAATTATCAAAATTATGTCTTCCCCCTAGGTAATTTCTAATTGAGTAATTATGAGGATTACAAGGCTCATTGAGACTTTACTGGATACCAATGATGCATTAGTCTTTTCTTCAGTGAACCTTTTCTCTTGATATTTCTGCTACGAGAAAAGGTTAGTCTGTATCAGCAAGGTTTCAACTGAAAGGACATTTGTGCTCATCAGCGTTATCACTTCTGGTGGGCCTCGTTTTCATCAAGAGCTTTAAAATGAGCAGCCTCTGGGTTTTCTATAAACATCCAAAAGGCACTAACATGAAGTCTTTTGCCGCGGCCTCTGAGTGGGTCGGAGATAGAAGCGGGTTTCCATTTCTGCCATCTTTCAATTACTGCTCCTACCCCAGGTTCAAGTTCTCAGGTCTGTGCCCTGTAGGCAAAGGGAATGGCTATTCTTATCTCCATGGGAGTGCAGTGCAGCTTGGCTCCTTCAAATAGATAACAAAAGCAAATGATTATAATTTCTCTAGATTCAAATTTAATCTTGGCTGTGCATCTAAGTACATGATGAACACAATTCTTTATTGCTCAACCAGAGAAAACAGTATCTTGATAAAGCCCTTGCAAAATGTGAATAATAAATAATGATCTATAAGGGGCATCTGTTTGTGAAAAGAAGAGAGGTAAAAAAAGATACACACTGGGACATAAATTGCCTCCTTATAGTCCTCAGAAATTAAGTGCATCATAGTCGTCGATCTTTATTACTGTCTTCTGCTAGGAAATATAGTTGTCCTTCAATATTCCCTGGGGACTGGTTCCAGGAACCCCAGTGGTACCAGATTCACAGACGTTCAAGTCCCTGACACAAATCGACATAGTATTTTTATAGAATCCACACACATTCTTTGAATACTTAAAATCATCTCTAGATTACTCATGATACCTAATTAAAATATAAATACTACGTTAAAAGTTGCTATACTATATATTGTTTAGGGAATGACGGTAAGAATAAAGTCTGCACATGCTCTGCACACATGCAGGCATCCATTTTTTTTCCCCAAATGGTTTCCAGCCATGGTTTGTTGAATCCAGGGGCCTGTGAATAAGAAGTGCCAACTGCATTAATAAAAACAAGTTTGGATGGTGCCTGAGTAGCAAACAAAGGGATTGTGTGGGAGGCAGCATGTTGTGGAAAGGACGTGATGTAAATTCCTGGATACAAACTCGATGACAAGGTCTCCTTAGCCATTCCCTCTATTTCCATAGTAGTTTCTTCAACTATTTTTTTTTTTTTTTTTTTAAAGATGGAACCTTCATTTACTAGGGCTACTTTAACAAAGAACCATAAACAGGGTGACTTAAACAGCACAAATGTATTTTCTTCCTTCCTGGAAGATAGAAGGTAAGTCAAGGGGTCAGCAGGCTGGCTCTTCCTGAGGGCTACGAGGAAAGAATCTGTTCCAGGCCTCTCTCTTTGGCTATCCAATGGCCATCTTTTCCTGGGTCTCTTCACATTATCTTCCCTCTGTGGATCTCTGTCTCTCTGTCCAAATATCCGCTTTTTATAAGACACTAGTCCTTTCGGATTAAGGCCTGCCTTACAGACCTCATTTTAACTAATTACATCTGTAATGGCCCTATTTTCAAATAAGGTATTTAGGTTGGTGCAAAAGTAATTGCAGTTTTTGCCATTACTTTCAATGACAAAAACCACAAATTACTTTTGCAATACTAGGTTTTAGGACTTCAACAGATGAATTTGACACAATTCGATACATAACACGTGGACTGGCAAAAATCTCTAAGTTCCCACTTGGCTCCAAAACTATGTGAGTTTTTCTCTTAATCGTTCAGAAAAAACAACTCACAATTTTTTTTAAAGTCAAAAATAAGGGTGGGTTTGTCTAAATTCCATTAATTATTCTCAATCATGAAATTATCCAGCTAATTCCTTACTCTTTGCTGTTCTCTTTAAGACAGATGAAGTACTGGCAGATTCCCCCTCTGGCCTGAGTTGCCACTTTTGGCTGTTGCAGGAGCAGTTGTTACATGTGGCTGCAGCCCTGACCTTTCTCTGTCACCCATGCCCGAGGTCAGATCCTGCCACTGCAGCTCTGAAAGACCAGAGACTTCATTTTATTTCATTTATTTTTTATTAGAATAAATCACTTTCCTAGGTGTTTTTATTGTGTGTGCACTTTTTTTCTTGAAATCCAGGAACTGAAGCAGGCT
The DNA here is from genome assembly GCF_008728515.1 of Papio anubis. Classification (NCBI taxonomy): domain Eukaryota; kingdom Metazoa; phylum Chordata; class Mammalia; order Primates; family Cercopithecidae; genus Papio; species Papio anubis. Next base: position 19,958,973 of record NC_044994.1, read on the forward strand.
TCCAAAGCACACAGGGGATGGTCTAACACCATATGGTGCTGACATTAAGCTTTATATTGTGCGACTAATGGCTTAACTCGGGGCTTCAGTGCAGTTTAACGTTTTTAATATTCATGCATTGCACTAGTGTGTGCGAAGTATTATATATCTAATATATAGATATATGCACTAAATATTCTCAGTTGTTGACATAGACAGGGCGGGGTGGAAGGCACTTTGCTCTGTAGATAGAGGTCCTGGCGAGGGAGAGCTGTTGTAATTATCTTAGAACTCACCTTTGGTTCATCTCACTTAAAACCAAAAATGTGGCTGCCCTAAAGTGGTGAAGTGTTTTTTTGTTGTTGTTTGGTTGTTTGTTTGTTTGTTTGTTTTTGAGACAAGAGTTTCACTCTTCTCACCCAGGCTGGAATGCAATGGTGCGTTCTCTGCTCACTGCAACCTCCGCCTCCCGGGTTCAAGTGATTCTCCTGCCTCAGCCTCCCCAAGTTGCTGTGACTATAGGCGCCAGCCACCAAGCCCGGCTAATTATTTTTGTATTTTTAGTAGAGACGGGGTTTCGCCATGTTGGCCAGGCTGATCTCGAACTCCTGACCTCAGGGGATCCGCCTACCTTGGCCTCCCAAAGTAATGGGATTACAGGCATGAGCCACCGAGGCTGGCCTCAAAGTGTCCTTTTTTTTAAGAGAGATTTTTGGTATTCTTAAAAGGATTTTTTTTCTTTATTATTATTATTATTATTATTATTATTATTATTATTATTTTACAAGATGGAGTCTTGCTCTGTCGCCAAGAGTGGAGTGCAGTGGCCTGATCTCAGCTCACTGCAACCTCCGCCTTCTGGGTTCAAGAGATCCTCCTGCTTCCGCCTCCCGAGTATCGCTGGGACTACAGGCACAGACCACCATGCTTGGCTAATTTTTATATTCTTAGTAGAGACGGGGTTTCACCATGTTAGCCAGGCTGGTCTCAAACTCTCAACCTCATGATCCGCCCACCTTGGCCTCTCAAAGTGCTGGGATTACAGGCGTCAGCCACCGCGCCCAGCCCAAGGATTTATTTTTAAATGGAATTTGCTAGTGTATGTAAGTCCCTCAACAAGAAAAATAAGGCTTCCTTATATAGGCTGAGCCAAAGACTCCACATCTCCAACATATATTCATTTTGTTCAGAGTCTACAGCAAAAAAGATTTAAGGAAGGAAATGATGTACAAAACCAGTGTTTGAAATGTTCACTTTTTTTAACTTTGGGAAGTAGCTTTTACTCAATCAGATACAACAGTTACAGTGACCCAGCAAGAATTGGATATTCGTTTTATTTTTGGATGAAAAATGAAGTACTGAAACATTTCATTATGGCCATGGGTCCTACACTCATTCTTAACCTGCACGCTCTGGTTTCTCTGCACGCACAAGGCCCTGGTGCCCTCCTCAGCACACACCTGATAGATAGGCTCTGTTCCTTCCCAGAGAAAATTCCTCAAGTTGTCCTTGGTGACTCCTGGTCTGGGGATGGTTATTACCGAGTCATACCTTTAAAGTGTCATGAAAGTGTCAATTTGTGGTCATGAAAAATTGGGGGCCAACTTTTAAATCTACAGATATTGCTAATTTGGAGTGGAGCTGAACAGATTGGTAAATAAATCCTGTAGTGACGAGAAGAGTCAAAGTATAGGAAAGGGGATGATGGGATTGTCTTCCCCTCCTAAACAAGGAAGTATAATTATGTGAACACTGCCTGTCACGCCTTCTTTGAAAGGGACTATGTAGAGTTACATTTAGTATGTTTAGCATGAAAGCCTATGAATGTTGAAGATGGGTGAGCTAAAAGTGGAAAGAAAATAAATGACATATTAATATATAATGCAGTAAATTCCGAATGTGGGTAAATTTATTTTTTAATTAGCCCACCTAAAGCTCCAGAAAAATAATTTTCCAGGTACTCATTAAAAATTAAAATATAATGGTGAAAAATAAAATCCTACCCAATTGTCACATTTGTTTATGAAATGATGAAAAAATAATGCTTTTCAGAATTTAATAAATATGTAGAGAAGCATCAAATTTTTATTTAAAAAGGCCTTAGCAGTCCTACTCTGTTATTTTCTAGGTAACCAAGAGTTCATTAATTTACATTTTTAACTTAAGTATTACATGAATGCACAAAAGTATTTAGCAAAATAAATTATGAACTTTTTTGAACATGTAATTAATCTTTAAATAAGGATGAATTAAACTAAATGAATCTTAGTTTTATCTTCAAGTCAACCATCTTGTTATTTCAATAAGTTTCTTGTTTAAAAGAAATTAAAGAGTAAACAGGCAACCTACAGAATGGGAGAAAATATTTGCAAACTATGACGCCAACCGAAAGACTAATATCCAGAATCCATAAGAAGCTTAAATCAATGAGAAAAAAAAAAAACATTAAAAAGTGAGCATAGTACATGAAGAGACACTTCTCAAAAGAAGATATACAAGCAGTCAAAACAATATGAAAAAATGCTCCACATCACTAATCATCAGAAAAATGTAAATTAAAACTGCAATGAGACACCAACTCATACCAATCAGAGTGGCTATTATTAAAAAGTCAAAAAATAACAGATGTTGGTGAGAATGTAGAGTAAAGGGAATACTTATCCACCATTGGTGGGAATGTAAATTTGTTCAACCCCTATGGAAAACAGTAGGAAGATTTCTCAAAGAACTAAAAATAGAACCACCATTTGACTCAGTAATGTCACTGCTGGGTATCTACCAAAAAAAAAAAGAAACTATCAAAAAGACACCTACACTTGTATGATTATTACATCACTATACACTATTCCATAGCAAAGCCATGGAATCAACCTGTGTCCATCAATGGTGGATTGGATTTTTTTTTAATGTGGTACTCATATACCATGGAATACATACCACCATAAAAAAGAATGAAATCATGACCTTTACAGTAACATGGATGAAGCTAGAGGCCATTATCTAAGTGAATTAAGAGCAGGAACATAAAATCCAATACTGCATATTCTCACTTATAAGTGGGAGCTAAACAATGGGTACATATGGACGTAAAGATGGAAGCAATAGACACCGGGGACTCCAAAAGAGGGGGAGGCAGGAAGAAGGGGAAGCGTTGAAAAACTACTTATTGGGTACTATGTTCACTATTTGAGTGATGGGTTCACTAGAATCTCAAACCCCAGCGTTACCCAATATACCCATGTAACAAACCTGCATATGCACCCCCTGTATCTATAATTTAAAAATAAATAAATAAATAGAAGACATGATAATGATTACCTTGGCACATGAGGCAAAGATAGTGATTTTTAAATAATATTAGAGATTAATTTTGTATGTTTTTGAATTTTATATAGATATTATATATCCTTTTTGTCTACATTTTTCATTCAACATTTATATAATTTACTTACATTGTCGCATTTAGCATTAATTTATTCTGACTTTATGTAGTATTCTATTGCAGAATTTATCATTCATTTTTCTATTCTACAATTGACAGATTGTTTTCTATTTATGACTATTAAAAATAATTCCAAAAATGAAATATGTATTATTGTGCATGTATTTTTGCACATATGTATATATTTCTGCTGTGTATGTACCTAGGATTGGAAGCGCTGATTTGTGAAGAATACATCCATTCAATTTTGATAGAAAATGCTAGTTTTCCATTATTAATGTATGAGAGTTCCACTGGCTTTAGGTCTTCAGCAGACTTCGGGAATGCAGCAAAAGTCATATTTACAGGCAAATTTGTAGTTGCTTATACATTAATTAGAAAAAAATGGTTGAAAATTAATTAAGCATTCATTTTATGCAGTGAGAAAATTAAACTCACATGTTTAAAAATTAAACTCTCCTTGTTAATCCTAAAGAAAATGAAATGAAAGAAATAAACAATAAGAGGAGAAAGTTGTGAAACAGAAAAACAAAATGCAACATGGAGAATCAGGATAATAAAAAGTTTGCAAAATCAATCAAGAAAGAAGAGAGGGGTCCAACATCAGAAATGGAAAGGGAGTCCTCATTACAGAACCTGTTGTACCTTCATTAAAAATATCATAGGAGTGGGAGCTAAGCTATGAGGACGGAAAGGCATAAGAATGATAAAATGGACTTCGGGGATTTGGGGAAAGGGTGGGAGGGAGTGAGGGATAAAAGACTACACATTAGAAACAGTGTACACTGCTCGGGTGATGGGTGTACCAAAATCTCAGAAATCATCACTAACGAACTATTCATGTAACCAAACACAACCTCTTCCCCAAAACCTATTGAAATAAGTAAATAAAAATAAAAAGACGTAAGAGACATGACAACCACATTTTATACATGATTGGTGATTCAACCCAGGATCGTGGAAAATTATTATAAAGAATATTGTTGAAACAATTAATAAAATTTGAGGATGAATTGCATTTTAAATAATAGCATATAAGTGTATCAATGCTTAGTTTCCCACATTTGATAATCAAATAATGGTTATGTAATGGAATGTCTGTTCTTAGGAAATACATCTTGAAGCATTTCAGAGCAATTGATTATGATAGATGCAACTTTTACCCAAGTGAATTAGAAAAAACATATGTATACATGCTTATGTGTGTGTATTTTTTCTGAATCATTTACATGTATACATAAGTATATATGATGTGTGTATATACAAAATAAATATATGTTTGTATGTATGCATAAAATAACTAAATATATAAAAAATGAAGTAAAAATAATAAATAGGCCAGGCGCAGTGGCTCATACCTGTAATCCCAGCACTTTGGGAGGCCAAGATGAGTGGAGCACAAGGCCAGGAGTTCAAGACCAGTCCGGCCAACATAGTGAAACCCCATCTCTACTAAAAAAAAAAAAAAAAAAAAAATACAAAAAAATTAGCTGGCATGGTGGTGTATACCTGTAATCCCGTCTACTCTGGAGGCTGAGGCAGGAGAATCGCGTGAACCCGGGAGGTGGAGGTTGCAGTGAGCAGAGACTGTGCCACTGCCCTCCAGTCTGGGTGACAGAACGAGACTCTGTCTCAAAAAATAAATAATAATAATAATAAATATATATACATATAAAGTATATACAGGTAGAATATTGAATATATTCATATGAATCTGAATGAGGGGTCTATGGGAGTTCTCTGTATTATTCTTACAGCCTTCCTATAAATATGAAATTATTTTACAATAAAACATTTTTGAAAATGTTAAAAAAATAAGAGGATAGCATGAATAACTTTATGCCAATACATTAAAAATTATCAAAATATTAGCAATTATTTTTGTTGTTATTTAAGAACAATTAAGGAAAATCATATGACCTATCTCTTACCCTGAGTCAGTTTTAAATAAAGTCGTGCCTTCTGTAGTCCCTCAGTGTCGTTGCTCTTCGGCTGTGTGACATGTCAAGAAGGGTGAGAAGTTTCTGTTAGGACAGTAGAGTTCATATGACATGGTATACTGCAGTTTTGTTCTGGAATTCAGTTCAGTCTCTGACAATTGTAATTGCAGTTTCATTAAATGAATGGTTTTCTGTGGCTCTATAGTAAAATGGTGAGACAGCGTATTGTAGTGAAAAAGACAGGGTTGCTGATGGTAGTCAAATCTATATTCAAATGCAAGTCCTCTGTATCCCAGTTGTATAATGTCTTGGATGAGTTATTAACACTCCGAACCTCAGATTTTTCATGAGTGAAATGAGGATAATACAACCAACCTCACATGCTTGTCCAGAGGTATAAAAACAGTTCTGATATTTATATTTTACTCTGTTTCACTAACATCTATTTTTCTATTAAAACTAACCTAGAAAAGGCCTAAAACAAAAAAGGAAAATTTATAAAACTATCATTTGGAAACTGTATTTTTCTTGATGGTTATACAGAGTGGGACTTTTCTTATTTCTTTTATGAACACCAAACTGCTATTCTTTCAAAATATGTAGATAATAAGAACGGTCTTCCTTACCTAATTTTATTTCCGAGTTTTTGGCAACACTGATTACTTTTTCTAGAGTAGGCTTTGTAAGGGAATATAATGTGCCTCTGTGTTTTGTGGGGTTTTGCTTTGTTTTGGTTTGTCTTTAGTTACTAGCACAGTGCCTGAGTGAAAGACCCTCAAATAAACTCTCCTTGGAAAAAAACTGAATTAAAGGAAACGTGTTCAAAGCAGTTGTATGTTATGGAAATTGTTCATAAGAATTTCTATCACTCTAGAAATTATATATTACACTTCAGAATTCCAGAATCTTCGAAAACCAAATTTATTAGTAAACATTGTATTTTCTAAAAATATATTGTAATAAAGACAAGTCCCTAAAATAGAGATTCCACATGCATTATTCATATAGAAGATAGTAGCCCATAATTCTAGGGTTTTTAAGATTTCTTCTTGATCTAAAATCCTTACCTTGACCAATAAATTTTAGATGTCTAAGCTGATGTCTTAAAAATGTAGGTCTTTTTTTATTAGATTTCACTGTGATTTACTTAGGTATCTATAAAGGCATTAAGCAAATACTGGGTCACATGTCTCTGTATCCAGAATTTCCCATAAATTGGGGTGCGGGCACCCTGGTAATCAAGTGGTGGCATTAAAAACTTTGTCAATTTTCTACTTTCCTTTTGTTTGGTTTTTGAAGGGACTTATTTCTATGAGTAAATATGCCAAATTTGTTTTAGTCAAGGTAGCATAAGAAGGATGGTCAACTGAGAATGAAAAAATCATTGTAAATAGTAGCCCAGACCATATAAATTCGTAGGTCAACTATTTTGTGCTATTCTCTTAACCCTTGAAAACGACTACATCTATAGATGAAGTAGTCTTTTACCACATTCATGATATATATTTAATTCCTGAAGTCTGTGATCTTCAGTAGGAACTGTGAGAATGCTCAAAGGAGGATTCTAATGGGGGGCGGGAAGGCATTGGACTAAAAAATGCAAATACAATCTGTGATCTTGCAATAATCAGCAAATCATTTTTAATGCAGTAAAGACCTCTAAATTTTATAGAGGCTTTTAAATTAACATATAATTAGAATGAAAAACTACATATGTTAGCTTATTCATTATTGATGGGATATATAAAAATCATAGTCACAAAATGATGTCTATGTATACTGTCACTAGAAAAATTAGCAGTTTGGTGTTTCTAAAGAAATACTGTCAGTGCCAATCTCTATGGCAGGAAAGAAAAATTTAGTATTCATTTTCAAATGATCACTTTATTATTTTTCTCTATCAAGAAAAGTCTCTAGGAATTACAGTATTATTTTTAATGTACATGGTGAGTGACCACAACTTTTCTTTCGGATAGTCATAGTTCTGTTTCATGATGCTCTTAACATAATGTTGGCAGCAGAAAAGTCTTCCAGGTGCACCTGCAGAGACCAGATGGCTCTCTGCTCCTCTTCTTGGGAGTGGGTCTCGGTTCCCAGCATGTTATCACCCTTTCCTGGGAGCAAAGCACCAGGTGTTTCCCAGGCTTCGTTTGCATTCCATACGCACTTCATGCTCTTTTGCTTCCAAACGTGCACAGAACTATTCCTTACTCCTTTTGTATTGCTAATGTTCGTTTATTCTTCTTCAGATTAATTTTGTGACCCTGAGAAAAATTAGTGGGCAAGGGTGAATGAAAGGGTGTGAGATTGCTCAAAGGACAGCACTAGCTGGAAGGGGAATGGAGAAATTTCCACCAGTTTACACTGTAGCTGAGAGAGTTATGGGAGAAGTTTTAAAGTGAAAACATATCAAAGAAAAAAAGGTTTATTATTTCTGTTATTCTTCTTCTCAGTGGTCTTTCTATAAGCTAAGTTCATACAAACTTTCAAACATACAATCTAACCATAATCCATTTTATTCAGTCAACATCCTCCTGACCATCACTGAAATTAAATAGTATAGGGGTGGGTAATGACTAACCCTTAACCAAACAATCAACATGATGAGGAGTGCTGTTCTTTGGAGGAAACTTTACCTCTCTGAGTACCATGATTTCAGGAATCATTTCATGTAAGGATGCTATCCTTGGTAGTTAAGCTGAAATAAAGTAACTCAGGCAATATGCATGACTTAAAACTCAACTTGGCTTAGCTTCTTGGGAAGCTTCACTATGGCCTTTCTTATTGATTCTGGCAACTCTCCAGATTTCAAAGTATCATTAAAAACTCTAAGAAAAAAAACTATGCATGTCAGGCATAACTTTGTCAAAAGTAAGCTGAAAGCCCATCTGGCTCCAGTGTCTTATTGAATTTGTCACATTTTATAGGTAGTTGAGTTTCTTTCCTAATAATCAATCTCTCCAAGGGATGACAAGAGTTACTTCATTGTATAAGCAAATTGCTACAGTTGGTTACCTCGACATGACATTCTCTCTCCCAGAACTTCATTGCTTACATAAATTTCTAAATTTTTATTTAGAAGATCCAAATTTTAACTCTCCAGTGGCCCTCAAGTGGATCCATCCTATGTTTACCATCAACCAATTCCAAGCAGCATGTATTAAACAACCTCCTAACTCACCGCCTCACATAAACTGTACCCACTTCAATCCGTTCTCATACTGGAGCCACAGTGATACTTTCAGAACACAATTTGGATCACACTTTCCTCACCATAACCTCTACTTTCTACCCTTCCCTACCTATTTCCTCTTAAAACACCTCTGTGATCTCCTGTTAGTGTGGCTTCCGAGTTATTGCCTGGTCTCACTTCCACCTGTCTCTCCCTTTGTCTCATCCTGCCCTCACTGTTCTTGGTGCTTTGCTCATACTGACCTTTCATTTTCTCTAGTGATCATTAGGTATCCTCCCTACTTGACAACCCACCCAATATCATGGATTTTGCTGCTGCTACTCATCCTTTGCCAGAATGTTTACCCTCCTACAACCCCTCACTGAGTTAACTCTGCTTACCCTTCCAATCTCAGCTCAAGGAAGCCTTTCCCATCCCTTCAGAATATGTCAGATCTACTATACTACTTTCAGTCAACATCCTCTACCTTTCCTTGTGCTTATCACCAGTTTATATATTTGTGTACTTATTTGAATAATGTCTTCTTCCCCCCTAACTTCTAAGCCTCAACTGCAAGAGACCATATTCTATCTTCTCATCATTATATCCTCAGCAATCAGAGAGTTCTGCTCATAGACTGGGCACTCAAGACATGAATGAATGAATGAATGAATGAATGAATGAATGAATGCCAAGAAAGGATTATATTTTCTCTGTTCCTTTACCTTTCTGGTTTTTACCCCTAAAAGTAAAATATTCTTATTCACCTGACAGATTTTAAAACTTGCCATGCTCATACTTAAAGTGATGGATATTGGCATTGTTTGCAAAAATAAAATGCTTGACTACATGGTAGGCATGAAAAAAACCTTTGATGAGTAACAGAAACTTCTCTATGTATCTAGCTAGCAAACCATTTGCCTACATTTGTGGGCAGGGGTAAAATATAAACATATTAATTCCCTTTATATCATGAGAGACAAGGTCTAGTAAACCAGAAAATGTCCCTTTGCTTTTTACCTTACAAGCGTTCTTTTAAGCCGAATTTGTCCCAGACAATACATGACTAAGATACACAGGTGAAATAAGCACCATCCCTGCTCTCAAGAAGTTCCCTCTCTTACGAAGTTCCCTCTCTTACCTAGCTCTACAACACCTCTATAGGACTGAAGCAACCTTCCAAAATTTGAAGTTTCACACCAAAATTTCAAACGTGAAGCTCTTTATCTGCCAATATATTGTATCATAAATATATTCAGGTTCTACAAACAGAAAATGTTTGTTTCCATGTTGGGAAGTTTTAAATATATATTTAATAGTTGCTCAATCAACATGAGCTGAACGGACTGATTGATTAGGTCTTATGGTGACTTTAAAGTGAAATTTTACCACCATTTTCCTTTATCTTCCTCAGCTCACACAAATATTCTTTTAAAAGTAATGGCATGCAACTGTAGTGGATATCATTCAACTACATGCGAGTCCACTTAACAGTTACGAGAAACATATTGCACAGATCAGAATATCTTGGTTGAACATTCCCACTCCCCTCATTGCATACATAACCTTCAGAAAATTCAAGATTTCTTTATATTCCTTTTAAATATTTCAAAATTTCTTTTTCAGAAAAGAGATTGGCAACTTCAGATTGGAAGTGGATCATAGCAGGAGTCCAAGCCTATAAATCAGGTATGGAATAGATCAAGGTATTCAGAAGTCCAAGAATGAGCAACTCTCATTGAGAGATGGTTTTTCAGCTATAAAATGGAGTAATAATGATTGTGCTTTCTTCAAGTGTCTTTGTTAATACTTGGAAAGTGTTTTAATATGATATTAAAAAGGTGTTTTGGGACCTGGCGTGTGGCTCACGCCTGTAATCCCAGCACTTTGGGAGGCCGAGGCTGAGGTGGGCGGATCACTTGAGGTAAGGAGTTCAAGACCAGCCTGGCCAACATAGTGAAATCCTGTCTCTACCGAAAATACAAAAATTGGCCAGGTGTGATGGTGCACACCTATAGTCCCAGCTACTTGGGAGGCTGAGGCAGGGGGATTGCTTGAACCCAGGAGACAGAGGTTGCAATGAGCTGAGATCATGCCACTGCACTCCAGCCTGGGTGACAGAGTGAGACTCTGTCTCAAAAAAACAAACGAAAACAAAAACCTGTTTTGGAAGAAAAAATGTGATGGGTGTTGTCGGTGCGGGAGTAGGAGAATGCAGTTTATTCTCAACAAACATCCAATCACAGCTTTTCAAGAAAGTGGAAATTCAAAGGGATTTTATTTTCAAAGCTTATTTAAAAAGTGAAAAGAGGCTTGCATGATTATGTGTTTTATATAGCATTCCTAAGCTATTTATCAAGGCACATAATTGAAGAAACATGATAACAGCTGGTACTGGATAGGAATCACTGTACTTAATTAAAAAGTAGATGTAGATACTGGCAGCTTTGGTTTCACAAGATACCTGTTCTACCCACTGAGGGGAATTTAAATTCCACTTAGTACGATCAGTACATCAATGTACAAAAGCATGTTGTAAGCAGATACTCCCCAGGAAGGTAGAAGACCATCTACAGTTGAAGGGAAAATGGACAAAGAACAGTCATCATTTTTATTCAAATTAGTTTTTTAAATTATTTAAGTTGTGTTAGTTTTGACTATCAAAATATATGTTCATTTTTATATTTAGAGAATTAGTAAATGCCTAGGAAATAAATGATATTTACCTATGGAGCTACAACAGTACAACAAACCACTGTTAAAATACTATTGCATTTCCTTCCATTTTTGTATCTGCATATATGCATTTTAATTCTTGAAAAACTGTGATGATGTTATATATTCAGTTTTTGGGTAGGAGTTAAGTTTTGGTTTGGGTTTATACACCAATTCAAAGTCAAGGTCATATCTATAAAAACTTTATCTTATTTCCTGAACTATTTTTATAAAACATGCTTTTAAAAGCTATATAACGTTTAATTATATAGTTTTTTTTGTTGTTGTTGTTTTGGTTTTTTTTGTTTTTTTGTTTTGAGACAGAGTCTCACTCTGTTGCCCAGGCTGGAGTGCAATGGTGCAATGTCAGCTCATTGCAACTTCCACCTCCCAGGTTCAAGCAATTCTCTGCCTCAGCCTCCCAAGTAGCTGAAATTGCAGGCGCCCACCACCACGCCCGACTAATTTTTTGTATTTTTAGTAGAGACGGGATTTCACCATCTTGGCCAGGCAGGTCTTGAACTCCTGACCTCATGATATGCCCGCCTTGGCCTCCCAAAGTGCTGGGATTACAGGTGTGAGCCACTGTGCCCAGCCAAGTTATGTTTTTTTAACCCTTTTCTTCATTGTAAATACTTAGGTGACTTTTAAGATTTTTTTTCTTTTCATACATTGCTAGGTCTCTCTAATTATTAAAAGAAATCTCTAAAAGTAGACCTTAGGGGTTAAAACATTTATATATCACAAAAGCATTTTTACATTATTACAAAATTGTTTTCCAGACCATTAGTACTCCCATCAATAGTGCTTAAAACTGTCTGTTTCACTAAAAATTAACATAATTTAATATTAAAATTTTTCTCTCTATCCGTTTCTTGAAAAATTATAAAATTTTATTATTTTAATGTGTATTTTTAATACTAATGAGATTGCACAGTTTTGTACATGTACCTTCTTTTTGCAAACTATTTTTATATTCAATTTGCTTATTTTTCAATAGGGGATGTGAGTTTTTTTCATATTAATCTATAAACACACAAGATATGAAACATATTAAGTGATAATTTTTGAAATATCTCAATTTTTATTCCTACTTTAATTTTATTCAGAGTGCTTTTTGACATTAGTTCGTGCAATACAGTCATGCAATGAGAACATATTCTGGGCAATGCTTCATTAGATGACTTTGTCTTTGTGTGAACATCAACAGAGTATACTTACACACACCTGAATGGTCTAGCCAACTACACACCTAGGCTATTGGGTATAGCCTATTACTCCTGTGCTGCAAACCTGTCATGGTATATGACTGTACTGAATAGTGTAGACAATTTTAGAACAACGGTACGTATTTTTCTAACTGAACATATCTAAACATAGAAAAGGTCGAGTAAAAATATCGTATTATAACCTTAAAGGGCCACCATTGTGTATGTGGTCTGTTGTTGACTAAAATGTTGTTATGGAGCAAATGACTCTAGCAACTGAAAGCTTGCTATGGACTTCACACTATTCTGAGCCCTGATAGTCTAGAAATGAACAAAAAGTCAAAACTCTGGACTTTGTAAAACTTGAACAAAATAGTAAAAAATCCTGGCCTTCAGGAAGTTTTAATTTTAGTTCAGAGGAAAGACAATAAATTTTAAAAATTGATATATTAGGAAGTGATGAATGCTATGGATAAAAGTGATAACAGCAAAGAGAAATAAAAGATGCTAGGGATGGAGGTTGCGATTTTCAGCAGTACTATCAGGGAGGATGACATTTGAGCAAACACTTGAAGGAGGTTGGAGGCGAACCAGGCAGAAGAAATAGTGAGTACAAAAGCCTACAGGTTAGATGCCACCCAAACTTAAGGAACAGGAAAAATGCTAGCATGGCTGAAATAAATTGAGGTTGGGATTTCATTGAAGAGTTATGGGCCCCAGAACACAAAGGGCCTAGTGTACATTTTTTGCCATTCACTTTGAGTGAGAAATGGACCACTGGAGAATTTTACATAGGTAAGTGCTATGATCTGACTTACAAGCTCATTCTGGGTGCTGGATTGGGAACAGGTGGAAGCTATTGCAATAATCTAAACAAAAGCTTGAACAGGGTGATAGTAATCTAGAATAATCACAACCTCTATATACACTGAGAAACAAGTGACAGAAATTACTCAAAGCAAGGTTTGGAAGGTGAATATGAAGCAATGCCCACTCTGGATTTTTTTATGTTTAAGTTCAGGGATAACGTGCTGGTTTGTAATATGGGTAAACTTGTGTGGTGGGAGGTTGTTGTACAGATTATTTCATCACCCAGGTATTAAACCTAGTACCCATTTGTTACTTTTCCTGATCCTCTTCCTCCTCCTCCCACCCCCCCAATCCTCTGATAGGCCCCAGTGTGTGTTGTTCCCCTCTATGTGTCCATGTGTTCTCATCATTTGGCTCCCACTTATAAATGAGAACATGCGGTATTTGATTTTCTGTTCCTGAATTAGTTTGATAAAGATAATGGTCTCCAGAGCCATCCATGTTCCTGCAGAGGACATGACATGATCTTATTCCTTTTTTTTTTTTTTTTTTTTGACTGCATAGTATCCTATGGTATATATGTACCACATTTTCCTTTTCCAGTATACCATTGGTGAGTATTTAGGTTGATTCTATGTCTTTGCTATTGTGAATAGTGCTGCAATGAACATAAAACTCTAGAGTTTTTAACCTGCAACTAGAAGGATGGAGTTGTCACTAACATAGATGAGAATGAATTCAGGAGGAACAGATTCAGGGAGAGAAACATGAGGAGCTGAGTTTTAGATGTGTCGAATTTGTGTCTTGTTAGACATCCATGAAGATGACCAGTAGTCATTTGGAAAAAAGTGACTCTAGGAGAGAAGGCAGAGCTAGAGATACTCATGTGAGAACTATCAGCAAATGGGTAGTATATAAAGCCAGGAAATTAGGTGAGATTACTAATGGAGTAATCATAGATATAAAAAGAAAAGATAAACAAAGGCTGAGCTCTGGGGAACTTCAACCAGCAGAAAAATGAGAAGTAGCCATTCAGGAGGAGGAAAGAGAGGAGACTTCTGAAATACAAAGAAAGAAATATTGCAAGAGAGTAGAGAATAATCACCAGGGTCAAATACTGGTGAGAGATTGGATAAGAGGGAGACTGACATTCAGGTGTGATGTGATTATGACAACATGGAAGTCTTCAGTGACTTTGACAAGAGAAGTTTGGAATGAGAGCCTCTTAGAACAAATGTGAAGGAAAATAGGAGGAAACAATTTGGAGACAACCGCTAAAAACACTAGGGAAGAGTTTCGTTGGAAAGGGAAACAGTGGTAGGTAGAGAAGAAGTGACTTGAAAGAAGGATTTTAGATCGGAGTAACATAGCATATTTTTCTGTTGATGAGGAAGATCTAGAGAGAATAAAAAAAGATTCAAAATAGAATAATAATGGAGCAACGTACCGAGTTGGAGAGAGACCCTAGGGTCTACTGTAAAATAGATATTTGGCTTTAGAAAGGAGCATGAACAGTTTATTGACAGTAACATAAGTGGAGAAAGAAGATGTGAAAATAAATGCTAACAGACGAGGAGAACATGGTAGACACTTGTAAGTCTTCTGATTGCTTCTGTTTTCTCAGCAAAATAAAAGGCAATTTCATCAGCTGAGAGTGACACATGCTTTAGTTTTAAATGGGGCAGATCTGTTGGGTCTGGTTTTTTTGTTTTGTTTTGTTTTGTTTTGTGATTTCTTCCATAACTTTTCAGCTTAGGAATCCTCTTCCATATTGAGGTCGGTTTTTAAAATCCCTGTATTTTCTCTAAGGTTTTGAATGTTATATATATTTTTTAATTTTTGAGGGATAATCAGATAATCAAGTCTAAGCAAGACACTAAACCCAGAATCTACAAATAAGCAATTGATAAAAGTTACTATTTAATAATATTTATGCCTGGCAAGAATATACTATAAAGAAGGTTAAAATATCAACCTAAAACTAAAACTGCGTCAGCTGGACTGTACTTGTGACTTGCTCTGCCTAACACAATGTGACAGCATGCCAGTTGTAATCCTAGGTCTCAAGAGTCTATGCTTCCACGTTATCTCTTGGAAACCTGTAACCACCACGTGAACAAGCCCAGGTTAGGTTCCTGGAGGGTAAAAGACCACATGGAAGAGAAATCAGTTGCCCTAGCTGAGTTTCCAGACACGTGAGAGCACATATCCTCTACACAGCCGCATTTGAATAAAACCGTAGAGTCAGCCCAGCAAAGACCAGAAAACTCACACAGCTGAGTCCAGCCTAAGTCATTAGCTTGCAGGCTTGTGAGCTAAATAGTGGTTGTTACTATTTTAAGCCAACTAAAGTTTAGTGGGCTTGTTCTGCAAACATGGCTAACTCATACATTTGTATGAGTATTTCTAAATACTGGAGAGAGAATAGAACAAGCTGACTCAGGGTCCTCAACGGTCTACAGAAAGAGTTAATTCTATAATGACAAATAGTCAGCTTAAAGCTGATGTTAATTGTAAGGCTAAGTGTGAACTTAAGACACCATTCCCCAAATTGTCCTCCATCAATAATAGTCCTACCAGATCGTCATGACAAGGGGGGTCGCTATGATAAAATAATTTTTTAAAAGGGTGCACACTACATTATACTACTGAAGCTTCTCAATATACATTAATATATAAAGCCTCTAACAAGTGGTTAGTTCATGGTCTGAAATCTAGTGATCATTCAACAAATGCTCAAGTACTTATCATTTTTATCATCATCATCATCATCATCATCATCATCATTACTTACTGGTTACAAATTAAATCTCAATTCAGAAACTTGAAACTTTATAGTTAATTGATTAGTCTCTCAGATTCTTGCAATCAGTTGACTTTAAGTTTCAGTCTAGATTTATAAAGTTACAAAACATTTTATTTCATAATTTTGGACATTTAAAGAAAAAATGAACTTGTATTGCTATGATGCTAGTAATTATACAGCACATATTTCTCTCAAAAGTAGGTCATAAGTAAGTAGATGCAATTTCTATTAATAGCCTATAGAACTAGAGTTTTGTGAAACTCTGGAATTCTCTACTCTGAGGTGATGATGGCTAAATGGAAAATGTCACCGGTGAAATATTCTGCTCTTTTAAAGACTGCACAAGGAAAAGGCAGATAAAAGTTAATTATCTTACTTCCCACCAAAGACATGAAGAACCATGAAACAAAGTTTTAAAGTAACCTGAAAGTCCCCTTAAAAATCCAGTTGTGATAAATGTTAGTGATCATGCATTGAAACAAAGAATCTTTACTGGGGAAGAAAGGAAGAGAGTTTTCTCAGAGTTCAATTTAGTCTACAAAAGCACTCACCGTTTTTGGAACACATGATCATAAACACAGGTTTCATCTCATGTCTTCTCATTTAAGCATTTCCCATTCTTTAAATTCTTCCTTTTGGCATTTGATTCTCATTGATTATTCTGTATTTATGTGTTTTTTTTCTGCCTTTAGTTGGTAATCAAATTGTTACAAATCCATTAATTTTTTTTACCTTATAGCCATTCTTAAATTTAAAACACTTGGTAGTCCTTACTGGTCAACAGAAATAAGAAATGCCCTAGATTTTGATGTTTACAGTAGTCCCCCTTTCTCCACATGTCCATGGACATGAATCATTCCTTCTCCCAGCATCTACATGCTGGGTGTGTCCACCTGTTACTCACATAGTAGCCATCTTGGTTAACAGATCCACTGTTGTGGTGTGCAGTGCTTGCGTTCAAGTCACCCCAACCGTGGACACCCTCTTCTCCTAACATCCAACCATGGAAAATGTCATGGCTACATGATCCAAGATCACCTGAAGCAGATGCTCTTCCTGAGATATTATCAAAAGGTCCACAGTAGCATAGCACTGTGTCATGATGCCTGTGTCATGTTATGCTATGTCATTCACCTCAGTACACAGGCATTTTATCATCTCACAAGAAGAAACGTGCATTCAGTAAAATAAAATATTTTAAGAGAGAGAGGCCACATTCAATTCACTCACTTATATTACAGTATATTGTAATTATTTCATTTTATTTTTAGTTATTGTGGTTAATCTCTTACTGTGCCTAATTTATAAATTAAACTTCAGCATAGGTATGTATGTATAGGAAAAAACGTAATATACATAGGGTTTGGTATCCATGGTTTTAGGCATCCACTGGGGGTCTTAAGAACTTGGAACACAGAAGATGTAACATATCTGGGGATAATAACAATTCAGCTTATGGCATTTAGATATAAGGTCCAATTAACACTAGTCATAGGGACTATGGAATAAGCTTATTCCACAGGTCACCCAAGCCCCCTATTCTTGCAAGTGTCTTTTTATCAGCTTCTGTACTCATTTGCTGGGGCTACCATAACAAAATACCAAAAACTGGGTGGCTTACACAACAGAAATGTATTTTCTCACAACTATGGAGGCTATAAGTCAGCAATACAGCTGGTTGGTTTCTTCTGAGGCCTCTCTCCTTGGCTTGTAGATGGTAACCTTCTCCAGGTTTTGACATGGTCTTCCCTCTGTCTGTTTCTGTGTTCAGATTTCCTCTTCTTTGAAGAACATCCGTCAAATTGGATTACGGCCCACTCTAATGACCTCATTGTAACTTAGCTACCTCTTCAAAGACCTTCTCTTTATTTATTTATCTATTTATTTTAGAGACAAGGTTTTGCTCTGTCACCCAGGCTGGAGTGCAGTGGTACGATCATGGCTTACTGTGGCCTCAAACTCCTGGGCTCGAGAGACCCTCCTGCCTCAGCCTCCTGAGTAGCCAAGAATACAGGCTACACACTACCATGCCCCGCTAATTTAAAACAAAAAGTGTGTAGAGATAGGATCTGTCTGTGTTGCCTGGTCTCAAACTCTTGGCCTCAAGTGATCCTCTCACCTTGGCTTCCTTCCCAAAGTGCTGGAATTACAAGCATGAGTCACTGTACCTGGCGAGGCTAATCTCCAAATACAATCACATTCTGAGGTATTGAGGGTAGGACTTCAACATATAGATTTTGAGGGAACACAATTTAGCCCATAACAGCTTCCTTCTCATTTTTCTCCTTAGCCATATTATGTAACCTCTTTGTTCTCCATCTGTTAAATAAGAATAATAAAACCCTTGGAAACAATGCTAGGAGCACAGTAAACTTAATGAATATTAGCTGACACTATGTTAGGCCATCTATTATAGTCTGTGTCTGGGAAATGAAGAGAATTATCAAGGGTGGAGAATAAACTGGAAAAAATAAAGCAAATGCTGCCCAACACAAACTAGTCTATAGTCTAGCAGTTAAGAGAACAGGCTCTAGAGTCAGATTCAAATGCAGCCCTCTTGTTGCAGGACAGGCAAGTCCCCAAACTAGGGCATCACCTAGATGGTTCTTGGCTTCACCCCGGAAAGAATTCAAGGGTGAGTCAGTGGTGTTCGACAGCAACTTTGACAGAAGTGGCAGGGTACAGCAGCAGCGGTACCACTCCTTACAGAGCTGGGCTGCCCATAGGCAGCGTGCCCAGAGCAGCAGCAGCTCAGAGGCAGGTCTGCAGTCGTATTTATACTTACTTTTAAGTGCATGCAAATGAAGGGGCAGGTTATTCAGAATTTTCTAGAAAAAGAGTGTACTTCTGGGCAGCTGTCATGGAAAAGGGCAGTAACCTCTGGACTTTGCCATGGCAGTGGAGAACTGACATAGCCCTGGTAGAAATGTCTTATGGGAAGGTACTTTCACGGCCTCCTGTTTCAACTAGTCTTCAATCTGGTCCGGAGTCAAGTCCCCGCCTCTTAACCTCATCGTCACTTATAAACCACATGACTTTAGTAACTGCTTTATCATCTCACATTTTAAGTTTTATATTCCTCATAAGACCATAATCCTCATAAGGTGGTGGTAAGGATCAAGAGAGATAATGCAGAAAGAGCACCATGAAGGTACTTGACACATGGTGGTATTGGACAACCAGCAGCCACTCTCAGTATTAATCATTTTCAGGATCATAAATAATCCGTTGCATTTGCACTTAGTTCTCTCATGCTTTGTTTTTCATCCAAAGAAATGAATAAATATTTATTAAACCAAACATGATTTTATTTCATTAAAAATGATTAGCCAAAGAAATGCATCCTTTTTGGTTAGAAAAAGAAAATAATGACTCTATAAATATACTGTGAACTCTAAGAGTGACCCCTGACTCAGACTGTGGAGTTTGGGTGAGAATGACGGGTCAAGGCAGGATCATAGATTGTAACAAATGTACCACTCTAGTGTGGGATGTTGCTAGTGGGGGAAGTCTGTGGATATACAGGGGAAGGAGGTACATGAGATAACTCTGTGCCTTCTGTTCAATTTTGCTGTGAAATTAAAATGGCTCTAAAAAATAAAGCTTACCACAAAAAAAAGTATTTTGGAATCCCTTTTTATATATTTTATAATGTAAAGGGACAAAAGGAAAAAGATATTTCTGAATTGCTATAAAGAAATCTACTACCAAGTTTATCTTCTATCAAAATGGAGAGAATAACATCTAAGTATATATTTTGGATGTTTTATTTGCTTCCAGATTTCTAAACACAACGATGTCATTTGCCTTTACCTAACTTTCTTAGAATTGAAATTCTATATATGATGAAATAAAACTCACTCTAGAACCAATACAATAGTTCTCAGAAAAATGAAATTATTCCTTTTCGTTGTGCTGTAGATGCCTTTAACAAGCTTCGATCTGCAGTTCACACGTCTTTCTAATAGCAGAGACTTTGGGGGATGAATGAAAACAATTGTATATCCAGTGGAAGAAAAATGGAGTAGGAGTCACTGGACAACCATGCTTTATTTATTCAGTTAAATCCATAGTTCCCTTTACCAAAAATTCACCAGGAAAAAAAAAAAAAAAAGGGGGGGGGGGGAATTAGGATGGCTATTCAGCAAATTTGTTTTATGAGCTTCTTTTGACTATACTTGCCATTAAGTAGAGATTTTTTAGAAATATATATATATATATATGTATAGTCTGGGTGCTGTGGCTCACAGCACTTTGGGAGGCCGAAGTGGGTGTCACATGAGCTCAGGAGTTCGAGACCAGCCTGGGCAACATGATGAAACTCCGTCTCTATGAAAAAATAAAAAATAAAAAATTAGCCAGGCATGGTGCAATACACCCATAGTCCCAGGTATTTGGGAGGCTAAAGTGGGAGGCTTGCTTGAGCCCAGGAGAGGTGGAAGTTGCAGTGAACTAGGCCACTCCAGCCTGGGCGACAGAGCCAGAACCTGGCTCAGAAAGAAAGAAATATATTTATGGACATCTTCAGTGTTCTACAAAGTAACCAGCATAAAATGAACTTAATACCTCTAAAGTTATATGTTTTACTTTATATCTCTATCAGAATCTTTGTTATTTCCATTATCAGAAATATCATTCTTTGTAAGGGAGAAAGAAAGAATTCCATGTATCTTTCCTGAAGGTAAAAAGACATAATAACAGTCCCTTAAATTCACACTCTAATTGTACCTGTTTTAATGAGCCTTCCTGAATACAGCAATGTCAGCATGCCATTTTATAAAGGATAAAATTATACTTTCTACTTGCTGAATTATTAATGATATTTAATTTCTCCAGCATTCACCTTTGATTTAAGGGTCATAATCAGAAATACATTTGCTAATTCACAGTAACAGAAATGGAAGAATTAGCCAACCACTTTCTTCAATATGTATACCCAATCTCTGCACTCCCCTAAGGACCTGTTTCAAACCAAGCATATTATTCAGAAAAATGCGGGGAAATGAGAAGAGTAGCCTTGAAGTTTAACTTCAGAGCGGTAAAGAAGCAATGTTGTTTTGAGGATACCGAAGAAGTGAGGCAAAACCCTTTCAAGTGCAGACAATCCTGTTTTAAGCATATATTTGTCACTCTAGAGTTCACCACAAAGGATAATCAGGATTTTACACCAGATATCAATGTATACACTTAAAATGAGTATCAGAGTATTTTTCTCAAGGCGGCCAAAGGCAATCCTTCCATTTCTGGCACTGGAGTTGGTTTAACTAAAGGAATAAAAGGATAGAGTGACCACATTTTTAAAAAACAAAGATAACTGGAGACATCTCTGAACAATAGAATGATCTCTTTAAAGGTAATTTCTATAAAAATTTCAGTGGTTGTGTGACTTTATATAACCTCTCTAATCCTGCAAGATTACATATGCAAAATTGTTCTTCTCTTTAAAAGAATAGGATCTGACTAATTTATGCCAGAAAAAGGGGATTTATTGTAATCTACAGGGACTCAGAGGGTCAAAAGAAAAGAAAGCAATCAGACCTTGAGAAGGCCAAGTGCGAGGGTAGCTTTGGAGAGCTCAACAAGCAGGAAGCACAGACCACCCTTTAGCTTCCTAGTTGAGATCATTTAGCTTTAGTTCTTCATTCCCTTGGGGATCACTGCTCAAAATTCATGTTATTGGAAGGTAATTCATCAGCACTAGCTTGGGACATGAGTATTTCCCTGTGGTAAGCTTGGAGAGCTGGGGTTGAGGGGTGGGGACAGGAATGGAAAGGGCTAGTAGAAGGGAGGAGAGTAGTTGTATTCAGAATACAAGTGAGAGTCACACCAGATCCCAGGCATGGAGGCAGGGTGGGACATCAAATGAGAGGCGAATGCTTGCATCAGCAGAAGGAAGGGGATACCTGTGTGTATGTCTGGGGACCCTGCCATCCCCTAACACACCCACAAAAAAAGGACAAAATTCAAATAAGCTACTTGGCAGAGTGACAAAAACATAGTCCTCAATAAACGTTAATCATAATGATGTATTCATATAGGACTAGAATACATAAACTCAAGAACACATTTCATTTGGAAAGTATGTCTTATTCATGCCCTTAAAACATTGTTTCAAGTATTTTCACCTAAACTATTTTTCAGTTTCTCTATACTTTTCGGAAAAAGAATCATCTTCTACCTTAGCAGGAAATACAAGGCGAGAATTCCCTCAGAGCAGGTTCAAAGTCAAGCAGAAATGTCCTACATGTCACATTCCTCTTCAGTGCACAAGCTCCACAAAATTCTCCACAAAATTTCCACCTTCAGAGGGAAGTTGTCTTAGCAATTCCCCTCCCCCAAGCTAGGAGCCACTGATTTCATTCAGCTTCTATCAAAACCTCTCTTGGGTGCTTTCTCTGTACTGTTTACATTTGAACAGAAATAAGAATATAAGGGGGCGGGGGGAAGCTCTGACCTTGGTATTCCAACAGTTCTGAAGGGACAGGATTTGACAGGTGAAGAGTCTTCCTGGTCCTCTATTGGGTTGTTGCCACTTGGGAGAAAGAATTCCTAGGGAACAAACACATTGCCACAAATAACAACCTGCTCTAATAGAAGCCATTCTTCTTGCCTGCAAAGTCAGCGTGGAATTAAAATTCTCCCAAGTCATTCTGTTTTGAGTTGCTCATCTACCAGCTCCTCTAGTCTTTGTTTTCAGGGCCCAGTCATTGCATGACAGCACTGAAATACCTTATGCAACCTGCATTCTGCTACCAGCCCACTCTGGGTCATGCCCTCTGTGTTTGTTCCCTTGTATTTTGGTGATTGTGTTTCCTTCCTTCCCTCCTTCCTTCCTTTCCTCTCCCTCTCTGCCTCCCTCCCTCCCTCCCCTCTTCCCTCTCTCCCTCCCTCCTTCCTTCCTGCCTGCCTGCCTGCCTGCCTGCCTCCCTCCCTCCCTCCCTCCCTCTCTTCCCTCTCTCCCTCCCTCCCTCCCTCTCTTCCCTCTCTCCCTCCCTCCCTTCTTATCCTCCCTTCCTGCTTCCTTCCATCCCTTCTTGTTTTTCTACCCTCCTTTCTTCTTGCTTTCTTTCTCATTTTTAACTAGGCACAGACAAATTCTATACAAAATCCGGATTTGAGGAAGATGTAGTAGAGTGTAATAAAATTATTTAAGGAGGTAAGATTTACAGTGTCTGAGGCTGAGTCAGTCACTAACTGTCTGGGGGATGAGAAGAAAAATCTCTTAAGTTTTCTGAGCCCTAGTTTTCTCATAACTAAATGAAGATGGTTGTTTAAAAACATTAATTCACCAATGCCCTCCCACCCCAGCCAGTTCTGTGCCAGGCAATAATAGAATTTCCTGTTTCACATTGGTGGTAGGTGGTCTTTTAAAATTACAAGCCCCCTGTTTTCCTGCCAAGATGCTATAAGGTCCCTCCCTGTGCTCTGCTGTGAAGAATTCCTTCACTAGTGTCACTGCATGTTACCGATGGAGTGAACTGTTCCTTTCTTCAGGGGCTTCTGGGCAAAATCAAGGTTGGGAACCCCTGGTCTAGACAAGCTCCAAAGTCCTTTCCATCTCTGACATGGATTCTCATTAGGTTTGAGCTGGTCACATTCTTTCAGGATTAATCAAAGACTCCTCTCATTCTAAGAGAAGATTATATGTCAAGAACATCCACTTGGGTTATCACAGCTTTTAGAGGAGGAAATAAATAATAAATAGCACAGGACTAGGATAACTCATGCAAAACTGCTTTCTTCATATGGCTCTCTTCTCTTCTCTCTCTGGTCTCCCATGTGTAACTACTACAGTAGGACCTCTCTCTGCTTTTAAAAAGCAGAGTGGGACTAGGGAAGGCTTCAGAGAAATGAAGGCATGGGCTAGTCTACTCATGGACCCTTGTGCCACAGCCATGGAATAACACAGCTCAGTAGCATAGGATGAGGAGAAGACAACCAGGGATTCAGGGCTGAAACCCAGGTGAGTACGAAGATCATGCGTCTAAGGACAGGCATGATGGCTCTCGCCTGTAATCCTAGCACTTTGGGAGGCTGAGGCAGGTGGATCACCTGAGTTCGAGACCAGCATGGCCAACATGGCAAAACCCTGTCTCTACTAAAACTACAAAAATTAGCCAGGCTATTTTTTCCCAGCTGCGCAGGATATTATAGCCGGACTATATTATCCCAGCTACTCAGGAGGCTGAGGCAGGAGAATTGCTTGAACCCGGGGAGCAGAGGTTGCAGTGAGCCAAGATCACGCCACTTCACTTCAACCTGGGCAAAAGAGTGAAACTCTGTCTCTAAATCAATCAATCAATCAATCAATCATGGATCTATATCATGTGCATTTGCTGCATTTATTACCTGGGAATCTAAGAAGTGGCCCAACAGCTAAACTAGTGTCTGGGTCAAGATTTGAGCATCCCAGATTACCTAAGGGATTCAACTTAAAATAGATTAGCTGGTCCTGATTTTTAACGGCTTGAATCATGACTGATTCAAAATAAGAGTTTTCAAATCATAAAGGAGGGAGCTGCATCATTTAAAGTGTCTGAAAACATTTAGGTATTAGAATTCTTTATTAAAAAGCCTCTAGCGGATAAAAGAATTTAGGGTGGTTTTATCCCTGGATGATATATAAACATGCCACCAAACATTCCATTGAAAAGGAAACGAATAATAGCAAACTATTAATTTTTATTACTTATACTAATTGTTATTCACTAGTAGTTTTAGGATTATAGGGAATGCTTATTCTTGCAATTAAGATTGTATCTGCAGCAACAATTGGTTTAGAGAAAAAAACATGTCTGAGTATGGCAAATACCTACTTATTTTGAAAACAACTGCTTCAGAAGTAGTTGGCTGCATTAAATATGTGTTTTCCTCCAAAATAATTTGTGTTAATAAACACTTAAGTTTAAAGATGCCTTTACTGAACAACCACAATGAGCAAAGTATGGAAAGATACATGGATTACCTCAAAGGAACTTAGAATATAACAAAAGAAACTGAGTTAGAACACATCTTATGTAATATCCATCTTCTACAGACGTATGGATGAATATTCGGGAGTCACTCAAATGCTAACAATGATCTATCTTACATAAAAAACAGAATAATTTAATGATAAAGTCCATGTCCTTTGTATGACATTCAAGATTCTCTCTCATCTGGCCCACACATATGTTTCCAATCACTTCCTCTTGTTTCTTGGGAGAGATGGCATGATTTAAAGTTTCTGAAAACATTTAAGTATTAGAATTCCTTATAAAAATTGTAAATTACATGTAGTTTCTAAAGATGGTCCATGATGTCTCGTGCCCTATTTAGGACTATCCACTTGTTTATCTGTCCATTTCCTATTTGACTCTGAGCACCTTGCTGGAGGCTCTATTGACCCTCACAGTCCAACAGTTAGCACAGAGTCTGGCACACAATTGCATACGTAACGATTTATGAAATTAGAGTTAATAGTTTATTTTCAAAGACAGCTTGCAAGCAGAAAGTATTGCTTCTCTTTAGTGTTCTCACAGTTTCACTATTTTATTCTTTCTTCTCTTTATCACCTAACTGTGGAGACTAAGGTGGATGTTCTTTACTTTTTTTTCCTTTCATTATCTTCTTGCACAAGTGCCACCACATACTGGTGTCAAATATATTAATTGCGTTAATGACAAGCAAACTAGGGGCAGATCAATCACCTAGGCCAGTGATATCCATAGATGGCATTCTAATCATTTTTCTTAATTATTATTTTTTAGTGCTTCCAAGATTTTAGACACTACATTTGACATCATAATACGGTCTTATGTCCAGGATTGCTAAAGGCTACTCTGGTGAGAAAAGCAGCAAAAGTTAAAGCAGTTAAATATATAAAGGGTTAAGTAATAAAATGAAACTGTACAATAAGTATTCGGGGAAAAAAAAAACCATGTCTTAACCAAGTGATGTCTCAGACATACGCCCCTTAGGGTTTTAGTTTTCTAGAATTTACTTGTTGCTATGAGACGATTCCAGGCATGGGGATCAGTGATACATAAGCACCATCACCAGATTTCTCCCTTGAGTCTGGCAGCCTGTCTTCCTATGCTGTAGCTCCTCTTCCCTGTGTCAGCCTTTCCTCATGGAGCCAGACTCCATTTAAGCTTATCAACCAGCAGTAATAGCAGACTGGCAATGCCTCCCCTGGCCCTTGGTCTAAGCTAAGCTTTAAAGGACTCCAGATGACAACAATGGGTTAAGATTTTCTTCAGCAGTTCCACAGAAATAACACCAAAATGACTCCATTCTAGATCAATCCTTTGCAACTGAGAGACTAATGTGTAATTTATGATAGAAATAAATATATTTAACATTCTAGAGTTTTGTAAAGTTATAAACAAAATAGTCAAACATGGAAAGCTCAAAGTATAAACTAATCTAATTCTAACATGATCTATTGTAATCCTTTACATAGGTTACTATGGAACCAGTCTTCCCTGCTATTGAATAGTTAAAGGAAAGGGGAAATGGAGGCCAAAGATAAAAAAAAGCACTGGAGTGGAGGATTGAAGTTACTGGGGGCAGAAGGAGCAACAAGGCAAACTGGGAGATAGGAAGGCAAAGAAGCTCTTTCCATTTTTTTATTTGTTACAGAAAATAACTTTTGCTTTAAAGAAGTTACTGCATATTCTCTTCCCCTTGCCACCTCCATTTTCACTACCAGCATAATCACTACCAAATTTATAAAGATCTAAAAATGAACAATGGACAGAAACATTGTAATGTGACCTACTACTTTCTACTGTTTTAAAAAGCAAACCATCTTCTTGGTTAAATTAATTAGTAAGTATTTTATTCTTTTTGATGCTATCATAAATGGGATATTTTTCTTGATTTGTTTTTTGGACAGATTGTTATTGGTACACAGAAATGTAACTTTTTTCATGTTGATTTTGTATACTATAAATTTGTATCCTATGAATGGTTGAATTCATTTATTAGTTCTAAGTTTTTTGGTAGAGTCTTTAAGGTTTTCTACACATAAGATCATGTTGTCTGCAAATAGGAATAATTTTAGTTTTTCATTTCTGGTGTGAGTGCTTTTTATTTCTTTTCCTTGTCTGATTGCTTTTGATAGTACTTCCCGTACTATGTTGAATAGAAGTGGTGAGAGTAGGCAACCTTTCCTTGTAGCAGATCTTAGAAGAAAAGCTATTGGTTTTCCCCCATCAATTATGATGTTATGTGTGAACTTTTCATAAATGACCGTTATTATGTAGCCAAAATTTCATTCTATACTCAAATTGGGGAGAGGTTTTTTAATCAAGAAAGAATGTTGAACTTTGTCAAATGCTTTTTCTGCATCAGTTGAGATGATGATGTGGTTTTTATTTTTCACTTTGTTAATGTAATGTATCACACGAGTTTGTGTATGTTAAATCAACTTTGCATCTCAGAGGAAAATTCACCTTAGTCACAATGCATAATCTTTTTGATGTGTTGTTGAATTCAGTTTGCACTGAAGAATTTTGCATCTATGTTCATCAGAGACGTTGGCCTACAGGTTTCTTTTCTTGTGATATCTTTGTCAGGCTTTGCAACCAGGGTGATACTGACATCATAAACTAGGTTTGAAAGTGTTTCTTCTGGTTCTGTTCTTTGGAAGAGTTTAAGAGGTATTTGTTTGATTCTTGTGTGAATGTTTGGTAGAATTTAGCCATGAAGCCCTCTGGTCCTGGCCTTTTTTGTTGTTGTTGGAGATTTTTAGTTACTACTTCACAGAAAACTATAGAATATTGGTGAAAGAAGTTGAAGAAGATACCAATAAAAAAATATATCCCATATTCATGGACTGAGATAATTAATATTATTAAAATTTTTATATTACCTAAAGCAATATTCAGATTCAACATTATCTCTATAAAAATTCCAAAGGTATGCTTCACAAAAATAGGAAAAAAATTTCTAAAATTTGTATTGAACCACGAACAACCCCAAATAGAGAAATCTTGAAAAAGAAAAACACAGCTGGAGGCACCACACTTCTTGATTTAAAAATATACTACAAACCTGTAGTAACCAAAACATTATGGTATTTGTATAGTAACAGACAAATAGACGCATGGAACAGAATAGAGAACCCAAAAATAAACCCAAGCATATACAGTCAACTAATTTTCAACAAGCCCATCAAGAAGACACAGTTGGGAAAGAATAGTCTCTTCAATAAATGATGAATGGAAAACCAGATATCCACATGCAAAGAATAAAATTGGAATCTTCTTTTACACCATATACAAAAATCAACTCAAAATGGATTAAAGACCTAAATGCAAGACCTGAAACCATAAAAATCCTAGAAGAAAACATGGGAAAAGCTCTTCAACATTGTTCTGGACAACAATTTTTTAGCTATCACACCAAAAACTGGAGCAACAAAAGCAAAAATAAACAAGTAGGAGTACAAACTGAAAAAGTTTCTGTGCAGCAAAGGAAACAATCAAAAAAATGAAAAGGCAGCCTAAAGATGCTTGCAAATCCTACATCTGATAAGGGGTGGGTATCCAAAATATATAAGGAATACACACAACTCAATAGCAAAAAATTTAAAAAATTTAATATTATTCTAAAAATTAGATAAAAATGGGCAAAAGATATGAATAGACATTTCTCCAAAGAAGACATAAAAATGGCCAATATGTATCTGAAAAAGTACTCAACCTCACTAATCATCAGGGAAATGCAAATCAAAACCATTATAAGATATCACCTCACATCTGTCAATACGACTATTATAAAAAATAAAGAGATAAGTGTTGGTAACAGTGTGGAGAAAAGAGAACCTTTATATACTGTTGGTGGAAATATAAATTGGTTTAACTGTTGTGGAAAGCAGTAGAGAGGTTCTTCAAAAAATTGAAAATAGAACTACCTTAAGATCTATCAAGTCCTCTACTGGGTATATACCCAAAGAAGATGAAATTAGCATCTTGTAGAGATACTTGCATTGTCGTGTTCACCACAGCTTTATTGACAATAGCCGAGATAGAGAAACAACCTAGGTGTACATGAACAGATGAATGGATTAAAAAATATGGTGAATGTGCATGTATGTATATGTATATACATATATGAATATTATTCAGCCTAAAAACAAGATCCTGACGTTTGTGACAATATGGATGACTCTATATTACATTATGCTAAGTAAAATGGGCCAGACACAGAAAGAAAAATATTGCATGATCTCACCTTTATGTGAAATTTAAAAAACAAAACTGTCAAATATATAGAAACAGATTAGTCAGTGGTTACCAGGGGTGGAGGGGTGGAGAGAAAATAAGGAGATGTAAGTCAAAGGATACAAAGTTACAGTTATGTAGGATGAATAAGTCTAGAGATCTGATGTACAACATGAAGACTAGAGTAATAATATTGTATACTGAAAATTTGCTCCCAGAATAGATTTTAGGTGCTCTTACTACACACATACACACACACAAATGAACTATGTGAGGTACTGGACATGTCCATTTGCTAGGCTATGGTAACCATTACACTGTCTATAAGCAAAGCATTATGT
The DNA here is from genome assembly GCF_008728515.1 of Papio anubis. Lineage (NCBI taxonomy): Eukaryota > Metazoa > Chordata > Mammalia > Primates > Cercopithecidae > Papio > Papio anubis. The sequence goes on from NC_044994.1 coordinate 19,988,597, forward strand.
TATACATCTTATTTACATACAGTTACTAAAAAACACTGGTAAAGGGAGCTTCCTGCTACATAGAAAATCTAGAATTTCTACATCTTTGGCTTATTCCTTTTTTCCCGTATATTTTAAAAGACAGTGCTTAAAACAATAATTACAAGTCATAATTTGCACAAAAAGAGTAAAAAATAAAATAAACACAGGAAATGTAATTATCTGGCTGGCTGTGATAGGCTTCTTGAAAGGTGGTTTTTAACTGCCATTTAATAGACATGACATATTTGAAGCTTTGCTGATTGGTGAAAACTTCACAATATTTCCTTCCACATTCTAACTTGGTATTTTACTCCAGTGATTATCAACGTTTTTAAGGAAACCTAAGAATGTTTTTAAGGGAACCTAAGAATTACAAAGAATCTTCCTTTTTGGAACAGAGTTGATAATGGCAAGCCAAGGGTCTATCTCATTTTGTCGTTGTTTATTTGTTTGTGTTGTCTTCGTGTGTGAAGTTTTATCTGGTATCTGACAGTATGACAGGTACTTGGGCACAAAGACTTGCATCTTGCCTCTGAGTAGCTCACAAGCTATTCAACCCTAAAGCCCAAGTTGTGATTCTGTGACAAAAATACATTTTTAAAGTTTGCCGTCTTTCCTATTTGGAAAATTCCAAGCTGAAGTACTGGGCTTTACAATGATTATATTGTGCTCTTCAGTAAATTACTTGTATTGAAGACATCATGATTAAATTAAGTAGAGAACATTCACTATTCATCCACTTTTCAGTGTAGAGGGAAAGATTCATTAGATCATATCTATATCATGCTTTAAACAATTCAGTAGCCAAGAAATATATTATTACAATTTCATTAATCATTCATCTCTGTTCACATTGCAATGTCCACACAAACTTGACATCCAAATATAACTTGATGTCAACACCATTCTGGTCTCATTCTGGTACAAACATCAAGTCACATACACTGTCATGTACATTTATTCTGAGGCAAATTCTGTTGGATATTCTGAAGCAAAGTAACTTCTGCTGATCACAGCAGCATAACTTAAAATATACAGAATTTCACTACAGTTTTTCCTCTCTCAAGTTCATTTTTGAGCCCAAACTAAGCAAGATAAATTATATAACCAAATTTATTTTTCTGGAGAAATGATTAGAGAATGAAAAATAGAGGTTAGTTCACCGTGGCCTCAGCAACCTTAGCTGGAGCATCGCTATTGCTGTCCTATAAATTAGATTTTCAGTGAGATCTGCTACTGCTATTCAGGGCTTAGCCTTGGTCTATTCCATGTCCCAGAACTGCAGACAACAGAACAAGCAATTAGGTCAGCTCAGGTCGACGCATGATTCGGCTCTAAATTTGTTAAGGGTTCGCGCTGCAAATAATATTAAATAGTAGATCATAGCTTGATCCTAAATTTGGCTTCTTTAAGGTACTCTTTTCCTGTGATTGCAAGGGAATATCACATCTAAGGAGAGCCTTCTGGGAGATTGGGAATTGGATCAAATAAAAATCACCTAGGGAGTTTTTAAAGTATATTAATACTCATATTTTTGAGTCAGTCCCCCAGTCCAATTCTTTAACTTCCTCTACTGTTAGGTGTTTATAATTGGAAAAATGATCTAATATTCTTGGTATGCAGCATCTCCTAATATCACAGATTACAGAGATGGTTGGGCGGGGTTTTATGTTGCCAAGCTTGGAGCTAAAATAATAGGGGCTTTCTCACTCAGCCAAAACAAACGAACAAGAAAGGACAATGTTTTTGCTCCCGACTATAGAAGAGAACATCAAAGGGATATCAGGCACCAAGAGTCCTAGCAATTAGGGTTGCTCTCCATAGCAGAATTCACACTCCAGATATTAGCCTGGAGATGAATATACTTTCAAGGGTGGAAGGTATCATTGGCTTCCCATATATGCAGTTCTGTCTTGGTATCCGTGGAGGATCGGTTCCAGGAACGCCCGAGGATATGAACATCCAGGGATGCTCAAGTTCTTGATATAAAATGATGTGGTATATTTGCATATAACCTACACACATCCTCCTAAGTACTTTAAATCATCTCTGGATTACTTATTATACCTAATACAATATAAATGCTATGTAAATTGTTATACTCATGTATATGCTATGTAAATATGTTGTTTAGGGAATAATGCCAAGAAAAAAAGTTTGTACATGTTCAATCCAGACACAATTTTTTTTCTGAATATTTTCAATTCAAGTTAGTTGAATCCATGGATGCGGAATCTGTGGCTACCAAGGGCCTACTGTGTCAATCATCACTGTTCTCTCAAACTACATCCAAGAAAAACTAGCACAGTAAATGTTACCTACAAACGTTTTTCTTTATGTTATTTTATCATTGGATTCCAGGAAAATGCGAGCCACTATGGATATATTCTCGTGTTCTTAAAAGATTGTTTACTAAAATAGAGAAAGACCTAGAAAATGATCAGACCTGAAATGCTAATCTAAAACTGAGATGCAGCCATCTAGTTACCAGCATCTGGCCTTGGGTTTTATTTATTTAACTTTATGAATACATGATGATCATTCTTTCACTGATGTTTTGTATTACACCTGCATATTTAGGATACAGTTTAGTGATGGAAAGTGGAGAAGACACAAGGAGAATATTGAACATTGAGGTCAAGAAATACAAGAGAAAGAAGGTGCTGATGGAAGGTTCTGTCAATGCCCTCCAGCCAAAGACCACCAGGAGTACTCCTGTAGTTGAACATATTAAGTTTATGGTGTGTTGCAGTAAAGAATTATAGGGTATGATGGACATTATGGGGGTGAGGAGCAGGGGGATGTGGTCAAGGACATCTCAGTAAAATGGCATTAGAAAGGATTAGAGTTCAGCCGGGAGTGGTGGCTCACACCTGTACTCCCAGCACTTTGGGAGGCCAAGGCAGGCAGATCATGAGGTCAAGAGATTGCGAGCATCCTGGCCAACACGGTTTTCACCCCGTCTCTACTAAAAATACAAAAATTAGCTAGGCGTGGTGGCGCACACCTGTAGTCCCAGCTACTCAGGAGGCTGAGGCAGGAGAATCGCTTGAACCTGGGAGGTGGAGGTTGCAGTGAGCCTAGATCTTGCCACTGCACTTCAGCCTGGCAACAGAGTGAGACTCTGTCTCAAAGAAAAGAAAAAAGGATTAGGGTTCATGTTTGGGGGAGATATCAAGGACTCAGATCTTTGCTCCGAATTGGAGACTATTAGAAAGTGGGGTTGATATGCTTGGCCAACTTAATGTCTTCCCCAGAAAGAGGGGAAACTGGAGTGAGGTTGTAATTTGTAAGAAAGGAATGAACACTCATTCATATGAACCAGGATAGAATGGCGTTCGGTCATTTCTGATGTTTTTTAATATTCGTGTTTTGGTCTGCATTCGGGTATGGTTATGGGGCAGTCTTATTTTTGTCTTGATTCATCATGGTCACAGAGTGGCTCTGTCTGATCTTGGTGCTCTGTCAAATTGTTTATACTCAGCAGGGGAAGGTCTAGCTGTGAGTGCCAAGCTAGCTTCTAGATGCCAGGAACTGCTTTTCTCTTAAGACAAAATCATACATGATTATTGCACCTCAACAGTAGTAGTTGATAAGGGTAAATCTATAATACAGAGAGCACTTGCTATATAGCAAGCACTGCTAATCACTTTATGAGTATTATTCCATTTAATCTTTCAAACAACTCTAGACAGTATTACTCTACTTGTCCTCATTTGTCACATAAGAAACTGAGTCATCAAGAGCTTGAGATCCTTGTCCAGAGTCATAGTGCCCCTAAGTTGTAGAACTGACCTGTCTGACTTCAAATCCCAGGTTCTCAAAGTTGTCACTCTCCCCCAAACAAACAAGTGAATAAATACTTCTGATCTCATATTGTGAACAGATAATTTGTTGTGGTTAATTATTATTCAAGGGCACCTGATTCTCCTCCCTCATGCTTTTCTGAGTTTTTACCTATTTATCTCCATGTCTAAAGCATTTTAAAACTTGTCCCATCTTCACAGTGTGCAAGGTGCGAAATGGGAAACCAATTTGAACAATTCTGCTATGTAAAAATTGGCCTAAAAAGTAGGGTTGCCAAATTTAGTGAGCACACAAAACACAAATACAGGATGACTAGTTCAATTTGAAATTCAGATAGACAATTCATACCATATTTGGGATAGGTATGCTCCAAATACTGCATGGGATATACTTATCTTTAAAAATTACTTATTGCTTATCTGAAATTCAAATTTAAATAAGTGTCCTGCATTTTACCTGGCAAACCTACTCTAAAAGTTTTGTGAAACTTTTAAAGTTTTCAACTATGAAATTAATTTCTTTTTGCTATCTTCCTGGCCACTAGAAGAAAGAGATCAGGTACCTACTCTTTGAAAACTGAATATTCTACCATATTTATTTTCGTATCCCACAGAGTTAGCATAGGCAGTTGGTAGATATTTTGGAACTAAAGGAATGGCTATATTTAGTCTTCATATACATACACATCAACATACCTATTTCACAGCTAAAGATGGGCACATGAGTATAGTAAATTACAAAAAAAACCCAGCTTTATATTTTTTATGAGTAAGGATGTGCTGTCCCTCATTAACGCAATGGTCCTTTATGGAACCTCTACTATTGTCCTATACTCTACTAAACACAGGGGATACAAGGAGATTCTCACAATTTAATGAAAACTGAAGTAAAGAGAAAAATGATAAGATAATCTGGTGAATATTTTCCAATCCTCTTATCTTTATTCATCTTAAATAGTCTTAGAACATTTATTCTTTGGTTTTGTGAAATAAATACACTTTAGCAGTTTGTTATAGACCACCTGTGATTAATTTTCTCCTTGGCCTCTGCTAAACTCATCAGATGTCTGGACTATTGACTGATGCCTGTTGTGAGAGTTTAGTACTAATTTAGCAAGCGAGCTTTTCCTAATTATTACTGCATCTCACACAGACCTGAGTCACAGTTTGGATTTATAAAGCTTTTGACTTTTCTCTATCACCAGAACCATTTACTATAACAAATAATATATGGTTTGGTCATCGCAGAATAGACTAAGAACCTTAATGTTGAGAAAGTAGATGATTTGAAATCATTGATCAACAAAGAGAATAGATGTGTTCTGTAAGGAATAGTTTCATTAGCAACCTTATGCTTAAAATAAAAGCTGGAATCTACTGTTAAAAAGAAACAAAACAAAAATAATCCTACATATAACGCACTAATTATTTTCCCAGAAAGCACTAACTGCATGTAATAAAGTCTGTAACTAAGATTTATTTTCCTAGTTTATGGCACATATGTGCAATATCATTCTATGAATCCTGAATACTGTTTGATTGCCTGGAACGTCTTTGATTAAATAAGGAACAAAAACTTCTAACAATTGCTTTTTGTGGAGTTTAAGGAATACCTAAAAGATTATCCTGAGCAACAAAAGCACATGAGGTAATGATCTGAAATTTGAGGGAAATTGCAGCCCATGGTGAGAAACTCAGATGGAACTATCTAGTACCCCACACTCTTTCTAGCAGGTGGGAAAAGAACAATAAACACGGACTGAACAATATAATTATATAAGAACCCGTAGATATTCCGCAGTGTTTGACAGGAAGGAATGCGACAGGAGGAAAAAGTTAGAGTCGGTATGCTCAAATATCTGCAGGCTGATTCCAAGATCTGCTATACCATTTGGTGATGGGGTAATCTGCTCATAGTGACTTCACTGGGAAAGGAAAGACCTATACAAGGACACACAACAGTTTTGCTGTCCTCAAAACTTGCACAGTCAGTTTTATATCTTCATTTTGTAATCTCGTTTGCTCATCTTCCTCGCCTGGAATTGTTGTATGGGCCCTCCTAATGATGTTTACAAACACAGTCACCCCCTGTGACTCGCTTGAAAGGCTATCTCACTTGAAAGACTCATAATGACTGTATGTCTTTGACTTTGTGCCCTTTGGTAAATAAACTAAACCAGGATTTTGAAATATGGTCAGCTTAAAAAGCCAGTGCTTGTCCATATGGTCAAATCACATTGGGAGAACTAGAAATACTAGTGTCACCATTTGTTGTGGCTCTTTTACCAACAGGTTCATGAAATAACTTGGCCAAATGTTTTCTTGTCTATTCACCATCTTCTTATGGCAGAACTTTTAAGGTCTCCCCAGGCTCAAACACTACTAGAATTCAAAGTATACAAGCAATCTATTAATACTCAATGTGTCCTGTAATGATTTTGTCAATATTTTTCCATTATTTATCATGACTTCCCCTCACAATAATTTTAAGGCAGGGTGTATGAACAATTCCAGTTTGCAATATAATAAATTAAGGTACAGAAAATAGAAGTGAAGATTATAATTTATATGCTAGGCACCATGCTTTGCATTTAAATATATTCAATAATTTAATATGCCTAGCAGTCAAGAAAGTTAGGAATTATTATGCCCACTTTAAAAGTGAAGAAACTCAGTCTCCAAAAGATGATACAACTTGCCCCAATAACACAGTTAGGAGTTGTAATTTGAAATTATTATTATTATTATTTTTATAATACTTTATGTTCTAGGGTACATGTGCACAACGTGCAGGTTTGTTACATATGTATACATGTGCCATGTTGGTGTGCTGCACCCATTAACTTGTCATTTACATTAGGTATATCTCCTAATGCTATCCCTTCTCCCCTCCCCCTACACAACAGGCCCCGGTGTGTGATGTTCCTCTTACTGTGTCCAAGTTTTCTCATTGTTCAATTCCCACCTATGAGTGAGAACATGTGGCGTTTGGTTTTCTGTTCTTGTGATAGTTTGCTGAGAATGATGGTTTCCAGCTGCATCCATGTCCCTACAAAGGACATGAACTCATCATTTTTTATGGCTGCATAGTATTCCATGGTGTATATGTGCCAGATTTTCTTAATCCAGTCTGTCATTGATGGACATTTGGGTTGGTTCCAAGTCTTTGCTATTGTGAATAGTGCCACAATAAACATAGATGTGCATTGTCTTTATAGCAGCATGATTTATAATCCTTTGGGTGTATACCCAGTAATGGGATGGCTGGGTCAAATGGTATTTCTAGTTCTAGATCCTTGAGGAATCACCACACTGTCTTCCACAATGGTTGAACTAGTTTACAGTCCCACCAACAGTGGAAAACAAACTCCAGCATCTGTTGTTTCCTGGCTTTTTAATGATCGCCATTCTAACTGGTGTGAGATGGTATCTCATTGTGGTTTTGATTTGCATTTCTCTGATGGCTAGTAATGATGAGCATTTTTTCATGTGTCTATTGGCTGCATAAGTGTCTTCTTTTGAGAAGTATCTGTTCATATCCTTTGCCCACTTTTTGATGGGGTTGTTTGTTTTTTTCTTGTAAACTTGTTTGAGTTATTTGTAAGTTCTTGGTATTAGCCTTTTGTCAGATGAGTAGATTGCAAAAATTTTCTCCCATTCTGTAGGTTGCCTGTGCAGAAGCTCTTTAGTTTAATTAGATCCCATTTGTCAATTTTGGCTTTCCTTGCCATTGCTTTTGGTGTTTTAGACATGAAGTCCTTGCCCATGCCTATGTCCTGAGTGGTATTGCCTAGGTTTTCTTCTAGGGTTTAATGGTTTTAGGTCTAACATTTAAGTCTCTAATCTATCTTGAATTAATTTTTGTATAAGGTATAAGGAAGGGATCCAGTTTCAGCTTTCTACCTGTGGCTAGCCAGTTTTCCCAGCACCATTTATTAAATAGTGAATCTTTTCCTCATTTCTTGTTTTTGTCAGTTTTTGTCAAAGATCAGATGGTTGTAGATGTGTGGTCTTCTTTCTGAGAACTCTGTTCTGTTCCATTGGTCTATATCTCTGTTTTGGTACCAGTACCATGCTGTTTTGGTTACTGTAGCCTTGTAGTTTAGTTTGAAGTCAGGTAGCACGATGCCTCCAGCTTTGTTCTTTTTGCTTAGGATTGTCTTGGCAATGCAGGCTCTTTTTTGGTTCCATATGAACTTTAAAGTAGTTTTTTCCAATTCTGTGAAGAAAGTCTTTGGTAGCTTAATGGGGATGGCATTGAATCTATAAATTACCTTGGGCAGTATGGCCATTTTCACGATATTGATTCTTCCTATCCATGAGCATGGAATGTTCTTCCATTTGTTTGTGTTCTCTTTTATTTCATCGAGCAGTGGTTTGTAGTTCTCCTTGAAGAGGTCCTTCACATCCCTTGTAAGTTGGATTCCTAGGTATTTTACTCTCTTTGAAGCAATTGTGTATGGGAGTTCACTAATGATTTGGCTCTCTGTTTGTCTGTTACTGGTGTATAAGAATGCTTGTGGTTTTTGCACATCAATTTTGTATCCTGAGACTTTGCTGAAGTTGCTTATCAGCTTAAGGAGATTTTGGGCTGAGACAGTGCGGTTTTCTAAATACACAATCACGTCATCTGCAAACAGGGATAATTTGTCTTCCTCTTTTCCTAATTTATTTCTTTCTCTTGCTTGATTACCCAGGCCAGAACTTCCAACACTATGTTGAATAGGAGTGGTGAGAGAGGGCATCCCTGTCTTGTGTCAGCTTTCAAGGGGAATGCCAGTTTTTGTCCATTCAGTATGATATTGGCTGTGGGTTTGTCATAAATAGCTCTTACTCATTTGAGATACTTTCCATCAATACCAAATTTATTGAGATTTTTTAGCATGAAGGGCTGTTGAACTTTGTCAAAGGCCTTTTCTGCATCTATTGAGATAATCATGTGTTTTTTGTCTTTGGTTCTGTTTATATGCTGGATTACATTTATTGATTTGCATATATTGAACCAGCCTTGCATCCCAGGGATGAAGCCCACTTGATCATGGTGGATAAGTTTTTTGATGTGCTGCTGGATCCGGTTTGCCAGTATTTCATTGAGGATTTTTGCATCGATGTTCATCAGGGATATTGGTCTAAAATTCTCTTTTTTTGTTGTGTCTCTGCCAGGCTTTGGTATCAGGATGATGTTGGCCTCATAAAATGAGTTAGGGAGGATTCTGTCTTTTTCTATTGATTGGAATCGTTTCAGAAGGAATGGTACCAGCTCCTCCTTGTACCTCTGGTAGAATTCGCCTGTGAATTCATCTGGTCCTGGACTTTTTTTGTTTGGTAGGCTATTAATTATTGCCTCGATTTCAGAGCCTGTTATTGGTCTACTCAGGGATTCAACTGCTTCCTGGTTTAGTCTTGGGAGGGTGTATGTCCAGGAATTTATCCATTTCTTCTAGGTTTTCTAGTTTATTTGCATAGAGGTGTTTATAGTATTCTCTGATGGTAGTTTGTATTTCTGTGGGGTCAGTAGTAATATCCCCTTTGTCATTTTTTATTGTGTCTATTTGATTCTTCTCTCTTTTCTTCTTTATTAGTCTTGCTAGCAGTCTATCAATTGTGTTGATCTTTTCAAAAAACCAGCTCCTGGATTCATTGATTTTTTGAAGGGTTTTTTGTGTCTCTATCTCCTTCAGTATTGCTCTGATCTTAGTTATTTCTTGCCTTCTGTTAGCTTTTGAATGTGTTTGCTCTCGCTTCTCTAGTTCTTTTAATTACGATGTTAGGGAGTCAATTTTATATCTTTCCTGCTTTCTGTTGTGGGCATTTAGTGTTATAAATTTCCCTCTACACACTGCTTTAAATGTGTCCCAGAGATTCTGGTATGTTGTGTCTTTGTTCTCATTGGTTTCAAAGAACATCTTTATTTCTGCCTTCATTTCGTTATGTACCCAGTAGTCATTCAGGAGCAGGCTGTTTAGTTTCCATGTAGTTGAGGGGTTTTGAGTGAGTTTCTTAGTCCTGAGTTCTAGTTTGATTGCACTGTGGTCTGAGGGACATTCTGTTATAATTTCTGTTCTTTTGCATTTGCAGAGGAGTGCTTTACTTCCAACTATGTGGTCAGTTTTGGAATAAGTGTGATGTGGCACTGAGAAGAATGTATATTCTGTTGATTTTGGGTGGAGAGTTCTGTAGATGTCTATTAGATCTGCTTGGTGCAGAGCTGAGTTCAATTCCTTGATATCCTTGTTAACTTTCTGTCTCATGGATGTGTCTAATGTGGACAGTGGGGTGTTAAAGTCTCCGATTATTATTGTGTGGGATTCTAAGCTCTTTGTAAGTCTCTAAGGACTTGCTTTATGAATCTGGGTGCTCCTGTATTGGGTGCATATATATTTAGGATAGTTAGCTCTTCTTGTTGATTTGATCCCTTTACCATTATATAACGGCCTTCTTTGTCTCTTTTGATCTTTGTTGGTTTAAAGTCTGTGTTATCAGAGACTAGGATTGCAAACCCTGCCTTTTTTTGCTTTCCATTTGTTTGGTAGATCTTCCTCCATCCCTTTATTTTGAACCTGTATGTGTCTCTGCATGTGAGATGGGTCTCCTGACTGATGGGTCTTGACTCTTTATCCAATTTGCCAGTCTGTGTCTCTTAATTGGAGCATTTAGTCCTTTTACTTTTAAGGTTAATACTGTTATGTGTGAACGTGATCCTGTCATTATGATTTTAGCTGGTTATTTTGCTCATTAGTTGATTCAGTTTCTTCCTAGCATTGATGGTCTTTACATTTTGGCATGTTTTTGCAATGGCTGGTTCCGGTTGTTCCTTTCCATGTTTAGTGCTTCCTTCAGGAGCTCTTTAAGGCAGGCCTGGTGGTGACAAAATCTCTCAGCATTTGCTTGTCTGTAAAGGATTTTATTTCTCCTTCACTTATGAAACTTCGTTTGGCTGTATATGAAATTCTGGGTTGAAAATTCTTTTCTTTAAGAATGTTGAATATTGGCCCCCACTCTCTTCTGGCTTGTAGAGTTTCTGCCAAGAGACCTGCTGTTAGTCTGATGGGCTTCCCTTTGTGGGTAACCCAACCTTTCTCTCTGGCTACCCTTAACATTTTTTCCTTCATTTCAACTTTGGTGAATGTGACAGTTATGTGTTGTGTAGTTGCTCCTCTAGAGGAGTATCTTTGTGGTGTTCTCTGTATTTCCTGAATTTGAATGTTGGCCTGCCTTGCTAGGTTGAGGAAGTTCTCATGGGTAAAATCCTGCAGAATGTTTTCCAACTTGGTTCCATTCTCCCTGTCACTTTCAGGTACACCAATCTGACGTAGATTTGGTCTTTTCACATAGTTCCATGTTTCTTGGAGGCTTTGTTCATTTCTTTTTACTCTTTTTTCTCTAAACTTCTCTTTTCGCTTCATTTCATCTATTTGATCTTCAATCACTGATACCCTTTCTTCCAGTTGATTGAGTCGGTTACTGAAGCTGTGCATTTGTCACGTAGTTCTCGTGTCACGGTTTTCAGCTCTATCAGGTCATTTAAGGACTTCTCTACATTGGTTATTCTAGTTAGCCATTCATCTAATCTTTTTTCTAGGTTTTTAGCTTCTTTTCAATGGGTTCGAACTTACTCCTTTCGCTCGGAGAAGTTTGATCATCTGACGCCTTCTTCTCTCAACTGGTCAAAGTCATTCTCCATCTAGCTTTGTTCCGTTGCTGGTGAGGGGCTGTGTTCCTTTGGAGGGGGAGAGGCACTCTGATTTTTAGAATTTTCAGCTCTTCTGCACTGCTTTTTCCCCATCTTTGCGGTTTTATCTACCTTTGGTCTTTGATGATGGTGATGTACAGATGGGGTTTTGGTGTGGATGTCCTTTCTGTTTGTTAGTTTTCCTTCTAACAGTCAGGACTCTCAGCTGCAGGTCTTTTGGAGTTTGCTCAAGGTCCGCTCCAGACCCTGTTTGCCTGAGTATCAGCAGCCGAGGCTGCAGAAGAGTGAATATTGCTGAGCAGAAATTGTTGCTGCCTGATCAATCCTCTGGAAGGTTTGTCTCAGAGGGGGTACCCAGCCATGTGAGGTGTGAGGTGTCTGTCTGCCCCTAGTGGGGAATGTCTCCCAGTTATGCTACTCGGGGGTCATGGACCCACTTGAGCAGGCAGTCTGTCCATTCTCAGATCTCAAACTCCGTGCTGGGAGAACCACTCTCTCTTCAAAGCTGTCAGACAGGGACATTTAAATCTGCAGAGGTTTCTGCTGCCTTTTATTTGGCTATGCCCTTGTCCCCAGAGGTGGAGTCTACAGAGGCAGGCAGGCCTCCTTGAGCTGCAGTGAGCTCCACCCAGTTCAAGCTTCCCAGCAGCTTTGTTTACCTACTCAAGCCTCAGCAATGGCGGGTGCCCCTCCCCCAGCCTCGCTGTCACCTTGCAGTTGGATCACAGACTGCTGTGCTAGCAATGAACGAGGCTCTTTGGTCGTGGGACTCTCCAAGCCAGGCAAGGGATATAATCTCCTGGTGTTCCATTTGCTAAGACCCTTGGTAAATCACAGTATTAGGGTGGGAGTGACCTGATTTTCCGGTGTTGTGTGTCACGGCTTCCCTTGGCTAGGAAAGGGAATTCCCTTCCCTCTTATGCTTCCTGGGTGAGGCGATGCCTTGCCCTGCTTCGGCTCTCACTCGATGGGCTGCACCCCCTGTCCTGCAGCCATTGTCCGACACACCCCAGTAAGATGAACCCAGTACCTCAGTTGGATTTGCAGAAATCACCCATCTTCTGTGTCGCTCATGCTGGGAGCTGTAGGCTGGAGCTGTTGTAATTCGGCCATCTTGGAACTGCCTCCTGAAATTGTTAAAAATTAGGGCCCAAATAATATTGCTCTATGCAATTCTCTTTGAAATTGTGACATTTTGTGTTTTGTTGTTCATTTTGTTTGGCATCGACTTCATGCTACATAATTTACCTACCTTACATTTTTTAAGTACATTTCACTAAAATTGTCTGTCTTCAAAAATCCCATGAAAGCAAATCTAAGGATTATATCACAAATCAATTTGTTTTAAAAATGCAAGAGAAGTGTATTTTCTGGATAAAGTACAAGATTTTGGCTTCACCTCTGTAGGTCCAGGGGCATGGCCAGGATGTTTAATCTTAGGTTTTAAGGTCTGCACTATTGGTAAGATTTACACATTAGCTCTAAAGGGGGAGATAAAATGAATGAATCAAACTGCTTGCAGCCTGAGGACAGTCTTTTTATCTACGTATCAATGCTACTGAATCCCTTAAGGAAGTTTACAGTTCTTCCTTTTTTTCTTGTAGGAACTGCTCTCCTAAGTGCAAGTCCTTGATTGAACCCAGTACTCTGTCCATGCCATTTCTTTTTTCTACTGTTGGAAGAAGAAAATCCATTCCCGTTCTTCTGTGAACGTAACAGAACCTAACAGGGTTTATCTGTGCAGGCCATTAGAAGTATGGCAAGCAGTCCTATGCATTAGCCATTTGGACAGTGGCTCACTGTCCCCTTAGGAAAAAATTACCAATACCATAAGAATCTCTTTGCTCTTTGCCCCTTTTGTCTGAATGAAATAAATCAATTTGAATGTAATCATTTCAGTTAATCTTTCTTGCATAACTTGCTTTGTTGGATGGTTGTAAACCATATCAGGTCAACCCCAAATGCTTCTTGGGTACTTGTACTGTAATGCCAAACTGCCAGAAATGATTTGCTCAGCCAGGGTTACACAAAGTAGGACAGTAAACCTGGAATGAGAGTCCTCATTCCTAAAGCAGTATTCTCTCTCACTGTCTTTCTTTTTTTCCTTAATAAAATTGTTCTAGGTAATTACTGGATTAGAGAACATAAATCCACATGAAAACTGCTCCAATGGCAACAAAGGTTAAAGCAACAGTGCATTTGTGTGCTGATTACCAGTGGAGGAAAAAAGTCTTTTTGAAAATCATGTCCTTTTCAAGCAATAAACCCTTAACAATAGATACCCACCCTTGGAGAGTAAAAGGCTCAGGGCTGTACAAATGACAATAATCAGATGAGAAACTGTTGAAAGCATAAGACAAATAAACCCAATGAGAAACCTTCAGAGGGGAGTAGATAAGCATTGCATCAAAGGGAAATTGTCAGTGAAGCTATTTCAGTCTGGAAGCTATGTTTTTTTCTCCTGAGAGGAAAAAGCACTGATTAGAAACAGAAAATGTGTGTGCATTTTAAACACAGAGATGAGTCCCGTCGAACACCTATCTTCCTGGTAGCCTCTTGTCTTCTTTGCGTCTAACTCTGTGCTGTGATGGTTTGCCCATATCTTTTTTTAAAAAAGTTGGGCCAAAATATATTTGTCAGTCAGGTAGAAAAGTCAATGTTAAATGCACATGCAAATTGAAAATGAGAGAAAATGCATGGTTGAAACACACTTATTCAAAGTTGGGCTGTTAAACACAACAGATACAATGCTGATTTATTCACATTGCCTCATGCAGATGAAAGAAGTTACCAAATAGAAAACGCATAGTGATGTCAAGAATTTCTACTCAGTGAGCCACCTGTCCCAGAACCTCGCAAGGACTTGGCATCTGTTTTTAATTCACCTCTTGAGAGTCATGATTGCTTAGGAAAATATGAATGATTCCTTGATGTACATAAATATTTTTCTACCTGATACCAGCACTTACTTTTAATGCTTCTCGGGGTCACTGACTCATTTGTTAAGCAGCTTTATTGAGGTAGAATTTACATAACATAAATGCACTCATTTTAATTAGACAATTCAATGATATCTAGAAAATTAATAGAGTTGTGCAACAATCACCACCATATTTTCTCTTTCTCTTTGACTTTCTGCAGTTTGAATGTCTTATGCCTAGGTGTGTTTTATTTCTTATTTATCCTGCCTGATGTTCTGAGTTTCCTGGATCTGTGACTTCTTGTGTATCATTAATTTTGGAATTCTTTTTGCCTTTATTGCTTCAAATATTTATTCCACTCCATTCTCTCTTATTCTGATATTCCAATTCTGCATAGAGTATACCTTTTGCAACTGTTCCAATAGTTGTTGGATGTTCTGCTCTGTTGTTGTCATTTTCCTTCTTCCATCTGCATTGACGTTTGGGACATTTCTATTGACCTTCTTCAAGCTCATGGGTTCTTTCTTCAGCAATGTCAAGTCTACTCATGAGCCTTTTAAAGGCACTCTTCATTTCTTTTACTGGGGTTTTGCTTGCTAGAATTTCCTTCTGGTTCTTTTTTAAAGTTTCAAAATCTTACCCATCTTTTTGCATGTTGTGTTATTTCTTCCTTAAAGACTTTAACATGTTAATTATAGTTATTTTAACTCTGTCTGATAATTCCAATATCAATGCCACATTCCAATCTTATTCTTAATGATTGCTTTGTCTCTTCAGATTTTTCATTCATTTCATTTTGTTTTTGCCTTTTGGCATGCCTTGTAATTTATTTTTTTAAGCAGGACATGTTGTACTGGGTAACAAAAGCTGAGGTTAAATAGGCCTTTAGTGTGAGGACTTACAGTAACCTGGCTACAATACTCACTATGTTTAATAATTTCTGTAACTATAGGTGACAGAGTCTTCTGATTCTTCTACTACCCTCTTTTTTGTCTTTCCTCTTGACCTTGGGCTCCCCAACATATTAATCTTCAGAGAGAAACCGTTTCCTGCAGCTCTTTCAGCTGTCTTCTGTGATTTTCCTGGAGGCTTGTTGGTGTAATGACCAGGCGTTGGGGAAGGAAAGCATTATACAATCCTATGATTTAATCTCAGTCTTTTAGTGAGTTTATGCCTTGGAAAACTTTTTCGGCATTCTCCACTTCCTTTTCTGGCCACAGCATTCCCAATCTATTTCTTTGAAGCCCTTACTTCTGTTGATTGTGTTTTTTGTTTTTTCCATGAAATAAAACAGGAGGGCAAATGGGGGTTGAAGTAGGAGAATAACCCTTACCCAACTGGGGTAAGACTCTTAGCTTCTAGAGCATAAGCCTTTTTATGAAGGTTCTGAGCCTATTTCACAACGATTACTGGGTCAGTCTGCTCAAGCTGGTATAACAAAATACCCACAGACTGGGTGGCTTAAAAAGCAGATATTTATTTCTCATGGTTCTGGAGGTTAAAAAACCCAAGATCGAGATGATGCCAGCTGATTCCATTCCTGGTAAGTGCTCTCTTCCTGTCCTGCAGAGAGCTGTCTTCTTGCTGTGTCCTCCCATGGCACAGTCAGAGCTATCTCTCTCTTTCTCTTCTTAGAATTTCCCTGATTCATCATAAGGTCTCCACCTTCATGATATCATCTAATCCTGGTGACCTCCCGAAGGCCTCATCTCCAAATAGCACCACACTGGGGTTAGGGCTTCAACATACACATTTGGTGGCAGTGGAGTAGGAGGGACAGAATGCAGTCTGTAGCAATAATTCTTCTCCTATTTTTGTCAGAACCATGAGGCAATGTTTTCAGATCTTCACCATGAGAATCTGGTGGAGTTCCTGGAGGGAAAGCCAACAAAAGTGTGGAGCACCCCCTAAAACAGTGATCCCCAGGAGTTTGTCACCATCATAATACTTCACATGCAGCATGATGGTTAATTTTATGTGTCAACTTGACTAGGCTGTGACACCCAGTTGTTTGTTCAAATAGCAGTTGAAATGTTGCTATAAAGGTATACTTTTAGATGTGATTAACATTTAAATCAGTAAACTGTAAACAAAACAGGTTACTCTTCACTGTGTGTGAACCTCTTTCAATCAGTTGAAAGCTTTAGGAGGAATGATTGAGGTCTGCCAAGAAGAAGGGAATCCTGTCTCCAGACTACCTTTTGATTCAAGGATGCATCAACTCTTACCTGAATTTCTAGCTTGCTGGATATATATATGTGTGTGTGGCGGGGTGGGTGGGTTCTGTTTCTCTGGAGAATCCTAGAAAATCCTGACTATTCTCTGGAGAATCCTGACTATTACAACTGCCAGCAATTTATCGAAATCATAGTTTTTTTAGTGGTCTTACCAGTTTATGGCAGCTCCAGCAGCTTTCTGTTAGATAAGAAGGCCTTGATTGTATGTCTCTGGATGAGACTGTCTTTCCAAATGTCAAAGTGGAGGTTTTCTCTGCAATGTCAGTTTTCCAATAAGTCTAGGAAAAGTCATCTTTTTTGTTCAGGTTTTTACTCTTTTTTTCTGTTGTAAGGGAAGTGTGATGACTTCCAAGGTCTTTACATGTTGGAAGTGAAACCTAAGGTCTCATTTGTATAAATGGAATCATAAAATATTGTATTAGTCAGTTTTTGTGCTGCTGATAAAGACATACCCAAGATTGGAAAGAAAAAGAGGTTTAATTGGACTTACAGTTCCACATGTCTAGGGAGGTCTCAGAATCATGGCGGGAGGCAAAAGGCACTTCCTACATGGCAGCAGCAAGAGAAAAATGAAGAAGAAGCAAAAGTGGAAAACCCTGATAAACCCATCACATCTCATGAGACTTACGCACTATTAGGAGAATAGCACGAGAAAGACTGACCCCCATGATTTAATTACTTCCCTCTGGGTCCCTCCCACAACACGTGGGAATTACGGGAGTACAATTCAAGTTGAGATTTGGGTGGGAACACAGCCAAACCATATCATTTCACCTTGGCCCCTCCAAATCTTATATCTTCACATTTCAAAACCAATCATGCCTTCCCTACAGTCCCCCAAAGTCTTAACTCATTTCAGCATTAACCCAAAAGCCCACAGTCCTAAGTCTCATCTGAGACACAGCAAGTCCCTTCTACCTATGAGCCTGTAAAATCAAAAGCATGCTAGTTACTTCCTAGATACAATGAGGGTACAGGTATTGGAAAAATACAGCTGTTCCAAATGGGAGAAATTGGCCAAAACAAAGGGGTTACGGGGCCCAGGCAAGTCTGAAATACAGGAGGGCCATCAAATTTTAAAGCTCCAAAATGATCTCCTTTGACTCCAGGTCTCACATGCAGGTCACACTGATGCAAGAGATGGGTTCCCATGGTCTTGGGCAGCTCTGCCCCTGTGGCTTTGCAGGGTATAGCCTCCCTCCCAGCTGCTTTCACAGGCTGGCATTTAGTATCTGTGGCTTTTCCAGGTGCACAGTGCAAGCTGTCGGTGGAACTATCATTCTGGGGTCTGGAGGAGGATGGCCCTCTTCTCACAGCTCCACTAGGTGGTGCCTCAGTAGGGACTCTGTGTGGGGGCTTCAACCCCACATTTCCCTTCCTCACTACCCTAGAAGAGGTTCTTCATGAGCACTGTGCCCCTGCAGCAAACTTTTGCCTGGGCATCGAGGTGTTTCCATACATCTTCTGAAATCTAGGTGGAGGTTCCCAAACCTCATTTCTTGACTTCTGTGCACCCTCAGGCTCAACATCACGTGGAAGCCGCCAAGGGTTGGGGCTTCCACCCTCTGAAGCCACAACCCGAGCTATACATTGGCCTGTTTCAGCTATGGCCAGAGTAGCTGAGAAACAGGACACAAGTCCCTAGGCTGCACACAGCACAGGGACCCTGGGCCCAACCCACAAAACCAGTATTTCCTCCTGGGCCTCCAGGCCTGTGATGGGAGGGGCTGCTGTGAAGGTCTCTGATGTGGCCTGGAGACATTTTCCCCATGGTCTTGGGGATTAACATTAGGCTCCTTGCTACTGCGTATGCAAATTTCTGCAGCTGGCTTGAATTTCTCTTCAAAAGATAGGTTTTTCTTTTCTACTGCATCATCACACTGCAAATTTTCCAAACTTTTATGCTCTGTTTCCTTTTTACAATGGAATGCCATTAACAGTATCCAAGTCCCCTCTTGAATGCTTTTCTGCCTAGAAATTTCTTCTGCCAGATACCCTAAATCACCTCTCTCAAGTTCAAAGTTCCCCAAATCTCTAGGGCAGGGCAAAATGCCACCAGTCTCCTTGCCATAACATAACAAAAGCCACCTTTTCTCCAGTTCCCAACAAGTTCCTCATCTCCATCTGAGACCACCTCAGCCTGGATTTTATTGTTCATATGACTATAAGCGTTTTTGTCGAAGCCATTCAACAAATCTCTAGGAGGTTCCAAACCTTCCCACATTTTCCTGTCTTCTTCTAAGCCCTCTAAACTGTCCCAACCTCTGGCTGTTACCCAGTTCCAAAGTCAGTTCTACATTTTTGGGTATCTTTTAAGCAACATCCCATTCTACTGGTACCAATTTACTGTATTAGTTTTCATGCTGCTGATAAAGACATACCTGAGACAGGGAAGAAAAAGAGGTTTAATTGGACTTATAGTTACACATGGCTTGGAAGGGCTCAGAATCATGGTGGGAGGTGAAAGGCACTTCTTACATGGTAGCGGCAAGAGAAAACTGAGGAAGAAGCAAAAGCGGAAACCCCCGATAAACCCATCAGATCTCATGAGACTTATTCACTATAACGAGAATAGCACAGGAAAGACCTGCCCCCATGATTAAACTGCCTCCCCCTGGGTCCCTCCCACAACATGTGGGAATAATGGGAGTACAATTCAAGTTGAGATTTGGGTGGGGACCATCTGTTTGGCATCTTGCTTCTTTCACATAGTGTCATGTTTTTGAGGTTCGTTTGTGTTGTAGTACGTTTTAGTAGATTCTTGCTTTTTACTGCTAAATAGCATTTTATGTATTGTTATACCACATTTCATTTATACCTTCACCAGTTGATGAATACTTGGATTCCAATTTGGGGGTATATAAATCTAATCTTCTAAACAACAGAAAAGAAAGTATACTATTTTCCTTTTGATATACAGTTGTACTTTAACATCTGTATAGATTCATGTTATTCTTACAACAAACAAGATACAAGACAGTTCCATCACCACAAATCTCCCTTTGGATGTCACTTTCTATTCTTTCTATATCTACTCCTAACTCTTAACCCTGCCAACTTCTCATCTATTCTCCAGCACTATAGTTTTGTCTTTTCAAGAAGGTCATACAAATGGAATCATATGATATAAAACCTTTTGAAACTGGCTTTTAAATTCAGCATAATGCTCTTGAAATTCATTCAAGTTGTGGGCATCAATTGTGAGTTTCTATGTTGTTGCTGACCAATATGCCATTGTATAAGGGTATAGGAAAAACCAAAGTGTTTTTCCAAATCTGTACTCACACAATTTAGCACAATAAATACTCCTGACACTGATGTGTTGAAATTTCTTCCTACACTCTGAGCAATTCATCAGCAAGCACCAGCTGATTGTCCTTCAATTCAATGCTGACATTCTCTACCAGGAGATAGTGTCAGATCCCACAGGTTGAGGGCTCAGTTCCACAAGACTACCTCCCACTTCAAATACCAGTTGCAAGTAGTGGATTATCACTTAGAGTTGTAACCAACCAGCTTTAAATCCGGGTTCCCATGATCACCTCTTTGGTTCAATTAGTTTGCTATAGCAGCTCACGGAACCTAGGGAAACAGTTACGTTTGCCCAGTTATTATAAAGGGTGTTATAAATGATATAGATAAATGGCTAGATGGAAGAGATACTTAGGGTGTGGAAGAAAGGGTATGGAGTTTCCATGCTTTCTTTGAGCATGCCACCCCCTGGCCCATCTCCATGTTCAGCTATCTGGAAGCTCCATGAACCCAGTACTTTTGGGATTTTATGAAGGCTCCACTATATAGGCATGATTGATTCAAGCAGTGGCTATTGGTAATCAATCCAACCTTCAGTCCATCTCCCTTCCCCAGAGGTTGGGAAATAAAAATCTAAGTGCCAATGCGCTAATCATATTGTAGTATTTCTGGCAAGCCCCATCCTGAAGCAATGAAGGGGCCTCCAGTCATCAGTCATCCTATTTAGCATACAGAAGATACTCATCACTTTAGAGGTTCCAAGAATTTTAGGAGCTGTATGCCAGGAAATAGGAAGAAAGAACAAATACGTATTTCACAGTATGATACATTATATGACTACAGAACAATTTGTTGACCCATTTTTCCGAGGAAGGACATTGAGGTTAATTCCAGCTATGGGAAATTATTAACAGAGCTGGTATAAACATTTGTGTGAACATCAGTTCACTTTTCTCAAGTAAAAACCCAAGAATAGGATAATGGAAGTGTATATTTAACTATAAAAATCTTCCAAAGTATTTTTCAAAGTTGTTACACCGTTTTTCAATTTCACCAGTAAGGTATGAGAGTTTTAATTGCTCTGTACCTTTACCAATACTTGACATTGTCAGGATTGTTTATTTTAGCTACTATAATAAACTAAATTACTTAGTTTAGCTTAAGCTACTAAACTTAGCTACTCAAGTGTGTAATTGTATCCCATCATAGTTTTAATTTGCATGTCTGTAGTGGCTAATGATGTTGAACACCTTTTCATGTGCTTATTTCTCAAACTCATACCCTCTTTTCAAGTTCTTTCTCCATTTTTAACTTGGTCGTCTTTTTGTTTAATTTTTCTTGCTTTCTTATTGTTGAGTTTAGCAGTTCATTTTATATTCTGGATACAAGCTTTTTGTTAAATATGTGATTTGCAAATATTATCTCCCAGTTTGTAACTTGTTTTGCATTCTCTAATAGACCTTATAAAACTCACTTATTAGCTCTAATACTATTTTTCTATGAAAACTCCTTGAGATTTTCTGTGAAGACCATTATGCCATCTATAAATAGAGATAGTATTATTTCTCCCTTTGCAACCCTCTGTATGATATTAATTTTTTCTTCTTGTCTTATTTCATTGGTGAGGATTTCCATTATTATGCTGACTAGTAGTGGTATGAACATTCTTGCCTTGTCCCAATTTTAGGAAGAACACATTTAGACTTTCACCATTAAAAATAAGGAAATTGGCCAGGCACGGTGGATCACACCTGTAATCTCAGCACTTTGGGAGGTTGAGGTGAGCGGATCAGGAGGTCAGAAGTTTGAGACCAGTCTGGCCAACATAGTGAAATGCCACCTCTACTAAAAATACAAAAAATTAGCTGGGCATAGTAGTGTGTGCCTGTAATCCCAGCTACTTGGGAGACTAAAGCAGGAGAATTGCAAGATCCCAGGAGGCAGAGATTGCAATGAGCCGAGATCACACCATTGCACTCCAGCCTGGAAGACAGTGCAAAACTCTGTTTCAAATAAATAAAAATAAAAATAAGGAGATCAGGCACAGTGACTCACACCTGTTAATCCCAAGACTTTGGGAGGCTGGCACAGGAGGATTGCTTGAAGCCAGGGGTTTAAGACCAGCCTGGCAACAAAGCAAGACCATCTCTACAAAACATTTTTTAAAAAATAGCCTATAGTGGAGGCATGCCTATAATCCTAACTTCAGAGGATACTAGGGCAGGAGGAATGCCCACCAAGTTCAAGGCTGCTGTGAGCTATTAGCATGCCATTGCATGACAGTAAGATAATAATAAAAAGAATCTGTAAAGAAATTTATTTCTCACAGTTTTGGAGGTAGGGAAGTCCAAGATAAAGATGCCAACATCCGGTGAGGGTCTTTTTGCTATGTCCTCACATAGCAGAAGGCACAAAACCTCTTTTATAAGCATCTTAATCCCATGAATAAGGGAGGAGCACTCATGGTGCAATCACTTCTTAAAGACTCCACTTCTTGAAGTATCACATTGGTCACAATTGGATTTTGGAAGGGACTAATACTGAACATGAATTTTGGAGGCAACAAAAATAATCAAACTATGGCACCTTCCCTTTGTTTTTTGTTGAGAGTTGTTATCATGAGTGGGTGCTGAATTTTGTCTAATAGCTTTTGTGTATTATTTGATATGATAACATGGTGTTTCTTCTTTAGGCTGCTAACATAGTACATTGCATTGGTTCATTTTTAAATATTAAACCAGCCTTGCATTCCTGGAATAATCCTCATTTGTCCATAGTGTATTATTATTTCTATATATTTCTGTTATTAAATTTACAAATGTTTTTGAGGATTTTTGCATCTATGTTCATGAAGAATATTTTCTTTATTTGTACTATCTTTGTCTGGTTTGGTACCAGGGTAATGTTAACCTTGTAAAAGGCATTGAGAAGCGTTTCCTCCCCTAGTATTTTCTGGAAGAGATGTCTTCCTTTTTTTTTTTTTTTTTTTTTTTTTTTTAGAATTTGCCTGTGAAACCATCTAGGACATAAGACTTCTTTTTCAGAAAGTTTTCAACTGTGGCTTCAATTTTCTCAAGAGTCAAAGGACTATTCAGTTTGTTTAAGTTGTCTTTCATCTACAAGGAGTTTTGGTAGCTTATGGTTTTCAAGAAATGAATCCAGTTTATCTAAGTTGTTAAATTTATGTATGTAGATTTGTTTATAGTACACTTTTATTGTCCTTTTAAAGTTGTGGGATGTACGGTGATATGCCTACTTTAATACTGATATTGGTAATTTATATCTTCTCTCTCTCTTCTGATTTATTGGAAGTTTGTCAATTTTTCCCCTAAAGAAAAGATTATATACAGATTTTTAATTCATTTTGTTCCATGTTACTTTCAATCATTATGTTTCATTTTTGTACCACTAATATATGTAACTTATGCCACCCATAACTTAATTTTATGACAGTAAAGGATGCACATAATGTTATAAAAGGAAGCATTACACCTAAGGTTAAGAATCACTAATAGAAATCATGGTGCACTGTGGAATGCAGCCACCTAGAGAATCACACGGACTACCACAACTACTGGCCTTTCCTGAGAGCAAGCATCTGAAGTAGGCTTGGGCCAAGGTCCTTAATAAAGACCCACAAGGGTGATGTGTGACTCAGTATGCTCTGCTATTTATTGATCTTTTCAAAGAACCAACTTTTGGTTTCATCGATTTGATCTATTGTTTCTCCGTGTCCAATTTCGTTGATATCTATTCTTTATCTATTCTAATAGATAACTATTTCTTCCTTTTTCTGCTTGATTTAGATTTGTTTTGCTCTTCCTTTTCTACTTCCTTAAGGTGTAAACCTAAATTATATATTTTAGTTCATTGTCTTCTCTTATCTAAACATATAATGCTATACATTTCTTTCTAAACACAGCTTTAGCTATATTCCACAAATTTGCATATGTTATATTTTTATTTTCATTCAGTTCAAGATAGTTTCAAATTCTTTTTGGGACTTTCACTTGACCTGTGGATTATTTAGCTGTATATTGTTTACTTTATACATTTTAGAGATTTTCCTCTTATTCTTCTGTTATTTATTTTTTTTTTATTTTATTATGATCAGAGAACATGCTTTCCATGATTTGAATTCTTCTAAAAATGTAAAGATTTAATTTATGACCCAGCTTATGGTTCATCTTGGTGAATAGTCTATATAAAATTGAAAAGTTTATTTTTCTGCTATTAAGTGGAGTGTTCTATTTTTTTTCTACCCTCTTTCTATATCTTTTTCTTTGTGTTTAGCTTTCAGAAATTTGGTTATGGTGCATCTGGGAATTATTATTTGAGTTTTATTATTTTGGGGGTAATTCAGCTTCTTCAATTTGTAGGCATATGCCTTTCACCAAATTTAAGAACTTTTTGGCAAATATTCCTTCAAATATTTTCCTTTAGCACCTTATTCATTCTCCTTTTTCTATAACTCTGATGACACATGTGTTAGACTTTCTGTTGGTCCATGAAACTCTTATTTTTTTCTGTTTACCAATTAGATAATTTCTGTTCATTTACCTTTAGGTTCACCATCTTTCCTCTGTCACCTCCATTTAAGTCCAATTGGTTAGTTTTTCTTTTTAGTTACTGTGTTTTTAATTTCTAAAATTTGTATTTGGTTCTTCCTTATGTCTTCTATTTTGTTGTGAAAACTTTCTCTTTTAAGTTTTGTTTCAAAGATCTGTCAGATAATTCCAACATCGTGTCATCTCATCATCAGAATCACTTGTCTTTTCCCATACAAGTTGCAGTTTCATAATTCTTGCTATGCCAAGTACTTTCAGATTGTAGCCCTGGAGAGCCTGAAGATTATATTCTGAGACTATGGGTCTCATTTAAATCCCATGGAGGATGTTGATATTTTAAGAGGCACTACCTGATTCAGTTCAACAGGCAAGTTTCCGCCAGCCTTCTGTGGGCTGTGGTTCCAATATCAGTTCAGTTTTCAAAACCTTTGCAGTGCTATCTAGATCCACGCCACCCAAGAGTTGCTTTGTATCCTGGTTGGAGGTTTATCTCTTAGATTCATTCTCAAAGTCTTTGGATGCCAACTACTATTAAAAACATTCATTTGTGTATTGGAGTGAGTTTAAAACTTTACAAATGGAGTTTTCTCTAACTTCTTCAACTCTACTATATATTCAGTACTCTTCGATTTCCTGAAGCTCTTCTGTTGAGTTCTCTGACCAGAAATCTGACGTTTCCACTATTTTACCATAACAATTGAAGACAGAAAGATAAAGAAAAAAGCAATAGAATTTGGCCTCATCATCTTGGAACTGCAGCTTTAGTGTTAGAAGTTTCTCCTCTTTTAGAGTTTGGGCTCTCATAATCTCCTCTTGCTGGTTTATTTTTGCTGTGGCTACTACTGTAGAATGGTTGGAATCTGAGCTGCGAAAGACTGGAGAAAAAGGAGAGGAAAAACTAGTGGGATTTCTGACACTTTCTCTGCTTTAGAAACTCCATTGTCTGTTCCTCAAAACTAGAAAGTTTGCCAGGCCATCCCTCTGAAGCACAGTGCTAACCTCCAGGTTTTCATTCTAAAAGCAAAGATTATTGTTAATAGCAATAAAGAAGGTCACTACAAAGAGTACAATGTTCAGTGCTAACTAACTGTAAGCTTATATGTGTCAAATAACATAACCTTGAAATATATATATGTAGTAAAATTCACAAAACTATAAGGAGAAATAGACAAATCAACAATCACAGAATATATTCAGTGTACTTCCCCCACTAGCAATGAGTAGATTTACAAGGCCAAATATTAATAAGGATATAGAAGAATCAAAAACCATAATTTAAAAACTTATCTGGCCAACAGCAGTGGCTCACGCCTGTAATCCCAGCACTTTGGGAGGCTAAGGCGGGTGGATCACCTGAAGTCTGGAGTTCGAGACCAGCCTGGCAAAACCCCATCTCTACAGAAAAATACAAAAATTAGCTAGGCATAGTGGCAGCTGCCTGTAACTCCAGATACTAGGGAGGCTGAGGCAGGAGAATTGCTTGAACCTGGGAGGTAGAGGTTGCAGTGAGCTGAGATTGCACCACTGCACTCCAGCCTGGGCAACAGAGGAAGACTCTGTCTCAAAAAGTAATAAATAAATAAATAAAAACTTGACATAATGTTCTTGCATACAACACTGCACCCAACAAAATACAGCATGTGTCACTTTTAAAGAATATATAAAATATTTAGCAACTTAAGCTAATATCAATTAATTCCAAAGAATTCGCAGGCTGACCACAGTTTAGTAAATAATTATAGTGTCTACTGCATAACTACAGGCTCTGGCATCAATGAACAAAATAGTACATGATAAAATTACTTTAGAAACTGTAATAAAAACAATAGCAAGAAAAATCTATGTGGTTAAACATGTTGGCAATAAACTGAAATTGCTCCTTTGGAAAAGAAATTGGTATCATCTAGTTAAGCTGAAGATATTTATATCCTATGGTCCCACAATTCTTCTTGTAGATATATACTCTAGAGAAAATCCTGCAGTTGGAGTATTAACGGCATAGTCCAAATTGTTCAAAATATTAGAGGTTATGATAATAAAAAACTTGAAAGATTCTAAATGCTAATCAACAATAGAACAGGTAAATTATGATATATTATATAATGGAATAGTACACAAAAGAGATACATAAGTGAATTATACCTGCATAAAAAAAATCAATGGTGAAAGTCAATATAACACTGAAGTTCATATGGAAAAACAAATATGCAAGAATAGTTGGAAAAACACAAGAAATAAAAACTATGAGGAAGATTAGCTCTACTGGATATTGTAACATACTATAAGGATACCAGTTAAATCAGCGTGGTACTGGAGTGTGACTAGACAAATAAACCAGTGGAATAAATATAAAGCCCTGATATTAACTCACATACATATAAAAATATGTATATTCAATGTATGATAAAGTGGCATCTCAAATCACTGGGACAAAGATTGACTTTATAATAAATGGTGCTGAGACAACCATTTAGCCACTTGGAAAAAGGTAAAGGTAGATCTATATTTCATACCATACACGAAAGTAAACTCAGTAGTTTAGGGATTTGCATGTAAAATAAACGCTTTAAATACTAGTAGGAAACATGGGTAAACTACTCTAATTTCAGTGTAGATAAAGGCTTTTTAACTATGACTCCAAATCTAGAGGCAATAAAAATGATAAATTTGGCCATAAAAAATTATAATTTTGTATGACACAAAATACCAGAAATGAAGTCAACAAACAACTGATAACTGGGAGAAAATATTTGCAACATACACTACAAACAGAGGGCTAAATCCCTAATACAGTCACGTGCCACATAATGACATGTCAGTCAACAATGGTGGTCCCATATGATTATAGGAGCTAAAAAATTGCCATTTCCTAGTGACACGGTAGCTATCATAACCTTGTAGCACAGTGCATTACCTTTTGTTTGTGGTGATGCTAGTGTAATCAGTATGTGTGCATTACTCTTTTGTTTACATTGATGCTAATGTTTGTGCATTACTGTTTTGTTTGTGATAATGCTACTGAAAGCAAACATACTGTGCTGTTAGCTGTATAAAAGTATAGCACATACAATTATGTGCAGTATATAATACTAGATAATGATAAATAATTGTTACTGATTTATGTATTTATTATAATTAATTATCATTAGAGTATCTACCATCTCTTTATTTAAAAAAAAAAGTTAAACTGTAATATGGGCTCGGGCAGATCCTTCAGGAGGTATTACAGAAGAAAGCACAGTTATCATAGGAGACTACAGCTCCGTATGTATTCTTGCAGCTGAAGACTCCAGTGGGACAAGATGTGGAGATGAAAAACAGTGATATTAATGATCCTGACCCTGGGTGGGCCTAGGCTAATGTATGTTTCTGTCTTAGTTTTTAACCAAAAGGTTTAAAAAGTTAAAAAAAAAAAGCAATAGAAAAAAGTTTACAGAATATGGATATAAAAGAAATATTTTTGTATAGCTATACAATGTGCTTGTGTTTTAAGCTAAATGTTATGTCAACAGAGTCAAAAAATGAAAAAATGAAGTGTATAAATTTTAAAAGCTACAGTAAGCTAAGGTTAATTTATTATTGAAAAAATATTTTATATAAATTCAGTGTAGCCTAAGTGTACAGTGTTTATAAATCTACAGTAGTCTACAGTAATGTCCTAGGCCTTCACATTCACTCACCACTAACTCACTGACTCAACCAGAGCAACCTCCAGTCCTGCAAGCTTTATTCATGATAAGTGAATATACGGATTACCATTTTTTGTCTTTTACACCACATTTTTAAGGTAAATTTTCTCTGTTTAGGTATGTTTAGATAAACTCATATTTACCGTTGTGTTACAATTGCCTACAGTATTCATAACAGTAACACGCTATACAGGTTTGCAACCTAAGAACAATAGGTTATACTAGATACCCTAGGTTTGTAGTAGGCTATATGTATCATCTAGGTTTGTGTAAGTACACTCTGATATTCACATAATGACAAAATCTCCTAAAGATGCATTACTTAGAATGTATTCCTGTTGTTAAATGATGCATGACTGTAATTTAAGAACTCTTACAAATTGAGGGACAAAGGATCAAAATCCTGATAGAAAACTCTGAAAAAGACATAAATAAACAATTCACATACAAAACAATATTAAAAAGCCCTGAAACATATGGGAAAATGTTCAAATTTGATCATAATGATATGCAAATTAGACAACACTGAACTACCATATTTCACTTAACAAATTGGCAAAAATTAAAAGTATGGCAACACATTCTGTTGACTAGCTGTGGGTAAACAAACACTCTCATATATTGCTGATGGAAATACAAACTGCTACAGTCCGTCTGGTGGGGAATTTGGCAACCTACACATACACTTACCTTTCTACCAGCAATCACTTTCTAGGAATCTGCCCTGAAGATACACCTCTAACACTACAAAAATACATATGCACAAGGTTATTGAGTGCAGCATTGTTTATAATTGCAACATATTAGAAACAGTCTAAATGTACACGCTTAAGTGTATGGTTGAATAAACTATGTACATCCACTCAATGGAATAATATACAGTGGTAAAAGGGATGCAAATGATCACTGAGTATTGCTATTAAGTGATTTGCAGATTATACTGCTAAGCGTAAACAGCAAAGTACAAAACAAACAAGCAAACATGTCTATACTATCCTTTAAATGTAAAAACAGGCTATAAGAAAAGATATATGAATCGGCTCATATGTGTAAAAGAAAATTACCTACAGGGAATGAATGAGAAAGATGTTGAAAGAAGTGGAAATGGAACTGGACTAGCATGAGAAAGATGTAACACTTCTCTAAGTCCCCCTCTTTGTGTAGCTCTGACTCTAAGCTTCAAATTCATGTTTCAGATGCCCCAATAACAAACAGATAATTAAAATCATACAGCATTTGGGAAACCCAGCAGGAATACAAACAGTAACCAATACTCCAAACTGTATTACAAATAAATATCTCACTGAAAGGAGCAGAGAAGACAATTGATCTAAGTAACTTGTAAAAACTGTATTTTGATTGTATACTGTCAGGCTAATGACAAATGGAATTGTACACAAATACTTTACTTTTGTTGATAGATTCACTTCTCACGCAGGTATGGCTTGACTGTTAATA
Source organism: Papio anubis (assembly GCF_008728515.1). Taxonomy (NCBI): domain Eukaryota; kingdom Metazoa; phylum Chordata; class Mammalia; order Primates; family Cercopithecidae; genus Papio; species Papio anubis. The sequence continues at coordinate 20,018,242 of NC_044994.1, forward strand.
AATTAATTTATGTTTATACTAGGATTAAGCAAATAGGTAAACACACTATAAATAGTGAGAGTCAGGTTTTTCATTTTTAGAGAAATTACCTACTAATAAAGAAATGAGGGAAGACTAGAATGAACCCTGTGGTGTTGGGCTGGAAATAGAAGTATCAGTATGAGCTAATGGTTGTGTGTGTGTGTGTGTGTGTGTGTGTGTGTGGGTGTGCGCGTGCACGCATGCAGACGTATTTGTTGGGTCTATTGCCTAGAAGTAATACCAATCGAAATCAATGAACACACCTGGAGTGTTCATTCCAGATCCATACTATCTGGAGTTTAGTTTCCAAAATCCAAATATCATTCCTCAGTAGAAGGAACCAAAGCTCCTTGGATAAATAGTTGCTTCCACGACTGAGCAAGAAATATACAAGATAGCAACCTGGACCATCCTGCTGTGCCAGAAGGTAAGAAGTTGCTGAAAAGGAGTTGGGAGCTTGTTAAAAGAACACAGAAGCCATTCTGAAGAAACTCTTAATAACCAAAACTGGAACAATTTGAAGAAAATAATGAACAATGCACTGGAATATATAGCATAAAATACATATTCAGAGCAAATACTGATATAAATAATTAAATACATATATAGAAGGAGAAGAAAGGATTTACAGAAGAATTCTAATTAGTAAATGTAGAAGAACAAAGCGAATAGAAAGAGTATCATTTGTCAAACACTACATTGAATAGTTGTTATTGCATGCAAGATTAACCAATGGATGCAAAAATTAGTGGGTAAAAGTTTGAGGAGAACAAGATATTCTAATAGTCTCAAAATGCCTTACCAAAGAGATTTACTAATTACAAAGGAAAAATAGTAACTTTATATTAATACTAGAGAACCTGACAGATACCACCTTACCAAGTAAGTAGACATATTGGCATCATACACCCTGTGATATAGTGAACAAATTTACTTCCGTGGCATTCTTACCAAAGTAATCTCAATCTAATGATAAGTAAATATTTAAACATCAAAATGAAAAGATATCCTACAAAATAACTGACCAGTATTCTTCAAAAGAAATTCATGCCTCTGAATTGGAATCAGGAACAGAATTAAAAAGTGCACCACTCAAAAAAATGATGACATTCAGAAAGGTCTGTAGTTCAGTTTGGTAGAATTTCTCTAATGTTATTTTCCTGGTTTTGGCAACTGTACTATACAAGATGGTAACTTTAGGGGAAGCTAGGTTAGGATCCTACTACATACAGGAGCTCTTTGTATTATTTTTGTAACATCACTCTAAGTCTAAAATCATTTCTAAACAAAAAGCTTTAAAAAGAATATATTTAGGGTCACAACATTTTCAGTAACACTGTTAGACACCATGAAGGAATAATAAGCATAAAATATAGGCCAGTGGTGACATTTGAGAGTGACAGCATGGGAACTGGATTGGGGAGGGGCACTCAGGAGGGAGGCTTCAAGGGTAATTTTAATATAACTCTTTTTAGAATGGTGGTGAATACATGAATGTTTGTTGTAACATGATTATTTTATATCTTCCATATATTGGTAATTTTTTGAATCAATGGAGTAGATTTAATAAATACAAATATATGAGATTCTGACATAAAGAGTTTACATTAGAAATAGGCTCCTTTGTAGCCGTTTGAAATTGCATTGTATTAAATCAGAATACTCCTAAAAAGACCTTTCTATGTTACAATTTAAAGTGTTAGGTTTACTTACTCCTCCCTTTGGGGATTGCTAATGTGAGCTGGCTTGCCTTTGAGAAAGGGGAGCAGTTGGACTTTTTTTTTTTTTGCCCGTGGATACAATCTTAAGAAGAACAAATGGCAAAGAGTACTTATTGGCACATATTGAGAAAAAAAAAAAAAAACAAACCTGCAGTGAATCTCAAGATACCCAATTAAGATAAAATTAAATCATGCAAATATTGATCCAGTTAAATTTGCCATGGGTAAGTCTTATTATCAATCAAAATTTTTATATCAAATAGCAAATAACTATAGAAAAGCTAAAATTATATATATATAAACGAATGATATATATATATGAGAGAAACAGTAATAATAAAGAAAAACATATTTTATTTCACTTTTATCACTTGCATTGGTAATTGACTCATAGTTTTGCTTTTGACTAATTATGCTTAAAATTTCAGACTCCTTCACAGATGATTAGCACTCATAGATAATGCTATACTCTCAAAAAAAACTAACATATTGCTTAAATAAATGCACACAATTTTAGTCAATGTGCATATAACTAAATGCACAAAATGGACCACAGAATATCCATGAGCAACACAATCGCCCATGGCTCTGAATGTCCCTAGAAAATGACTACACATGAGTTCATGGATCAAAGTAATTGATGATAGTTTTATCACCGTTTGAAGTTATTCCTTGAGGAATTTCATACCGATTGATGTAGGCAAACATGCTTAATTCCACAAGTATGTTTGAATGAATGCAAGTCTGAATTTTCTTTGCCAGTTTTTTTTCTTCAATAATATGGTTCCAAAAGCAAAGTCTCCATTAAAAAGTTTGTATTAAAGCAAACTCACAAAAAAACTCTTCCAGAAGAAAAGTACAATTAGCCATGAATTTGCTTTATATTGTTTTCATTATTTAGGACATTATTCCAAGAGAGTTGACTGCTTTTAAGTCTACCAAATTACACACGCCTGTGTGAGTACAGACTGCATTAAAGCAGTCCTCTTCAGAGGTCACATTTCCCATTGATGCTGACCCTTCAGCAAATGCTTTTGGAGTTCCTCTTTTGGAATTGTACTCAGAGCTTACAACACATTCAGCAAAATCCTCAGAGAAGAACCTTAGTTCTTTGACAGTGGGTTTGATTTTCATAAAGAAAGTTACGTAGCACTTGGTATAGTGATTAAAATAGGTGCTGAATCTGGTTAATGGAATTCTGAGCTAAACATGAGGCGTGATTACAAATGATTGCTACTGCTCCACAGGACATTTTAAAAGGACTTTGCACCAATGGGACCTTTGTTAAAATGAGCATGTAAACTTCCAAAGAACCTATCTTGGAGGACAATATTCATTTGTCTGCATACGTTATGGCATTGACATTTTAACAAACAACACTTTATAATTCCTAGCAGTACAACGCTGAAGGCGGGTTAAGGTTTGTTGTCCCGAATGTGTCTCTGAAAGCCATTCTGTTTCTGCTAGGCCAGGGCTCTTTTGTGAGCACTCTCAGCCACAGGCTGGGGCCGAGCCTCACGGTAGGCCCGCCTCCTTCAGCACCATCTCCCAAAAACTGCCCTGAGTTCCCACCTTTCTTCTAGCCTTGGTGGAAGGCTTCCTATGAAAGCTTCCCCTTTCTTTACACAGCCAGCAGCCTAGAGGCAGCAGGAAATCAAGACTGCTTCAAACAGGTGAAGAAGATGGCCTCGAAGGCCACAAGGTCATCCCCCTGAAGGTACTGAAATTTGACTAAAATGAAATGGCTAACAAGCTCGCTAAAGGAAGACCACAGCTGAGAGTCCACGGGAGCAGAGCCAGTGCTACTTTCATCCAAATAGATGAATGATATGCACACACCCCTCAGTGTCAGTAAACAATCAGTTGGCAGAAACTTCTCCTCTCCTACCCTGACGGCGAGTTTTCTTCCTAACTGGCTGCCGGGGTCCTCCTCCAGGTGTTCTGTCCCATCCAGACTGGCCGGCCATTCCCTGGACTAGACGCTGCTTAGGGCGATCGCGAGCTCTCATCTGGCGTGACTTTTCTGATCCGGCGTGACTTTTCTGATCGTCAGCTTCCTTCCTTTTTCACTCTCTGATTCTAAAGATAAAGATAGAGCCAGTTTCTCCCCCTTTAGTGTTTCAAATTCCTTCCTCATTACTCTTCAGGCAGCACAGTGAGGAGATTAAGTGCACGACGTGGAATTCCGGCCTGTCTCCTTAATAGCCTTACGATCTACCTCCCGGAAGTGTTGTGAGGGTGGAATGAGTTAGTGCACTTTATGTGCCTGTAGCGTGGTGCTTGGCCCAGAATAGGCCCTCAGCGAATGTTAGTTATGATGATGATGATTAATACTTCAGTTTCTCTGTGCTCAGCAAACACCACCTCCCTGTGCTGGCACTGCATAATCCCCTCGCCACACATATTCAGGGTCCTACCCCTGTCTGCTTATGCTGTGGCCTGTGAGGAGGAGGAATGGGGGATGCCTGTCACCTTCCAAGACTTTTATCTGAAACAGGCTTTATCTCTTTCTCTGTGGGGATTTTTCCCCGAGGCTCTTTTGTCCCCTATTTCAGAGCTTATTTTGCCTCCCTTTTGTGTTACATTTGCTTCTATAGGGGGGTAGAATTGCCCTATTTACAAGAGTAGCTATCACCATGGTAACTTGGTATTTTGATACCGGCATGAAGCATTTCTGAGGGAAAAATAGGTCCCTTATTTTTCAGCTTTGGCATGTAGATGTATGGGAATCAAAATACTTGCCCAACATTATACAGCTGGTTCAAATGTCAAAGCAAAGAAGCAAGTTTTGTGGATATTTTAAATAAGTATTGAGCAACCACAGCATGGTATCAATTGGGCAGAACGTTCTCACAATTAATTCCTGCCACTTAGGCACTGATGCCTGAAGGCAACGTGACATATACCTTGGTGAACTCATTCTCTGAATGAAAAAAATAATGGTACACATGGTTGGACAATAAAACATAGTGTTCACTCACATTGCAAAAAGTGTCAAAGATGCCAGGTTGGAGTTTCTGAAATATTTTGATTGTCTTTTGAGAACAAACAAGACAGAACATTCTAAAGTCAGCCTGTTGTTCAATGATCAGGGGAATGTGGTTACTGTATATGTCACTTTAACTTATACATCGGGCAAGGAGAAGGATGGTATTGGGTGTTGAATGCCTACTGTGGGCCAGGTTCCCTGCTATGAGCTGCTAACATAGATGAATGAACTGTAACTCCTACCTTTGAGACTTTGCATTTGGTGAGGAAACAAGTAATTGTAATACAATGTAATGTGTCTTGATAAAGATAGCTACAGAAATGGTATGAGGGACAAGGAGGATAAAAGGCCTCATAAAGATGAACTTTGAACTGTTTTAAGGGTGACCAGATGGTGAAATTAGAGGGCGTGGGCTCTACCCCAGACTACCATAGAGTATCTTTCCAGAGCATGGATTTATTTTATTCCCTCTGCCAAACAAGGGCAAGAGTAGTCTCTATTTTGGCATGTTCCAACAACCTAGGGATTCCTGGGACTGGGCTTGGAACTATTTTCAGTTCGCTAAATGGGCCATATTTTTCTTACCTTTGCTCATCTTGTTCCACCTACCTGCAATTTTCCTGTACTACTATGCCTCCTCCCTATCCAACCTGATGGTACATATCCTCTTACCCACTTTGTGTCCTTCAGGCTTTGGCTGTGGTGTTTCTTCCTGGGGTAACCTTTGCAGACCCTCAGAAAGGGCTTCATTACTCCTATTTGCTCCTACAATGTCCTCTACTTACCTATATATTAGTGCTTATAAACTTTTTTTTTTTTTCATTGCCTGTTTTCTGACTTGGCTCATTCAATTCACTCACCCCCTTCACTAGGAAACAATGCATATCATTCACTTTTGTACTCCCAGAGCCTAACTTCGTGCTTGTTAAATAGATGTGTAAATGAATCAGAGTAGACAGTGTTATAACTGCCCTTCAAGGGAAATAACCACCTTGTCCCATAATGTTGTTCTCTTGGATTTGTTAGTCAGTCTTCTGCAAAGTATGGATGGCTCAACAAGATAGATGAAAATTTGTGTTTATTTCATTTTGGGGGTAACATTTTATAATTTCATATGTGTAGAAAATTTGCAAGTTTAGTACACACAAAACCATAAATGTTTATGTGGATTTTAAAAATGATTTTTATTTTATCCCATTTGCTTTACCATTCTCTTTGTTCTCCCATTTCTCTGTACATATATGAACTTTTTTTTTAACCATTTGAGAGTAAATTAGAGACATCGTGCTTTTTAACTTCTACATATTTCAGGGTAAATTTCCCATCAAAAAGACATTCTTTTACTTTAAATCGCAGTAAAATGATCAAAATCTGGACATTTAATATTGACACGATATGCATAATTAACAGTTTACACTTCAGTTTCATCAACTGTACCAATAATGTTCTTGATAGCTGTTTTAGCCCATCCAGAATCCTATCAAGGATCACATGTTGGACATAGTTATCGTGTTGTTTTGAGTGTCCTTTAACATGGAGCTATTTCTCAGCATTTCTTTGTCCTCCTTGATCTTGATAGTTTGAAGAATACAGGAAAGTTATTTTGCAAAATATCTTTCCACAGTTGGCTTAGTCTAATGTTTTCTCGTAGTTAAATACAGGTTATGCTTTTCTTTTTTTTTTTTTTTTTCCAGGAATGCTACAAAAATAAGGTTGCTGTATCTTTTCTGGTGCAGCATTTCAGGAAGCATTCGACTTCAGGTTGTCCCAATATTGCTGATGTTAATTTTGACCACATGGTTAAGGTGGTGTCTGTAAGCTTTCTCCACTGTAAAGTTTCTATATTTTCTGTGTAGTTAACAAGTTATTATACACACATATGTATGTAATGATGTTGTTAGATAGCAAGGCAGGAAGACAGATGATAAATAGATAGCCAGCCATGAACATAGAAGTAGATGTAGAGATGGACATAGACATAGACATGGAAGTATAGTTTCTGGATTTTATGTTGAAATGAATGTTTAGGTTTATGAGAAATTGCCACAGTGTTTTCCAAAGTAGCTGCATCATTTTGTATTCCCACAAGCAATGTATTAGACTTTGAGTTACTCCACGTCCTCACCAACATTTTCAATATTTTGTTTTATTATTGTTAGTTATTTTAAAAGAAATGTAACAGTACCCCATTATTGTTTTCACTTTCATTTGCCTGAAGACTAATGAAATTAAATACAAAACTCCTTTATTACTTTAATTTTTTCACATTTGTCTGTCCTCTTTCTCTTTTTCTTTTTTCTTTTTTCTTTTTTTATTATGCTTTAAGTTCTGGGTACATGTGCAGAATGTGCAGGTTTGTTACATAGGTATACACATGCCATGGTGGTTTGCTGCACCCATCAACCCGTCATATACATTAGGTATTTCTTCTAATGCTATCCCTCCCCTAATCCCCCACCCCACGACAGGCCCTGGTGGGTTATGTTCCCCTCCCTTTGTCCATGTGTTCTCATTGTTCAACTCCCACTTATGAGTGAGAACATGCAGTGTTTGGTTTTCTGTTCCTGTGTTAGTTTGCTGAGAATGATGGTTTCCAGTTTCATCCATGTGAAGGATATGAACTTATCCTTTTTTATGGTTGCATACTATTCCATGGTGTATATGTGCCACATTTTCTTTATCCAGTCTATCATTGATGGGCATTTCGGTTGGTTCCAAGTCTTTGCTATTGTGAACAGTGCTGCAATAAACATACATGTGCATGTGTCTGTATAGTAGAACGATTTATAATCCTTTGGGTGTATACTCAGTAATGGGATTGCTGGTCAAATGGTATTTCTTTTTGTGTTTTTATTATTATTATTATTATACTTTAAGTTCTAGGGTACATGTGCATAACGTGCAGGTTTGTTACATATGTATACTTGTGCCATGTTGGTGTGCTGCACCCATCAACTCATCAGCACCCATCAACTCATCATTTACATCAGGTATAACTCTCAGTGCAATCCCTCCCCCCTCCCCCCTCCCCATGATAGGCCCTGGTGTGTGATGTTCCCCTTCCCGAGTCCAAGTGATCTCATTGTTCAGTTCCCACCTATGAGTGAGAACATGAGGTGTTTGGTTTTCTGTTCTTGCGATAGTTTGCTGAGAATGATGGTTTCCAGCTGCATCCATGTCCCTACAAAGGGCACAAACTCATCCTTTTTTATGGCTGCATAGTATTCCATGGTGTATATGTGCCACATTTTCTTAATCCAATCTGTCACTGATGGACATTTGGGTTGATTCCAAGTCTTTTCTATTGTGAATAGTGCCACAATAAACATATGTATGCATGTCTTTATAGCAGCATGATTTATAATCCTTTGGGTATATACCCAGTAATGGGATGGCTGGGTCATATGGTACTTCTAGTCAAATGGTATTTCTAGTTCTAGAGCCTTGAGGAGTCATCACACTGTCTTCCACAATGGTTGAACTAATTTACACTCTGACCAACTGTGTAAAAGCATTCCCATTTCTCCACATCCTCTCCAGCATGTTTTTTCCTGACTTTTTAATGATTGCCATTCTAACTGCTGTGAGATGGTATCTCACTGTGGTTTTGATTTGCATTTCTCTAATGACCAGTGATGATAAGCTTTTTTTCATGGTTGTTGACTGCATAAATGTCTTCTTTTGAGAAGTGTCTGTTCATATCCTTTACCCACTTTTTGGTGGGGTTGTCTTTTTCTTGTAAATTAGATTAAGTTCCTTGTAGATTCTGGATATTAGCCCTTCATCAGATGGATAGATGGTAAAAATTTTCTCCCATTCTGTAGGTTGCCTGTTTATGCTGATGATAGTTTCTTTTGCTTGTTAGTTTCAGAAGCTTGTTAGTGTAATTAGATCCCATTTGTCAATTTTGGCTTTTGTTGCCATTGCTTTTGGTGTTTTAGTCATTAAGTCTTTGCACATGCCTATGTCCTGAATGGTATTGCCTAGGTTTTCTTCTAGGGTTTTTTTTTTTGGTTTTGGTCTTACATTGAAGTTTTTAATCCATCTTGAGTTAATTTTTGTATAAGGTGTAAAGAAGGGGTCCAGTTTCAGTTACCTGCATATGGCTACCCAGGGCTGTCCTCTTTTGTGAAGTGTCTATTCGTAATTTTTGCCCATTTGGATTTTTTTTTTTTTTGGTCATTTAATTATTGATTGCTGAGAGTTATCTACTGTGTGTACAAGTTGTTTGTTTATATATTTTGAAAATATTTTCTTCTGGGCTGGTATGCCCATTCATTTTCTTTACAATCTTCTGATGAGTAGAAAATTTTAATTTTGATGTAGTCTGCTTATCATTTATTTTACTTTTGTGGTTATTGCTTTCTGTATCTAAGAAGTATTTTCTTGCCTACTGTAAAGCTATTCTCATATGTTGCTTTCTAGAATATGTATAGTTTTATCTTTTCCATTTAACTCTATGAACAATGTAGTGTTTACATTATACTGTAGCCTATTACGTGTGTGGTAACATGATGTCTAAAAATCAATGTACATACTTTAATTTTAAAATACTTAATTGCAAAAAATGCTAATGATCGTCTAAGCCTTCAGCAAGTCATACATTTTCTGTAGGTAGAGAGTCTTTTGTTTAACTTAAAATGGAAACCTCCATTTTTAAAGAATATTTCAAGTGGATATAGAATTCTGGATTGCCAGATTGCAGTTTTCTGCAGTTTGAAGATGTTCCTTTGTCTTTGGCTCACATTGTTTCTGAAGGAAAGTTGACCTTAGTTTATATCTTTGTACACAATATGTCATTTTAATCTACCTGTTTTCAAAACGTTTCTCTTTATTGTTGGTTTTCAAAAGTTTTATTACAATGTGTCTAGGTACAATTTTATGTTCTTAAACTTCTTAGGGTTCCCTGAGTTTCCTGGATCTGCAAGTTACACTTTTCACCAAACTTGGAAAATATCCTGACCCTTTCTGTCTCTCCGCTCTTTCTAGGACTTCAGTTACATGTATGTTAGACCACTTGATGTCCCACATGCCACGGAGAATCTTCTTAATTAAATTTTTTTCTCTCTGTTCTTCAAATTATATACTCCCTTTTATATTTAAGCGTATTGACTCTTCTACCACCTTTAATATGCTATTAAGCCAATCAGGACATTTTTTATTTCAGATACTGTATCTTTAATTCTAAAATTTCTATCTGGTTCTTTCTCATACTTTCCATCTGTTAATGTATTATTCCACACTTTTCCTTAAAAACATTAACATATTTATAATAGCTGCTTTAAGGTCCTTGTTCAATAATTCCAATATCTCATTTATGTGAGAGTTGAGTAGTATTAGTTGCTTTTCTCTGGGCTATGTGACACATTTTTTCTGTTTTGGGGGCATGTCTAGTATTTTTTTTATTATATACTGAACATTGTGGAGATATGTGGTAGAGATTCTGGATTTTGTTATCTTCTGAATATTAACTTTTTTGCTAGCAGGCAATTAATTATACTCTAAATTCCCTTCTTCCTGTGATGAACAATAGCTGAAACAAAACTTTGTCTCATTCTTCCAGTTCTTAATTCTAGTTAGTCTTTTAGAGACTTCCTGTGTATGCTTAGTTCAGCAAAGTTTATTCATACATTTTTGTGACATGTTCCTCTGACCTGGGACTTCTCAGTATTCCACCTGTCTGGCAGTCCTGATTCCTAACCTCTGACTTCTTGAATAAGACCAAGGCTTTCTGCTTATGCTTAAGTGGCTCAGACATGGGGACTGGATGTGTCCTCAAGCAAAATGCTATGTAAACAAAATCTCACCCAGTGCTCTTCTTTTTCAAAGACCAATCCTTCTCCAGTTTTTGCTTGCTTTTGATTTCTCTCCAGTGCTAATAGTTGCCTGCAGTTTAGAATCATTATATAAAGGAAAGTTAGTTCTATATTAACAACTTTGCAGTTACCAAAAGTGAAATCTGCCAAAATGAACCTTATTATGCATTCAGGTCTTCTGCATAAAATAAGACAAAGATCCATTAATCAATTTACACCAGATATTAGAGATTCTGTCTAGATTTATTCTTTGTTTTCTAATATATCTTTGGGTAATTTTATCTGTAGCCATGACCTCTTCTGACCCCTACTATCTCCTCTATTAATGTCTTTCTAAATCTTTAGCTTTAGACTATCATTCTTCTGTGATCCAAGTCTTGATTTCCAATTATCCTCCCATTCATATCCATAAGACAGCATTTTCTTTGTAAAATTTTGTCCATCCATAACGAGTAGAAACTGATACCCCAACTCTAGGTTCTGAAGCAATGTATTTCTGCTTCGATCTAATCACTTGTCAATATCTAATTTTGATTGTAGGTACTTTCATGTACTTGTTTTCCCCAAATATACTGTGAACTCCTTGATGCCATATGCCATGCCTTATTTATCTTCTTATCATTAGTGCCCAGCTCAGTTATTTTATTCAAAAATATTTGCTGAAACCAGCTTTCCAAAGAAGCAAATATTTGCATCATTTTTGGCATTATAAAAGAATGCTATTGTCCCCCAAAAAAGCCCTTTGTTTCCTACAAAGTTAAAATGCTTAGATTTTCAGTAGGCCTCTCAAAGAGGCTTTGAGGAATATGAGAGAAGGGACATACTATGACCCACTGCTTGCAAGGACACTTTTAAAGACAAATATTTAATTTTGAATTTGATTAGATATTGATATTTACCTAACTGCTAGTAAGGGGGAAGTAAGTCTTTCTTTAAAAAAATAAGTGATTCAATAAGTTCAAATTGTGAGTCGTATACACTCTTGGAAGTGTTGTATAATATATTATCACTTTTGATATAAATATAAGGGGATCATCACGTGAAAAGCGGTCATTTTCCAAGCTCTCTCTTTCTCATGAAGAAGTAGTATAATAATAATAAAAATAGCACATGCTATATTTATTGAATTCTTACTGTATATTTGAGGCATTTTTCAAAGTGCTTCACCTATATTAACTCATCTGATATTCCGAACAATGCTACAGAAATGTATGGTTATTTTTATTTCCTCAGTTGAAGAAATTGTGACTTAAGCAGTAGTAAGCTGAAGATATTTTACAGTCTTAGCTTTTGTGATCAAGAACAAACTCTATGGGTATAGAATATAATCCCTCTCTGCATACTTATTTCTGATACCTTTATTTTACCAACTCATTGCTCCTTCAATACCTTGTGTTTGCCTTTCGTGCATATCATGCACCATCATTTTACTAGTGACAAGTTACCTAAAATCCAATTTTTCTTTATGCTTACAAATACTCCCCAATTTCTGCAAATATTTTCTTTTCTCCGTCACTGCAGTGAGCTTCTGTTTTGTCATTTTAACTGTTGCACTTGCCTATCATTAATACTCCTTTTGACTTGAAGAAATCATCTTTTTCAATCATAAGAACCTGATAAGCAATTTGTCCCCAAAACAACAATCCTCAACTTGTTTTTAGTTGGCTGTTCTTCAGGTGAATTATGTGTAATGGTATATTGATGTTAGTTGATATCTAATAGGGATTGATTTGACACTACCAATCTCATTTCTTCTAGGTAGTTAGGTGCTTAGGTCCTAAGACCCGAGTGAAGATGATAGTCCCTTTGTTTTTTAGGTTTATCATGTCACTAGGTGCTTAATATTTGAGGTTTACTTTTTATAAAAAATACAGTAAAAATTTATATGATATTCTTTACCTGGTTATAGGGAAGTGGTACTATTGCTGAGCTCATGAAGAGCAATTAAATAACAATAATTCACTAACATTTCAGAATTAGGCATCGTTATTTTTCTCACATTAAAACTATTATAGTTAGTTTTAAGTATCTCATCATTTTGTTATGGGGAGATTTAGTACACATTTAAATCAGTGTTTTAGTTAAATGTAAATTAGTATTTTTATTTTAAACTGCAAAGAGCTGGCACTCACTCAGAAATATGGAAATGGCAACCAATAAAAGGAAAATGGTTTTCTTCTCTAAGATGCCTATATGAGAAAATATTATTAACAATAATGGGAGTGAGTTGTTCACATTGAGAGGGCACTATGCCCACAAATACCCTTGAAGCAACATGGCAAACTTGCCTGTTTCTAAAGTTCTGATTTATGTAGTGCCTTATTTACTGTGCAACAATATCAGTTTCTGAAGTGCATCCTATAATTATACCAGCAATAACCATTTCTTTTTGTTTATAAAAATAACAGTGAGTGAAGAGCTGAAATGTAATTTCCTGAAGCAAAGATCTTGAAAATTGATAACATCTTTGTAACTCTTCATCTATCAGTTTCAAATCCCAGTTCATAAGGTCAATATTTCTGTTTGTTAATGATTTCTCAACAATGTCGACCCAGAAAGTAATGGAATTAATAAAGACAGAAAATCACATATATATCTAATGAATATGTGAAAATATCAAAATATAATGTCAATTCAATTATTCACAATAATTGAAGGATTAAGATACTCTATTTCATTGTGTTTTCTGGTTGCATGAAGCTTGATCCATTTGTGCTAGATGCATGAACCAGTTAACTTACTATGTCTCATTGAGTTACTTACTGTGTCACTGAGTAGACACTAACCAACTGCAAGTCTTCAATTTAGAAATCAAAATATTCATTGTATGGTCAATATTCTTTGAAAAAGTATGACAAAAACAGAAATTTAAAGATTCTACCAAATACCATAGGTATAAAAGAGTAATGGCCCAGAAAAATGATTTTCATTATTTCAAATATAAATTTAACTCAAAATTTGATGCAAAAAAGTTTTGGAAAACAACTAGATAATTTTGAATTTATGTAATCTTATTTAAAGAGGTGGTGATAAAAATGCAAATATGAAATTGGCTCTAGCTCTCTTTAGCTAACAGAATAAATCTTAGTTGAATCATTTATCCCCCTTTATACATATTCATATTCTTGCTGTAGCCTGAAAACTCAGAGGTAAAAAAGTAAGGCCTTTAGAGGTATCTAGGACACAATTGGCAAACAGATTAAAAGTCATAATAGTTGGCAATATGCCTTCTTCACGTCTCTTTCTCATTGCCTATGCTTATCTCCATATGGTGCCTCTGTTTCAAGCTAGGCACTATCTCGTCTTCCCCAAATGAAGCAGAATCAAATTTATATTTCATTTTAATCTGCTTATTCTAAGAAATTAATGCCACCTGCCCCACATGCAGACTGACATGCCTTCGTTTGGGTGAACTGTTAACATAATATCTGACTTTACCCTTGTCAAATGACATATTTATTTTTGGATTTTCTTATATAAGAGAGACTATGTTTACTAGAAACTTTTCTACCATCTCTTTATGACAGTTGATTGATATTATGTACATAAATCAAACATTTAAATTAAATTTACGTTTCCTTCTGCAAGAAATTCCTATGCCAGACTCTTTGGGGATTATGAACCAATTAACCTTTCTTGATTTCTCTTGAATATGCTTGGCTCCCATTTATACTTCTTAGCACTCCTTTGGTCATAGGTTAAAAAAAATCACCTGAATAGTTTTAAGCAAAGAGTCCAATGTAGTGCAAGGACTTAGAGATCTCTTTTGTAAGCTATACACAGCAATGGGGTTGGCATCGAGGAATGTCTGAGAAAGAGGCACTAGACTGCCTGCATTGAAAACCTCAGCTGTCCCCTGTCATTTCTGTGTCTCTGTGCAGTTGCTGAGTCTCCAGTTGCAGACCAGCTCTTTTTGTTCAGTTCATATGATGGAAAATGGCTATTGAATAACTCCATGTTTGTGTTGCCTTCATTAAGACATGAACATGACAGAGTTGAAGTCTTGTTTGCAGCTACATGTTTTCAGAGTCAAACTAGGATCAGCCCCATATACTTTGGCCCGAAAGCTGAAACATGGCAGACAAGCATAGCTGTTGCTGTTGTAAACCATGTAAATGGTGGGAGGACCTTTGAAAGCAATATAAGATGCCTTGATTTTAACTGTCAAATTAATTATATGAAGTTTTGACTTACAGAAGAGATAAATTAAATTAGGTGGATCAGTTCTATTCATCAATTTTTAGTATCTATCAATGATCAATTAAATATATCATTCAAATTAAATCTAGAGCTTTATTTAAGGGAGAGTTAGATTTGGCTTTGGCTTGTAATCATGCCTTTTAAATCCCGCTACTTATGATCCAGATATATTAATAATATTTGCCCACTTGGAATCATATTTACTAGCAAGCCAGATAATATATTCATGCATTTTTTTATTTTAGATATAAATAATACTATGCTGTAATATTGCTGAAAATGCAAGTACATAGGTTCATATGTAGTTGTAACTCTAAAATATTAATTGTTGACCCTGGCACTCTTCTCTGATGTAATGTGGTTCATACTCATTAGGTCCAAAGGCAGGCATGATAGATGCATTGCTGAGATCATGGTGCCCACGAAGCCAAGGTCATAGGTGTAAGCTCTGTGTGGGGCAGGTTTTCTGTAGAAAGAAAATGAAAAGCCAGCATCTCAAGTCTTATCTCTTTTTTGGATTCACACATACCATTAAACAGGAGGTACACTGATGGTGATATTAAATAAACCAAACCAAAATGCATGTCCTCCTTATTGTACCTAAGATCAACTTCAAACATAAAGGGAATTTCTTTATTTAATCGAAAGAATATATTGCTTCAAGAGCATATTTGGCAAAATCATATACTCTGGACTTTATAGAAATAGGTCCTCTTTACTTTCAACTATTCATCTATAAAATGTATAGATACGTTGTGAAATAATTGTTTAGTCATCAACATGACCAATATAAATCATAATATGTATTATTCCTGAACCCCATAGCATGTCCTGAATATTATGATTTTGCTACAATAACTAGCTAGCTGTTTGAATATACTTAATTCCAGTTCTTAGGTTGGAAAAAAAGGAAGAGAGAAAAAAGGAGGGAGACAGAGAAATATTGACTATGTTAGAAGAAAAGCAGTCTTGAGGCCCAACATAGTGGCTTTTAGTTTGAGAGATTAAACATCTTGTAATTCTAACCTGTTTTGGATGCCCAGAGTCACTAAGCCATGAAACCGACTGATGCATCAATGATTGTTTCAGAAAAAGCAAGCTACAAGTATTTGGGATTTAAACAAAATGGCATGACACCTTAATGCATATTTTCTAAGAAATTTGAGATTATACTTAACTAAGGCTTTCCAAACCCAGTAAGAATTTATCAGAAGTTGTTGACTTGAAGGCCATGGTATATTAGCAAATGGTGATAATTTTAGGTAGCTTTGATTGAAGAGCTTATTTGAGTTCCATGTGAACAGTCTCACTGAAATAACATAAATTAAAGAAAGAAAATACGTTATCAGCCAGTAAATACAGTTTTTCTCTCACAACTATGAAATAGTGAGATGACGGGGCTGCTTATACCTTTTTCATTCTAACAAATACACGTAGGATAAAATACACCAAATACTATTATGATTCCTCTATTAATACCATTTTCTTTACTTCCATCAGGCGTGCTGAGGCACACACACTCACAGGCATACGGACATTCCAAGGTCTGTTTCCCTTTCTGGTTCTGCCGGCTTCCATTTTAGGTCTAGTTTATGCTGCTGTCTGCATCAATGTCTGTCAAACTAGCCAGTAGGTTGTGTCAGTTAACTCCATATTGCCTTCTGACATGATTCTGAGAGCAATCTGTGTGCCATTTTTGCTTCAATGTACAGATTTCTTTTCAAACCAATGAAGGTTCCATTACTGCAAGGAATAGATTTCTTTTTCTATCAGAATCACAGTGGTTTATTGTCTCTTTGATACTGCAGGATTTTCTTTCAGAGACCTTTTTCTATTTTAGCAGGATGTCCCTTTCTTGCCCTAAAGATCAGCTATTTTCTAAACCAGCATCTTCCTTAAAGGGCAATACACTAATTTTAATAACACATTTATTAGATAAAACATCATCTCTGTAAGCGTTTGAAACATCCTATTAATATTAACATACAATGAAACAGTCACACAGCTGTGTTTTCTTTGGTCCTTGACCCCAGGATTTTTGGAACCAGTAATTAATTAAATTAACTAATCAATTAACTAATTTGGTACAAGAGTCTGGAACAGAGTTGTGTCTGCACTGGAAGCAAGTGGAAGATTTGATTTGGGCCCTGCAGACTCCATAGAACTACCACTGTGACTACTGAACAATGTCAGTCTGATGATATCTTTCCTTTATTTCAAATTCCTACTCAGCTTTTTATAACCCAAGACATAAAAATCTAAATTATTTAGCATGCTACACAGGTCTGAGTATGATCTGAACCTGCCCCAACTTCCAGCAAACTTCATTCCTTGCTGCTCTACCCTCCAGTGCTTTACTTGACCATTCCCAGAACGTGCCTTGAGATCATACCTTGGTGTTTTTGTATTATGCTGTTCCCTTTGAGAATGTTCCTTTTTTCCCCCTTGGGTTTGGGAAACTTAGCCTTCCACACTCATAGTAAGTATTGCCATGTGTGTTAGTCCATTATCACTCTGCTATAAAGATACACCTGAGACTGGATAATTTATAAAGAAAAGAGGTTTAATTGGCTCACAGTTCTGCAGGCTGTAGAGGCTTCTGCTTCTGGGGAGGCCTCAGGAAACTTCTAGTTATAGAGGAAAGCAAAGGGGAAGCAGACACATGTTCACATGGTTGGCAGGAGAGAGAAAGAGAGGGTGAAGGGGGAGGTGCTACATACTTTCACATAAGCAGATCTTATGAGAACACTATCACAAGACAGCATAAGGGGATAGTGCTAAACCACTGGAAACCACCCTCATGATACAATCATCTCCCACTAGGCCTACTTCCAATGCTGGGGATTATAATTTGATATGAGATTTGGGTGGGGACATAGAGCCAAAGCATATCACCATGACAAGTAGGTAGAACAGATGAAGTCAGATATTCCTTTCAATAACTCCAGTAGAATTGGGTCCATTTCCACTATGGTACTGCTTTGTGTAGTGTCTGGCCACATGACTTATCTCTACATTAGACCAGAAAGTCTTTGAGGGTAGACCAGAAGTCTTAATGACCTTTGTAGACTTGTGCTTAGCATGGTGCTTGGCACACAACAGAGGTCCAATCAGTGTCTGTTGTTCAATGGCTATCTTTCTGGCTAAAGTACCATGTGAAATGCATTTTCTTTATTCATTATAGTTTCTTATGCAACATTTGTCTCTTAAGAATTAAAAAGCAAATTATGTTTTCATTTCACATTTAAAGGATTAAACTTAACAAAGCCCTTTTAAGAAGGCTTCACTAAAACTTGTACTCATTGATTTATGTGAATTGCTATATTATTCTGTTGCACTATAAACACAACTGTAATACTGACAGAAAATAGATCAACAAGGGAAGTCCGGATGTGTTTGGTTTTATGTTTTTAATTTCACTTCTTCTTGACAATGGAAGACAGAGATAGATAAAGGGATAGACTCAATGCTTAGACTTACACATAATGAACTGCTGTGATAACCATCAGTCAAGGTTAGAAGATCAAAATTAATATCTGTATACATTTACATTCTACAAGGTCTTTTATACCATTTCCTTTTTGCCTCTCATAATAGCCTTTTAAATTAAATAGACAAGCAGGCATTGTTATATGCTCATGGTACAGATAAGGATGCCGTGGTGCATATTCACGAGTAACTGGCGATTCTGGGACACAAATGCAGGGCTCCTGGCTGAAAACCTTTCTCTTTCACTGCACTGTACAGCATTCCTTATTCTATGAATCTGACTACCGACAAATTCCTTTTAATAAGTAATACAATCTATTTCTCACTCACGCTTTCATAGCTGATGTATTTTTCTTTTGTATACTATCTTCCCCCCTTCCCTTTTCTTTTCTCCAAGACAGAATCTCACTCTGTCACCCAGTCCAGAGTGCAGTGGTGCCATCACAGCTCCCTGCAGCCTCAATGGCCCAGGCTCAAGCCATGGTCCCACCTCAGCATCCTGAGTAGCTGAGATGTCAGGCATGTGTCACCATGTTCTGCTAATTATTTTATTCTATTTTTTGTAGAGATGGGGTCCCACTATGTTGTCCAGACTGGTCTCAAACTCCTAGGCTCAAGCGATCCTTCTGCCTCGGCTCCCAAAGTGCTGGGATTGGCATTACAGGCTGAGCTACTGTGCTGCCCCTCTCCTCCCTTTTGAATTACTTCAGTTATTTCTGCCTGGGCTCAAAAAAACTTATAGGAAACTGGCATTTTATTACGAAAGTAAAACACTCTCAAGTTTTAGAGATATTCTAATTCAAAAGGAAACTTTAGTAATGCCAACTGAATGTGCTGGTAAAAAAAGATGTGCAAGCAAAATAGTTACATTCATATTCAAAATATGAGCAAACTTCATATTAGGACAGCAAATATCCTCAAATTTCATTTTATTTTCTCTTTTCTGGGAACATTAACAGCTTTGAAATTGTAGGGTCAACTTTCAAATACATTAAAAGCTTGAAATTTTACTAAAATATGCAAAATTTACAATTGAAGTTTGAAATTTTGCTATATTAGAGGTAAAAAATCCATCTTTATGAAAATTTTATTATAATTAAAATAAAGACATTTAAAAGAAAATGTAGTGGTTCAAAATCTGGATCTTAGACATGACTAAGTTTTTTTTCCAAACTCTGTAATTTATTGTGTGATTTTGGGCAACTTACATATATACTTTTTGAATCTTAGTTTACTCATTGGTAAGACAGGTTGAGGTTTGGATCAAATTAGATAATTTCTGTAAAGCATATCAATCAGGAAAAGATGTGCAAAATAAAAGATTGTTATTATTATGACATTAGGCTAATTTATCCCTTTGTTATTTTTAATATACCATTTTAGGGTCTCAGGTACCATTGATATGTACCTCTGAATAACATGAAAATAATCTACACACTGAGTCTTCTAATCTAACTTTCTTTTCTAAATTCTCTTCACTATTTCTCTCAAAGACCTGTGAGATGCACAACACAATGGTAGGATTATAAGTGAGCCAAGGATGTAGGAACTACATTTCAAGTTTTCTTAGACATAAGTTGAACTAATGGTCAATTATTTTAGGTTCCCAAGAAAATCAATAATTTATTTTTCATTCCAGAAAGATTTTATGCAGATCCAGATAGTCAGAAAATCATCTGCTATGAATGGCAAGGCAAGTTTTTATTTAATTTTGAAAACACCAATTTTTTTTAACTTCTTTAAAAATATAGGCATATGGTATGGTTTGAATATGTGTCCCCACACAAATATAATATTAAAATATAATTTCCAATGCTGGAGGTGGGGTCTGGTGGAAGATGATTGGATCATGGGGGTTGTTTCTCTTGGTTTAACATCATCCCCTCCTTTTGCCGTCCTCACAATAGTGAGTTCTTGTGAGATCTGCTTGTTTAAAAATGTGTGGCACTGCCCCCATCTCTCTCTTCCTTGTGCTCCAGCCATGTGAAGTGCTGGCTCCCCCTTCGCCTTCCACCAAGATTGTAAGTTTCCTGAGGCCTCCCCAGAAGCCAAACAGATGCCCACATTATGCTTCCTGTACAACCTGCAGAACTCTGAGCCAGTTAAACTTCTTTTCTTTCTAAATTACCCCGTCTCGGGTATGTCTTTATAGGCAATGTGAGAATGGCCTTATACAGCATACATTTTGAATACCACCCACATAGTATTCATAAACTGAGTATATAATTTGAATACATAATCCATATTTATAGACCATGTTTGTCCTCATACACTTCTATCACTGTGAATTATAATAGATAATTCTTACCTCTGACATCAACATTTCAAGGTGATAAAATATTATGAGAAGAACAAAATGGATCGACTTTTGGATTATCTTTTTTAATCAAAAGCATTTTTGAGAGCACTGAGATTAAAGCAAGTTTTGAAAGATGCTACTTGTGACTATTAAGTAGGAATTATTAATAATTACATACTATACCCTTTCACTCTAGTAAGTTATACTTGATTATGTTCTAGATATTTCCCTTATCTTGAGAAACTAAAATCTCTTTGCTTTTTAAATCACCTCACTATCAAGTACTGAGCAGCACAGAGGTATAGCATAACTTAACTTCTGTATGTATAATCTAGTAGAATTTAAAACAATACACACCAATTAATTGGTATAGAAACATGCAGGTATATGCAAATTGTGTCTGCTAAATTGGGATATTTGAAGGAAAGCAAAAATATTTTTAGCAAGAAATTCAAATATTCAAGTGGTGTAATATTTACGATCTAGATAGAAAGAATGCTATTACAAGGCCGGGCGCGGTGGCTCAAGCCTGTAATCCCAGCACTTTGGGAGGCCGAGACGGGCGGATCACAAGGTCAGGAGATCGAGACCATCCTGGCTAACCTGGTGAAACCCCGTCTCTACTAAAAATACAAAAAAAAAACTAGCCGGGCGAGGTGGCGGGCGCCTGTAGTCCCAGCTACTCGGGAGGCTGAGGCAGGAGAATGGCGTGAACCCGGGAGGCGGAGCTTGCAGTGAGCTGAGATCCGGCCACTGCACTCCAGCCTGGGCGACAGAGCGAGACTCCGTCTCAAAAAAAAAAAAAAAAAAAAGAATGCTATTACATTATAAAAATATATCCCTAGAAGTATATACAAAGTACCTATCTCTATTTGTCTAATGTTTGTGGGCCTCCTGGATCAGATGAATTTTCTTTCTTCCTGTGTGTTTTTGGGAATGCATTCTGCATTTCCCAGTCCTTTATTTCTTGGGCTCCTTCCTTCCAATTTGGCTCTACATGATGGCCTAGTGAGTTTCCCTACGTTTTCTTCCTTGCAGCTACCAAATCAAGCACACGCGTTCTTCCATAGATGAACTAATCACTGTGGGTAAACCCTGGGAGTCAGAAAAATAACTGCAATTTCAGATAGCTCCTGGGGTCTTGGTGTCCTTAAGAGCTACATTACTTCTATTTCAATCTGTCACTCCCCGCTGCACTAATACTCCTGCTGAATCTTTACCTGATTTTCACAATGCACTAGAAACACACGAAAGGAGAAAAAGCACAACAAAATCCCCCAGACCTCCCACATGACCTTTATAGTAGAAATGGAGGGGGTGGTTTGTATTCAGCACTGCAGATACATTGAAAGTGAGTGTAAAATGGCCCTGATGTCAAACTTTCCCATGCTGTTATTTAGGCATCACTGCTTTCATTCACCTCCACACACTTCCTGTACCTTGCAGATGTGGCCCTCGAACTCACCTCTTTTCACATTGCCTCATTCCCAAGAAGTCATCATCCTAGACAAAGACTTCCTTCCTGAAAGGGGAGTTCTTATACTATGTGGTTTAATTTTGTTTTTACTATACGGCAGCATAAAATGGCTAAGTTATCAAAGTTAAAAACAGACTAATAAGCATGCACTATAGTGTGCCTCTCAGGACCTTCTGGAGAACTGAAAAATGTGCTTTCCCATTGCTGAGAGTACTGCTGGCAGATGGCCTTCAGTCATCAGCCCTCTTCTAGGGTTGCCTCCCAAGGCTAAAACCTTCCTAGGGCTGCACACATCCAGTGTCTTATCTATACTGGGCTATATAGGTGTGCCCGCAACCCCACCCTTGGGCTTCAATTTGGGACCACCCTAAAGAACCAGTATAGTTTTCTAGTTCCCTAAAGAACCAGCATAATTTTCTAGTTTCCTCAGGTATCAGTTGAGAGCCTTTGTTGACACTTCATAGTAGCCCAACTTCTCTCTCTACCTAATCTGGCTTCTTTCCCTTTCTTTCCACAAACATAAATCCTTAAATTACTCCCCGATAAACTTTCTGCATGCTAATCTCCATCTCAGTATGCTTCCGTTGGAACCCATACTGGGACAGGTTCTTAATTAGTGTTCCTCCATATGGTTACCAACTGTCTGAATCAGATGAGACCCCAACAACGCTTTTAGGCAAATCCAGACTTGCTCTTCTCTTGGGTAATCCTGCATGGCGGGTTCAGTTGCTCAGACTGTGGTCCTGGGTATATTGGTGTGGGAGCCAGGCAGTATTTTAAAAAGATCCCTAGAAATTCTAATAGGTAGTAAGTTTAGGAATCACTGGCCAATAAACTCAACCATTATCCATCAAGTCCTTCCACCTTCTTGGATGCCTCTTATTGTAAAAAAACCCTTGCCAACTCTTTGGAGCTTTTTCTTGTGCTTTATTTGGACAATAGTTTTGTTTAATGCTCCTCTGAGAAGCCATGTTTTTTCCACCCTGAGACTAATGAGTGACTTCAGTCTCCTTGGCTCCCATTATAGTTCCTCCATTCTTCAAGGTCATTACATGATTTATTCACATATTTCATCTTTCCTAGAGGACTAGTCACATGAGAAATAAGGTTTGATAATAGAAGAATCAACTTAACATGTAAAAACAGTAAAAGACAGTATCCTTCAAAGGACAAAATATCAGTTTGTCACACCATTTAATAATTTTCTCTCACCATTAAGAAGTCATAATTACAATAAATTATTGCAACTATGAGAAAAACAAAATCAACAAGCAAACATATCCTGGAACCAAAGAACAAATGAATAGCTCCATCTGTGACCTGTTTCTCTGGGTTGTGACACCAGTATGTTCTGAGACAGCTGAGTATTGGCTTTTAGTTTGTAGGAGAGACACATAGCTGAGGTTTCAATCTAAGTAGCACCTTATTTTTTTTTTTTTTTTTTTTTTTTTTTTTTGAGGAGACTTGCTCTGTCACCCAGGCTGGAGTGCAGTGGTACAATTTTGGCTCACTGCAAGCTCTCCCCTCCGGGTTCAACCCATTCTCCTGCCTCAGCCTCCCGAATAGCCAGGACTACAGGCGCCTGCCACCATGCCCGGCTAAGTTTTTGTATTTTTAGTAGAGACGGGGTTTCACCATGTTAGCCAGGATGGTCTCGATCTCCTGACCTCGTGATCCGCCCACCTCGGCCTCCCAAAGTGCTGGGATTACAGGCGTGAGCCACCGCGCCCGGCCAAGTAGCACATTTTGTTATGATACATATGCCATCCATTTTTCCAAGTTATTGATTTAATATTTAAAACCTAACATTTATACAGCCCTTTCTAGTTTATAAAATACCTTCACATCATTGGTCTCATTTCACATTCTTCAGTTGTGCTAAATGATTTCATAAACTTGGTGATACTGATATTAAGTTCTTGTAACGAATGTGATTCTGATTAACAAAAGCAATTTGATATATTTGCTTCTATGCCCTGTACATCCAGTTATTAAAGTTTAATGTTGCATGATGACCTAATTTCTGAAAGATTCCTATACATGCAGCCAAAGGGTTTAAGAGGAATCATACTGTTAAGAAGGGAAATATTAGAAAGCACATATAGAATTAGGTGAGCCAGGCTAAAATGGATGATTCTGCTAACATAGCTGAGTTATTAAATCTGTACTTTTTATGCCAAAGTCCACAAGGAAAATCTCCAGAGTAATAAAGTTTGATCTCTTTAGGATCTATCACTTCCAGGCAATTTAATCGATTTTCAGAATTTCTGTGGTTCCAAGTTTCCTGGATGTACTTGGATATTCTTCCAGAGCTGGCAGTTAAGGAAACAAAGTTAACCGATGTTGAAGCATTCTGGAAATTGGGACCAGAAATCAAGTGCAATTCTACTTCCATAAACTTGACTATAAGGGCCAAATAAATTATATAAAACATATTTAATGCTGCTTTTAATAATGGTAAAAAGTTTGAAACCTGGAATGCAGAAAACTTAGACAGATTTTTTATTTTTTTAATGAGGTAAAGTCTCTTACCAACATAAGTGTGTATACTAGAAGGGCAAAAAGAAAATGTATGATAGAATTACAAAGTTCTTATGGAAGTTCTGTCTGAAGCCCTTTCAAATAATGTTTGAAAAATTAAGAGAATAACTTGAAACTTAAAAGCTTTTTGAGAGTGAAACATTTTCTTTCTTAGTAAATTATAAAAGGATATAGTGTAACAATTATAGGCATGTAGATAAACATGAACATGTCTTCCTAATAATAGATAACAAGAGCTAACTTGTAATGGTGTGTTTACAATGCTCCAGGTGTCTTCTGTTCCACAGACAAGGAAACAGAGACTGAACAAATTATCTGAAGTTATGCAGCCATTAAAGGGCACAGGTGGGATTTGAACCCAGGGAGAATCGTACCAGTCTGTGCCTCTGGCCATGTTTAATTTCTTCTCAAGGCACTTGAGGATGTTGCAGCGCTCTGGAAGGCCAAGAGTTAGTCTATTAGAAAAACAAATGTTTTTTATCCAAGCTATGTTGCATAAAGAAACAGAAGATTCATCTTTCTTAGTGGAGAAGAAAATGAGTTTCTGCTAGCAGACTAAATGTTCCCCAGAGCCTGGAAATGTTACTTTGATTTTCAAAATTGTTCAGTTTATAACTGGAAAATGAAACATGTGGGCCAGAGATGGTAGGTAGGTCTTGTTTTGTGTATGAATGAGATTGTCCATGGTGGCTGTGTGAGCGTGCCTGGCAGCTTTCTAGGCCCTGGAGAGACTGATGAGTAAGAACACTAGAAATGTGGCAGTCTTGGTGTAAGCAGTCAAGGAACTTAGTGAGTATAATAAACTATTATGTTTTTAAAAAGTTTCCTCTTATCCTGAGGTCTCCCATTCATCTCCTTCCCCCCACACACCCACACTTCTATGCTTAGTGTTTCACAGGGTATTATGGTTCCTTGTAAATTATGTGATTCATTCTTAAAGTTTAGAATGAACTAAAGATTTAATTTAGGTGTATAAATATTTGACTGTCTGAACACCCCAAAATGGCGATCCTATGTGGTTCAACTAATACACACATGGCACTATGCAAAAGAGCCACTCTTTCTTTTGTTCACTCAGCCTTCTGTTTTTTCACTCAGTGTCTTGTAGAGATAAGTGTGAGCTCTGGAGCTAGACAGTTGGGCTTAAAAAATCATGGCTCTGCCACTGACTAGCTCAGTGTCAGTGGACAAGTCACATAACTTCTCCTAATAGAGCTTCTCCATCTCAAGAAATCAGGAAAAATAAAAGTGACCTTATATACTTTAATACGTGTTTCATAGACTCAGACACTCTGATGCTGGTGCTTTACTGATGTTATCAAAAAGCATCAATGTAAAGTTTTCACACAACTACAGCACCTTGCTGGGGTACACGCTATTAACTCTATGAAGCCTCTTGATCTTAGAATTATTAAAATGTGGGAAGTAATGATGAGTCAATAAGAAGTGATGAAGTAATTACAATAAAGATTAAATGACTTAATATGCCAAATACACAGCCCAGTATCTATGCACATGGGAAGAACTCAGTATTAATGAAATCTATCCACGTTGTTGGATGTATTTCTGTGCAAGACTGGCAATAGTTTTTGTTCAACACAGTCTCTGAGGCCATGTTTTCCACAACCACAAAAGAGGTCCGCTTTAATTTATATTGTTCACATGAGGCCTGAAGAGATGAGGCTTTGATTTAGTTTTACTTATTCCAAAGATTGCAGAGATACTAGTGCAGTGGTATAAAACTAAGTATTCCAGGTGAAAAAAACTCTGGGACAAAAGGAAAACATTTCCTTCAGTCTGTGGTGGTTGATGCTTTTCTGTGGTGGTTGATGCTTAGATACCTAAAGATTAAGATGGAGATAAAACAGGAAGAAAATGAAACAAAAAATTATTAAAATAGTCTCAACCAGCCTCTGACTATAAAAGCCATTTAAAATGAAAATAAACAAAAATATTCTCATTCAGTAATGTTTTGCTGCTGACCATGGGTGTTAATAAAATGCCTTTACTATATATAATTTTAAAACTATTCAAAAAAAAAGCAGCAAACTCTAAAATTGTACTATGCAAACTACCTTTCTCACAAAGTAGAAACTAGAAAAATAAGCTGTCACTGATAAATATATATGTATTCACCTACAAGACAAAGGTCAACATTCTTAAACTTGCAGTTTTTATTCAGCGTTCCTTAGTTGCCGAGAAAGATCAAGTAAATTACTGTAGAAGCTGACATCTATTTCATAATTAAGTTAGCCATGAATTCCTGAATATATAAATACTTTTTTGAATTACTCTTGAGATCAACTTGTCCAAACTTTAAAACCTGATTAAATGAATCTAATATATCAAATACGTGTTGGCTAACAGTAACAGAATACCTCAAAGGATGTCTGTCTCCCATTATGTTTCTGATTCACAAAGATGTTCCTAATCAACAAGCTTCACCTCTTCCCCTCCTTCTGCCTCCTCATCCAAGAGTGGGCACTTAAAGTATCAGGCCAGGTGAGGTGGCTCATGTTGCACGTAACCCCAGTGCTTTGAGGCTGAAGTGGAGGATCACTTGAGGCTAGGAGTTCAAGACCAGCTTTGGCAACACAGTGAGACCTCCTTTCTCAAAAACAAAACAAAACAAAACAAAAAACCCAGGCATACACTAGTTGCAGCTACTCAGGAGGCTGAGGTACGAGGATGTCTTGAGCCCAGGAGGTTTGAGGCTGCAGTGAGCTATGATCATGCCACTGCACTCCAGCTTGGGTGCCAGAGCAAGACCCTGTCTAAAAAAGTTGCAATTCTCATGTAGACTTAGTTTTTGCTAAAACAATTATAAAAAATATATTCTCAGATTTTTTTTTTTTTTTTTGAGACAGAGTCTCGCTCAGTCGCCCAGGCTGGAGTGCAGTGGCGCAATCTCGGCTCACTGCAAGCTCTGCCTCCCGGGTTCATGCCTTTCTCCTGCCTCAGTCTCCTGAGTAGCTGGGACTACAGGCGCCTGCCACTGCACCCGGCTAATTTTTTGTATTTTCAGTAGAGACGGGGTTTCACCGTGTTAGCCAGGATGGTCTTGATCTCCTGACCTTGTGATCTGCCCGCCTTGGTCTCCCAAAGTGCTGGGATTACAGGCGTGAGCCACCGCGCCCGGCCTATTCTCAGATTTTAAGTTGTACCTGTCGTCAGCACATCCATTTGTTGTACTAGAAATTAAAGGTACTGGAATTACTTTAAATATACAAATAATCTCTCTTAAACTTGTTTTAGCTGCTGTAGCATCATCTCTTTTTCCACTCATCCAGTGCTTAACTAGGCTGGCTAACAAGCAGAAAAAATGGTGATGTGTTAGCTTTTACTATAAACTTTACACAAGTACTGATGACCAGTGAAAAAGCAGGACCTGTAAGACTGAATTTGCTGCATTAAAAAAAAGAGAGAGAAGTGCTCTTGCTTTCTCCCCTCTGAGTCTTTTCGTAAATGGGGGTCAATCAACTGATACTTTTCAGTAAGGAAGATTATTTTTTGCTGTTTGCTTGTGGTTGCTAAGGATATGGTGATAATAACTGTCAGGTGGTTGATATTTTTATGATCTTAAAGTCATCTTGAATGAATCAAAAAAGTGACAGTTCAGGATCATATGAACTCTCAGGTCTTCCAGTTTTCCTTATGAGTTAGTCTTCCCATTTTTCCTTTGAATATGAAAATGATACTTTCTCCCCCCAGTGAGGAAAAACTTTTATATCAAAACTATAAAGCTACCATGAAGTAAACATGAGAGGGATAAGAAGCCTGGTTGTTGAATTTCTCTTCAATACCATCAGGGTCCATTAACATGCTGGCGACCTGGAGATACCCTGAAGAGCTGTGGGACCACCAGTGAGAGCCTAGTTCACTGAGGTCACAATTCAAAATGCAGGACTGTTATTGGCTTAAAAGGAGGTAAACTGCAAAACTCAAATCATTGTCTGGACTGGTGTTTTGACCAATCCACTGTTACAGTGGTGTTTGAAAATGGCATTGAAATAAAAGTTTTAAGACATACATGTTTACAATGTAAAAGGAAAAATTATTCAAGTTATTAACAATGAAGAGATGGACATGCTACCTCAGACTAAAATCACACATATATTTGGCTAATCAAACAAAAAATCAACAAAAGAAAGCAGGTATGGCTATATTAATATGGAATAATGTGGAATTTAGAACTGAAGGTACTGAAAATTACTGAGCAAGGACGGGTAAAAGTTACAATCCAAGTTTCAAACACATATTCATCATAGTCTGGAAATACATCCAAAAAGCTCATGGGAAATGTTAACAAATCCCTTTCAAGAACTGATAAACCAAATGGAAGTAAAACACTAGTATAAGAAAAACAAATTAGTAGGCTTGGAGAAATGTGTACCCAATAACCAAATGAATATCTGTATCAATAAATGTAAAGCTAGTTCTTTTAACAGAATATTTGACTACCCTGATGAAGAAAAAAGTAAAAGGAAAAAGGGGGTAAGAAAACGTAACCTAAGGTATGATACAGAGTTTATAAAGATAATACTGTATGCAATTTTCTACTGATATATTTTTTTAAAAGCTAGATTCTGCAAGAGACTTTCCAGGAAAATGTAAATTGTGAAAATTGTTCAAAAATAAGTGCAACATCTGAATTATCCCAATTCCTACTGAAGAAAACCTGTCCCCACAATGGTAAAATTATAGAATTTTAGCATTTTTAATGAAGAGTTCATTGTGATGTATAAAATCCAGAGCGCAGGAAAAATGGCAGTCTTCCTAATTACTTATTTTAGGCTAGCATTAAGCCTGATACTAACACTGAGCAAAAATATTGAAAAAACAAAGTATAAGATAATCACATATAACTTAAAATTCCTAATATAGCAGCAAATAAAATATATCAACCCATTAAAAGAATAACATTATGACCAAGTAGGGTTTATTCCAGGAAAGTTCAATTCAATATTAGAAAATCTAATGGCATTAATGATATAATTCACTCTATTAGTGGGCTAATACACAATCATCTATGTAGATGAAGAAAATGTATCTTATAAAATTCAACATGTACACACAAAATCTCAAAGTAAGTAGTAGAAACTTGTATCTATACTAAATGCTATGCATAATCATGAAACATACAAAGCTTTCCTATTATAGTCAGGAATAATAAAACAATGCTTATAATGATCACTGCTACTAACGATACAGAAAAAAACAAAAACAAAAACTATTCATCTTGGAAAAAGGAAAAACCTGTCATTAATTGCAGTTATGATTGTTTGTCAGGAAAATCCAAGAGAATCGCCAAAAAGCTGTTAAAAGTAATACAACAGTAAAATAAGACAGTAACGAGAAATAAAAGTCGATAAATTTCCAACAGAGCAGTATCACTAGAAAAAATGCTATGAAAAGTAGAGCCCACTCATAATAGCAATGAAAATTATTAAGAGTGTAATAAAATGAGATGTTTAGTGAAATTCCATGAAAGTATATATAATGTAAAAAATGAGAACGATAGTATAGTATTGGATAGAATAGTAAATGAAACAGCTTTTCACAATTCAATCAAATTTTGAATGAAATTTGTTATGGAACTTCACAAAATATTTCTACAATTTATGCACAAAAGAAAATGTGAAAAAAGAACATAAGAAATTGTGTAAATGGCTTGTTCAGAACTGATAATTCAGTGTAACAATTGAGTATTGTGCACGAATCTAAAGATCAATGGAACAGAAAACATGCAGAAACAAACACATGCTTATAGCACAACTCTAATGCAAGTATATCTGATATAAGTATATGTGATATAAGTATATGTAAGTATGTGATATATATAAATATATGATATGTGTGAGATATGTGATGTAAGTATATGTGATATAGGTATGTGATATGTGATGTAAGTATATGTGATGTAAGTGTTATAAGTGTATATGGTAAAGAATGCATTCCACATGGTTGGGTTTATATTGAAGTTTTTAACAAGTAGTGTTTGGAAAACAGATATAAGTGATATAAGTGTATGTGATAGAAGCGTGTATATGGTAAAGAATGCATTCCACATGGTTGGGTTTAGACTGACGTTTTTAACAAGTAGCATTTGGAAAACAGACCTTTATCTGTACATTTTTTAGCAAGTTAGATTTCTGCATCATGCAAAATCATTTCTAGGTGTATTAAAGAGATAAATGCAAAACAATGGTAAGAGAACAATATAGAATAATAATCTTACAGTTTAAAGGTGTTAAGACCTTCTCAAAAATCTACAAACATAGAATAAACCACATAAAAATGAAACTTGCTATAAATTTCTCTAAGAAAACTTACTGGATTAGCAAAAGATCATGAAAAAATGCATATAAGCCCTAACTAATTAATTTTAAAAAGGCAAATAACTCAACAGGGAAATGAAAATATGTAATTCAAAGAAACACAAATGGCTAATAAGAAAAAAATCTCCTATCCCCTCATTAGTAATCAGAAAACTCTAATTATTAACATGAGGTATCTTTTGTTGCGTATCATAATGGCAAAACTTTTAAATGTGTATGTGATGTACAGGACTGTTGAGGATGAGTGTAAACATATTTTTGTACACAGGCTGGTAGGAGTGTAAATTGGCATAGTTTTTACTTAAGAGAAATTTGGCAACGTCTTACTAAAATTTAAACTGCACATACTTTTATCATGGAAAATGACCTATTTCATGGGGTACTAACACTCTGTATGCATGTTTTTTATTAGCAATATTGCAGAAGAGATCCAAATGACCAGGAATGGCCTAGAAAAACATGTTTCTGGATGGGATCCATAAACCATGTTCATAAATGTATAGTTTTCAAGGTTCTATTATGTCACATGGTTACAGTCATTTTACAGAATACTTAAAACTAGTATTGTGGCTTGACTCAAAGGCTAACTTCCAAAGAAAAAAGAAGGTGGTCCTGGCTAGATTGTCTTACATTTTGTGGTTACTATTTTGAGCTGCATAAAATCCTTTTGCCAGTGGAGGAAGTTGCTGGCTTTTAGAAAGCCTTGTCTTCTTTCAGCTAAAAGGCACTTTTAAGCATCCTAAAACATTTATAATTTCAGCCATATTTAATTAACTTATCTCCACGTTCTTTAATCCAGCAATTCCATCTCCAAGCCTCTACTAGTATTAGAGAAATACTCCCATGCAAAGAGACATGCACAAGGATGTTTACTGTGGCATTGTTTTTAATAGCAAAAAATTGGAAACAACAAATTAATTAGGAAATGGTTCAATAAAACTATTATGTTCATATTATGGAATACTAGGTAGCAGTTAAAAAGAATGAGGTAGGTGTACACATATACTAATATGGAAAAATTTCCAAGATACACTCTTAGTGAAAAAAAGGCAACTTACAGAATAATACACAATGTACAATCTCATTTTCATAAAAACGAAAGAAAATCATTATGGACATGTGTGTGTAAAAATGCTTTTTGGAAGGACTAGAAACTAGATCAACCAGCTAAACAGAAATTACTTCTGTAGCATGGCAGGGAGTTTCCATTTTTTATTAGTTTCCTAGTTTTTTTTATATATAAAAAGAATGTTTTTACAAAGAAAATACAGTTGTGTATGCCTACAAAAATTAACATTTACATTTATTGGTTGTGTATATATTAAACCTTACAAACACTTAAAGTTTATATATATACACAGTAGATATATGGCCTGTGAATTGTACATCAACCATAAGAAAATAATTTAAACAGTGTTTATCTAAATGGTATAAACGTTAAGTGTTACAATGTATGAATCTGAAAATATAGTTGTTTCATTTGGATGTACAACAGCATGGAGGCACAGTCTAAGAATCAATTTTAGAAAAGACTATTCTGATTAGCAAATTTAATAAGTTTCATTACGGAAAATCCCAGAGGCAAGCTCTGGCATTTAATGATTAGAAAAGTAACAAGAAAGTATTGCCTACAAAATGAATCAATAGAAAAGTAAATTCCACTGTCTATGTTAAGCAAAAAATACAGTTAATTAGAGGAGGTATATTATATAAGTGTTTTCAAAGTGTATAGTATAAGACTGTACGGTGTGATAATGATTAAGAAACAAACAGATAAATACAAGTGAGAATTTCTTTGCCTCTTAAAATTCAGAATGAATCTTAGTAAGATACATAAACAATTTTACAAAATTTAGCAAGATTGTTTCCTTTTGTTGTCCTCTGCAACCATTACTATATCAAACTGCAGCAAATGATCAAGTCAATGGATAAAAGCCAGTCAAATCTAAGTGTGTTTCACTAAGTACATAAAACAGTGGCTTCAATGAATTGCACAAGAATTCCAGGTGTCCACTGCAGGTTCCAGGTTCAGTCCCATAACCCACTTTACTGAAGTTTCCCTTAT
The DNA here is from genome assembly GCF_008728515.1 of Papio anubis. Lineage (NCBI taxonomy): Eukaryota > Metazoa > Chordata > Mammalia > Primates > Cercopithecidae > Papio > Papio anubis. Next base: position 20,051,198 of record NC_044994.1, read on the forward strand.
GGTGGTGGCTTTAATGGGAAAGGCCTAGCAACATAACAATTAGCTTGAGCAGAAACCAATTAAAACACGAGTTATATTAAGTTATATTAAGAATTGACACTGAAGTTCACTGAAGATTTTTCTATCACCACCAGTAGGATCTATTCCTGAATCACTTGATGTTTTTCTTCTATGATGATGGGAAGGTCCAAAATGATTCTTTCTGCTGCACACCGTACATGGTTGCCATGCTACGCGATTCAATGGTGAATAGTGCAAGAACAAATACATACTTTTTGTACTGTTGTTCTCCAGTACTTGGGATTTTTGCAACATTCAAAGCAGCTTAAGTAGAAAAGAAAAAGTTCAAACCAGTCACCAGATCCAAAATTAGCATTTTATTCAGAACGCTGGGGTCAGAGGTGTATCATTTATATTCTGGTACACAATACAGAGGCAAAGCTGTTGTCAGAAGTCTCTCCAGTTTAAAAGCTTTTTTTTTTCCATTTTTTTAAAAAAACCACATACTTAGTAGTGCCACCAGTGTCAGGCCACCCCTTTCTTTTTCTTTCCTTTCCTTTTTTTTTTTTTTTTTTGGTACAAATTATGTAAAACATTTGTGCTAAGAACTTTTCTCCCTCCCCAAACCAAAAAGAAAATAAAAAATAAAAAAATTAAAAAAATTAAAAATTGAGTATTCTAACTACAGCTCAACAATTGAATCAAATGTCACTTTGTTTTGTAAATACTTTATCCATAACGAAAGATATAAACATGCAAAAAACCTGAATCCATAGTCCAAATAATACATACACATGTTCTGAAGTTTCTGCACTTCTCCATAGACTATGCCAATAAAACATTATGTACACATACTATTTTTACAGTGAAGTGGAAAAATACAGAAATAAAAAAGTGTACATGGATTAAGACCAAAATGTGTCTAACATTCTAGTTTATGAAAAAATTCAATTTTGCTACAAATTGGTGATATGAAAACTCCCTTTATTTGCAACCAGCTGAGTAAGTTTTAAGATTTTAGTGGAAAAAAAAGAAAACTAAAGTCTAAAACTAGAAGTAATGTACATTTTCCAATCTCATGGTCTCATCCCCCAAGGTAACAAAATCGCTCCATGAGTTTTTTTTGTTTGTTTAATTCTGTATTTTAATAAAAGCAAATGCAATGTAACAAAGGCGTGTTGAAGCATATCATGGTTTAACTTACTGCTCCCACCACAAAATATTTTGTCTTTTACTTATCGTTTCAGAAATCAGTACCATTAAAGCCTTAAACAGAAAACTAATTCCAATCTGAAAAAGGTACAAAAAGGCACATAAAATCCCAGTGCTTCTGTACTGTAAAATTCAAGTGTAACTGAGCTCAGTGTTTTTCCAAACAGTATGGATCACTGATATTCCCTCTGAGCCCAAATTGGTTTGCAGCCTATGCCAAAGCCTCCAGCAAGCACTGTGCTAGTAGACTACAAAGTTAAAGCCTAGCTTCTGTATGCTTTTTGGGAATATCAGTTGAAATTGTTTGTACTTGTCCAAAAACCAAGTTCACCCTGAAGTTCAGTCATCACCTCCACCATACATGTCAGCAAGTTTCTTGAACCGTGGCCCCCAGTCGTTCAGGTAATCATAGTCCTGCTCACCACCACTACTTGAGGAATTAAGGGAGCTCAAGGACCCAGCAGTGGAGCCACTGCCTTCATAGTCAAACACTAACAGGGAGTCATATGGTGGAGCTGTGGGGTCATTGTCAGCCGCTTTAAGGCCCTGCAATTTGGAAACACAAAGAATGAAAGAATTAAGAGAGGGTTACAATTTACAAAACCACAAGCAGATCCTAATGAATTCATGGGATCAAACACACACTTGTTTGTAAATTTTCATTTACAGACCACATATTCAACACATGGAAACTGCGGATATAACCATTTGAAAGTTAGATAAAAATTAACTTACATCTTTCCTGTGCAAAGAAACAACGCTAAGCAGTCAAGCTCAGGGAGGCCAAGACTTATGAAGGGAGGGGGTTAACTGAGTAATAAGTTGGACAGGTGGCAGAAATGAATGGCTCTGCTTGAGGCAGAGAAGGAAGGATCTTAAATAACATAATATATAGAGCAGCACTGCTAGATTAAATTTAAAAAAGCACCTCAGTGAAATACAAGAGACATACAAATGAGTACCATATGGTCCGTGTCCCTCCCTAGGCTTACAATCTAGCCTAACAGGTACTACTACTGTGTGAAGCAAATGACAAGTGACAAAACTGTGAAGTCAAAGCAAAAACCATCAGGTTGTGGGGAAAAAAAATTCAGATCAGCATTAAGAGCTAGGAGTTCAAAGAGAAAGTAGCATTGTATTTGACCTAATTTTGGAAGGACATCAAAGGAAGACTGAAGACGGGTCAGATGTGATTACTACATAAAGGGAGGTACTCATAAAATCATTTGTGTGATTAACATAACATAAAATGTGGAATGAATTGATTAACTTTAAACTGGTATTTTAAAATGTAGGGTAACTTCTAACTTCCAAAAATCCTAGAAATATCATAATCCAGTATCTGTACATGGTATAAATATTGAAAAGAGGAGGACTCCTGTCAATCTAAAATAACACGCTTGTCTGGTTCTTATAAAGAATTTTAAAAAGAAAGAAACGAGGAAATAACTACTCTCTATCTATATTTGTAACTTTTGTAAGCAGATGCTTTTTAATATACAATTAGAGTCTCTATGCTCTGCAAAACTTCTAAGGATTCAGTATTAGGTCCTTTGGTATATTTTCTAACTTTTTTTCCCAATTCTATTCCAGTACTCCTAGATATACTAACATTAAAACAAACATTCCCTTTTTCCACATTCTACGTGTCAAATGCTACCTGGCTTATATGGCCTCACCTATCTAAGACGTGTCACAGACAGTCCTACTTGAGAGATCAAGCCTGCCAATACACATGCATTTTATGAGCACATACATGGGTTTTTATGACCACGTGTTCATCTATCCTTTCAAGGTTACAGAGGAGAAACAGGGAAAAAGCAAAAAAATTAAGGTCAGAATCAGTATGGTGTAGTGGTTAAGAGATCAGACTGTGAGATGACACCTTAGCTCTCCCCAGTACTGGCTGTGGAACCTCCACATAACCTCATCTGCAACTGTAATCATCATCATAAGACTACTATAAAGACCAAATGCAACAAAGGGACCCGACGGCTCACCACAGTGACTGGCACATGTAGAGCTCAATGAATATTAGTACTTTTTAAAAATTTGAGAGAAAAATGTCCTGCCTTGGGATTTGAAAAAATAAAAAACAGTAAAGATATATTTTAAGAAAGAAAATGGCAACTGCTGACTAGCATCAAAAATCAGAGAAAAAAGTACACATGACCGGTTTTCTCATCTTCAGGTACCTCTTTACTAACAGTCTTAACCATGAAATTTAGCAGTACTTTGCTACTTTTCCTCATGTCATTTTATACTATTTATACTTCAGAAAAGCCTGTGTAAAATAAAATAAAGCAGGTTTCAGCAAAATACTTTGATATATACAACATAAATAATTTTAGATGGGATTTTCTTTATCTTATTTTTAGACTAAACTACAAGGCAATTCTGCTAAGACTGAGAACCACAACCTACAATTTCTCAAAACTTGTAACTCCCTTCTGTGGTAGATTGTGTTACTGCCCTCAGTGATTCACTGCCCTTTTTCCGAAGGCAGAACACACACCCACCCTCCCATAGTGCCTCTCTGGGGTCAGGGTTTACTTTCCCAACCACACTGTAAGGCTTGGCTGTCTGACTGGCTCTGGCCAACGCAGTGTAAGTAGCTGTGAAAAGTAGCTGCTTCAAGAACTCTATCTAATGTGTTTCCACCCTTCCACCAATCCTCCTTTCCCCCTCTGCCAGAATGGCCTGCTCCAGATGGGAAGTTTATCTGCCTGGATCCTGAAACAAAGAAAACATATGGATCAGGAACTGAGTCACTGACAGACTACAGTTGACTTATAATTTAAGCAAGAAGTAAACCTTCATTATTATAAGCAGCAATATTTTGGAGTGGTCAGTGATTGGCGCCTTAGCTAACAAAAGCCAAAGAATGCACCTTCATTCATTTTGTTTGTGTTTATTAATTCAAGACATATTTGTTGATTATCTATTAATATTATTGCAATGTATTCTGCTTACTGGTAGAGACACAGCTACTAATGAGCTAGATCCAATGGCTGCCCTTGTGGAGTTAATATTCACATATTAGCCTACACTCTTCTTCCTTACAAAGTCTAGCATCTGCAAATTTAAGCAATAGGGATTCCCTTAGTTCAGCATGGTCTGACTTGGGGTCATACAAGTAGGCCCAAGAAGGATTTGAAGAAAAAACAAGAAAAATCAGGGAAATTCCTGATAAGGAGAATGGGTCCCTGGAAACAAATATTAAATTTTCATTATGACAACTGCGTTATAATACAGACAACAGAGACAATGGCTAAGATCACTTTGTTCAGGTCATCTGCTTTACCACAATTTAATTATTAAGTGAAAATACACACAGAGCCCTGGCCCAATCCTTATGATGTCAACACCAAAGTGGAAATATGGAGAGGTTAAGACTCAAATTAGGGATAGCATTAGGAGAAATACCTAATGTAGATGATGGGTTGATGGATACAGCAAACCACCGTGGCACGTGTATACCTATGTAATAAACCTGCACATTCTGCCCATGTATCTCAGAACTTGAAGTATAATAGTAAAAAAAAAAAAAATAGAAAAAAAAAGAATGACACATTTGAAAAAAAAAAAAAAAGACTCAAATTAGCCCTAAAGAGTCAATGGCAAGGCCTCAAGTTTGTCTGGATTTGGAGGAGAAAAAAAGGGATGGCCTGTGTTTACTACGTCCAGGGAATAAACACAATAAGCGGTCTGGTCTTCCCTGGTGTGTTCATGGACCCCAGGACTCTTCATCAAATGGCTAAGCCACCTAATTTAATTCCTTAAAATAAATATAATGCTTGTGATAATCAACTCCCATATCTACTATTGAGTCTACAAAATACTATTGTATTTTTTAGCTCCTGCATTGGCTTTCTGATCATCCTGGTAGTTTACAAATCTCTGTTTTATTTATTTATTTATTTATTTTAAGAGGTTACGGCCATAAAATCCATTAGAGAGAGACCACTGTGCTATGCTAGAGCACAGCGCATTGCCTTATGTTTTAACAATTACAAAAGGGCAAAATCACTGAACTTTTCAAGAGTTCTTAGGCAAGCCAGCTTTCTATGCAGGTTAAGTACTTTAAATCCCTTCCACTTGGATAGCACTGATTTTCATCTGAGAATAAAATATGACTCTTCTGAACGAGGTATTATATAAACTCTTGGTAATATTTTGGTAATTCTAAAAAGATTGCACTGAAGTCCTAAGAAACTGACAGTAACAGGCACGAAATCTGAGTGAATGTACAGAAGAAATCCAGTGGGCAACAGAACCTTCTGGTTCTCCCTTATGGGATTCCTTTATTCTTGGATGTGAACATTATTTCACAGGATGTACTGTTACCAAATTTACAAACTAACCGCCTGTGTTTCTCTAGGTTTGACTAAATTTAGCAAAGTATCCTCTTGTTCCACCTTTCCTGGAGAGGTAGATCTTGAATTCTGAATAAAGCTGAACTATTTTCTAAAGACTGAGGCTTCTCCTCTGCAGAGAGAGCTTGGCTCTGGCTGAATTCTTGCTGAGCTTGTATTTATAGACTTCTGATCCCAGGCTTTATGGGCGGAGACATGCTTTTATGAGGATAAAACCCCACATTATGCAGTGAGGAACACATGAGGGATGTAAAAGAAAAGAGGTCTTACTGTTTCCTTTACATTCTGTCTTCTACAGTCCTAGTGCCACTGCTTTAGTGCAGGTCATCACTACATCCTGCCTGGACCAGAGAAAAAGCCTGCCTAACTGGTCTTCCTGTCTACAGCACTATTCCAGCTTCTTTCCTATAAACTATTGGTTTCTCTCTCAAACATTATTTGATGTCACTCCCCCAAGTTAAAACCTCTGACTGCTCTCTATGACTCCTTCCAAATGAAAGAGTTCCCCCAGCAATGGGCAAAATGATTTTTAATTGCTGCATGAACACTTTAAAACAATTATTTAAAACTCTTTAGAAAGCATTCAGTGAACCAAGACTGTTTACCCACCTTTTCCGTTTCAGCTATTCTCAGCTCCAGCAACCACAACTGAATTATGCACCCCCAAAGGGAATCCCCCCAAACCCCGAAGCATCATGTTCTTGTGCACTTCTATGTTGTTTATTCATTTTTTTGGAATTACACTTCTTATATTTTTTATTTGATTAATATCCATCCATCCATCCATCCATCCATCCATCCATCCAAAAGTTCATTAAAAATATCACTTCTACTGCACAGATCTTTTTTCCCCAGCCATGACTAGGAGTCATTCCTGTGGTCTCTTTGGTCCCTTCTACTTTTTTATTTTTTATTTTTGGAGACAGGGTCTCACTCTGTACTCCAGACTGTAGTGCAGTGGCACAATCATGGCTCACTGCAGCCTTGACCCTCCTGGGCTCAGGTGATCCTCCCACCTCAGCCTCCTGAGTAGCTAGGACTACAGACGCATGCCACCATGCTCAGCTAATTTTTGCATTTTTTGTAGAGAGGGTTTTTTGTCTTGTTACTTAAGTGGGTCTCAAAACTCCTGGGCTCGAGTGATCTGCCTGCCTCAGCCTCCCAAAGTGCTGGGATTACAGGTGTGAGCTACTGTGCCCGGCCTCATCTACTCTTATCATCTTGTTTGGAAAACACTAGATTGTGACATCCCTTTCTACAGAGGCTGTTTTGTATCCACATCTCGCTGTCCAACACATTGCCTGACATTCAACAGGTATTCTATAAGGTAACTATTCATTGTTGTCCTGGGCATAGTTTTTCCTGCTCAGCATCCTCTTCATATTTATATCCACTCCTTTCAGAAAAAGCTAGAATCTAGATTTAAGACATGTGGATATAAAAGTACACCATGTTTACATTACAGTAGAACTGAACATATCAAGGCCAACATTACTACCCCTCTTTCTGGGAATTTCTTTTTACTTAAAGTAATTTCTGATGCAGAAGGAGTGGATTTTAATTGTTTTCTTACAATTAGAGAACAGTAGAAAGTCTTTTACTCCTAAAAGGTAATTTACCTGTAATAGTTACTAATATGACATCAATAATAATTAAGATGTTTTTACTATGTGACAAGCAGTATACCAAGCACATTACAAAGATAATCTCATTTACTTCTCACTGCAGTCTCAAAAGGAGGTTCTATTACTATTCCCATTTTACAAATAAGAAAACGGAAAAGGTTAAAGAAAAGGATCTTGACCTTGTACAAGGTAACAGAGCTGTTAGGTGAGATGGCTAGATTTGAACTTACACAAATGCCCAACTTCCGTAAGACCAGAATGAGGTATTTTAAAAAAGAGAAATTAAATTAATAGGAGAAAAAGACAAGCTTTTTTTTTTTTTTTTGAGTTGGAGTCTCGCTCTGTCACCCAGGCTGGAGTGCAGTGGTGCGATTTCGGCTCACTGCAGGCTCCGCCTCCCAGGTTCACGCCATTCTCCTACCTCAGCCTCCCTAGTAGCTGGGACTACAGGCACCCGCCACCATGCCCAGCTAATTTTTTTTTTTCATTTTTTTTTTAGTACAGACGGGGTTTCACCGTGTTAGCCAGGATGGTCTCAATCTCCTGACCTTGTGATCCGCCTGCCTCAGCCTCCCAGAGTGCTGGGATTACAAGCGTGAGTCACCGCATTTCAAGTAAGTTGTAAGAAGCTTCCAAAAGTTTTAAACAATATTAACAAAAAGGTGGTCTTGTAACAGAATTATTCACTTGATTTTTATACTTTTGAGTAGAGAAATATACTTCATATACTATTGAATACATATATACACACATAATAAACATTTTTATATGTATATATGTGTATATGTGCGTGTGTGCACACACAGTGATATGGTTTGACTTTATCCCCACCCAAATCTTATCTTCCCTAGTTCCCATAATCCCTACATGTTGTGAGAGTTCCCTAGTTCCCATAATCCCCACATGTTTTGAGAGGGACCCAGTGGGAGGTAACTGAATCACGGGGGCGGTTACCCCCATGCTGCCGCTCTCACGATAGTGCGTTCTCATGAGATCTGATGGTTTTATAAGAGGCTTTTCTCCCTTTGCTCGGCAATTCTCTATCCTGCCGCCATGTGAGGAAGAATGCGTTTGCTTTCCCTTCTGGCAAGATTGTTAAGTTTCCTGAGGCTTTCCCAGCCCTGTGGAAATGTGAGTCCATTAAACCTCTTTCGTTTGTAAATTACCCAGTCTTGGCAGTTTTTCATAGCAGCGTGAGAACAGAAAAATACACATATATATAAAGAAGTGTATTTCTTTTTACAAAGACATATACAGGATTAGTATTAGTAAAATTATTGGAGGTATGTTAATATCTAACTGTTGGGCTGAGATTAAATGAATCTGTTTGAACTTTTCACTCTCTGAAGGTCATGTTTAAAAACTCAAAACAGAATGAAATTCTACAGTGGAAATTCAAAAACATGTGACTTATTTTACTCTGCCTACCACACTGGAAATAAGTTATCATTTTTGAGATTCAAGGCAACATTCATTCCTTATTTAAATAAACTAGAAAATGTTCTCATGAGCTTTCTTATTTCTTACATCTATAAAAGCACTCCAATTATAATCATCACTATATTATTCTTCCTTTGGAACATTTGGTGCTCTGCTAAATCAAATAAGACCTGCAGATAAATAAATTTGTGTGCCTTTTAAATATTTTTATAAAATGTGCTTGAGTTCTTTCTAGGTGCTTTCAACTGTTTTAAAACTCTACAAGTATTCATTTTTGTCTGTACAGTAAATGAAGACACTGAACAAGTCTTAACATGTATCTTGCATGAAAGAGTCTAGATGGTATTTTGGAGAGTTATTACTGGCTTAGGTCTTCTGACTTACATTAGACTTTCATCTCCCTTAAAAGTCCCACAGAACTGACCATCATCTCCTTAAAACTATCATTTTGATTGTTTTCTATTATACTTAGATTTTCTGTCTCCAACTCTAGGGGCATTTCTAGGTGAATATATTTGGTTCCTCCTCTCCTCCACATTTCTCTATCTTGTAATCACATTCAAATTCATGGATTTAGGCCAGGTGTGGTGGCTCATACCTGTAATCACAGCGCTTTGGGAGGTTGAGGATGGAGGATGGCTTGAGCCCAGGAGGTTGAGGCTGCAGTTTGCTATGACTGTGCCACTGCACTCCAGCCTGGGCAACAGAGAGAGACCCTGTCTCTTAAAACACACACACACACTCTCACGGATTTAGCTGCCATTTTCGGAATGATTTCCAAATTGGATCCTTTCATCCATTCACTTGTTCACCAAATCATTGTGCCCCATACTGCCCCTCCAGGGAGAAGCCCGTCTCCCTTCCCATGGAACACGGAAGGGCTCGGGGGGAGGCAGGATGGAACCATGGGATCCATGATCTGAGGGAGGTGAGTTCTGGATACCATGGGATGCCAGTGGATGGTGCCTAACCCATACTCTGTATGCCTGACCTTTCCTGGGTTGGTAAATACTTAATGAAGTTCCCCCAATGCTAGAAAAATGGGGAAGGAAATTCTAGACAGGAAGAACATCAGATGGGCACCAGCATGAAACTGTAAGCTGAGATCGTGAATGACAAGTAGAGTTCTCTGTAGACAGCCTGCAAGATGCTGGGTGGTGAGGGCCTTGAGATGAAGTTGGAAAGCCAAGTAAGAACCAGACAGAATTGGCCTCCTATGCCTGGAAAATAAGGCTTTGGATGCTGGCACATTTGCATTGCACAAATATCGTGCTAGCAACAAAGCTGGGTATACACACAAGGAGAACTGATGTCTAATTTATGCTTTTATCTATATATTACTTGCACAGTTATGTTACACACATAGACGTTTGATAGTGATTTGCTGAATGGATGATCTTGCACTGAGCTCAAGATGCTTTCACAATGAGCCATTTTTCACATATGCAGACAATCTTCAAATTATGAAGAGATTGTATTCTGGATGTCAATTTGCAGTCAGTTGCTTGGAACAACGTTTTTCATATAAGTAATCACACCTGTTCGTTAATGGTCTCCAGCCATAACAAACTGTGTACCTGAGCACTGTTCAGGAGAAAGAAAATTCCAAATGGAAATTCCCACTATAACTCCTCCTACTGTGGCTGAGAAGGGTTGGGTAAGTGAATCTTACTGACTAGATGTTCTTTTCTATCTACTGAAGAAGATATAGTCACTGTTAAAACAAAGAACAACAAAAAAATCAATGACCATAGACATAGACAAACACACACACACACAGAAAGTACACACTTAAACATAAACTCAGAATTTGAATGTAATCTGACAAGTAGGATGAAAGGCTCCAGACTCAGTATCTGTTGAATCTCAATCAGATGAAAAGTGGGTGGCGCCTATAGCATCATGCCCTACACATTAGCCAGAGTGCACACTCGAATGCCTGAAAATGAAAATAATCTAAGAGGTAGGTAACATACTAGATGTTTAAGTTATGAAAACATGAACAAGAACAGTGCTTGTCCTGGAGAGAACTCACATGCTGAGTGGGAGAAAGAAATACTGACAGTTATACCCCAGCTGGTGAGGGCTGTGACCCGAGGGGCAGCTTGTTATCCCTTCCCAGAGGCATCAAGGAAGGCCTCGCAGAGAAATGTTTCAAGCTGAATCCTGAAGGCGAAGTGGGAGTCCTGCAGATGGCCAAGCAGGTAAGGGCTTTGCCGAAGTTACAGTACATTCAAAACTGTGATGCTTTTGAGGAACTGCAAATAGTTCAGTGGGGCTGCAGCACAGAAGGGGCATGTGGGGAGGTGAGGGGTAGAAGAAGGCAGGAATCAGATGAGCAATAGCCTTATAAATAAACCTTACTGTTTGATCTTTAGCACTGAGAAAAGAAGAGTATCAGGGATGGAAAGAAATTACACAGAATACTGATACTTCAGGGACAGGCAGAAATATTTAGTAAGGATTTGTTAAATTATACTTAAGGCAGAATTCTGGCTTCAAAAAAGTATGGTTCCAGCTGGGCACAGTGGCTTATGCCTGTAATCCCAGCACATTGGAAGTCTGAGGCAGGGGGATCATTTGAGCCCAGGAGTTCAAGACCAGCCTGGGAAACAGGCTGGTGAGACCCCGTCTTTACAAAAATAAAAATTAAAAAAAAAATTTTTTAAATCCAGTTCCTAAACCTACAGACAAAAGATTCACTATATCTTGAATTGACAACAATCAGAGTAACTCAACAATTTCTTATGATGACAAACACGAAATGAGAAATAAAATCATTAGGCACTCTTACATTTTTCTAAAAGATCTAGGCATATATGTATAAATTTCTGCAAATTCTCCTAACTGGATCTATATATAACTAAGAGCTAGCTGGCAAAGTCAGGACATATTTCTGTGGATAGAGGGAGTTACTGGCATTCTGTTGTTTTTGCTTTCCATGTGTTTTTAAATCATGTCAACTACAAATTAACCTTATTACCTATCTAGCAGAAATGAATATGTATGTTCAGAAGGCAGCATATATCTTAGGAATAGAAAGTAATGGATAGTTATAGAGACAGGCAACTATTCCAATTTTGTTTTAAAACTTTTCTACAAGCAATAAGTATATCTAAAAATCGAATGTAGATTATGTTTAATATTATATGAATTTTGAGGAAGCCCAGGATACAAGAGTCTTATCAGCCTATGACTGAAGGCCGTATACAACAGATGCGTTCCACTTTGTAACGCACTGAGACCTATTCTGATCTTGGAGACACCAATGATACAACCAGAAAACAGGAGTTCTGCCACATATTCACAATCAACATCGATATGTATTGTTCTCTTATATTCACAATAAAAATTCAAAAGAATTATAGTAAGACTATAGACATGTTCAGAAGACGCAGCATAAATCATTGAACTTCAAAACTTAAATATTAAATGTAACAGAACTCTTGGTCAGTAATAAAAGAATGTCACAATAATTCTGACAGTGAAAATCATATCTGTTATATGCAACAGAGAAGTAGCTTTCTTTTACAGAAGCTCTTAAAACTCCTCGACTAGACAAGTATTTAAATCACTTACATAATATTTAATTTAGCTCTTCCAACTAATCTCTTTTGATGGAGTCATTGGGCAGGCACTGAATTCTCATGATTTGCCGGATTCAAAGGGTACAGTGTGAGGAAAATTAAAGTGAACTACTGTTATATTTATTAATGCTAATAAATAAAATTAGAATGCACTATAATATTGTTAGTCTATTTATTACTTGTAATCTAGGGGGAAAAATCCTTGGAGACAGTGTGACTAATTCTGATAATATATGATGTATGTCATTTTACAAATGCAGAATCTTAATTGATAGATCTCTGTGGTTGATCAAAGCAATTATATTTGTTATCTGTCAACGAAGCCACATTTGCTTTGACACGAAGATAAACTTCAGAAACAAAAGTATGTTTTAGTGAACTATATAGCTGTATTCCAAGCAATCTGTGGCCTACAGAGATCTAACCATTAGCATGAAATGAAAACTCTTATAGAGAGAACGAGTCTCTCTCTCTACCTCATTGATGAAGTCCCCAATGTCTCCAGGGTGCGGGGCTGCCGAGCGGACTGGATACTGGGGCTCAGCATGGATGGGTCTTTCATCCATTCGTCGGATTCCCACAGGCTTGATGGCATCAGGCTCCACAGTGTCAGGCTGCTGCAGCTGGCTCAAGTCGTAGTCCTGCAAAAAGACAAAATCAAAAACCGATGGGAGATGGGCACCGAGATAGAAAATTACAACCTCGCTTTTTAAACCCATACTCAGAACACAGAGAAATGAGGAAAATTTAACATAATGGAAAAGTTGCCACTATGAGTTTTTCATGTTATGATTAAATATTTCTTTCACACAGCTCTTTCTTCTGTGCTTTTCATTTCTACAGTCTGTGCTCCATCTGCTTTACAATGTTCCTCATCAGTTTCCAATGAAAAACAGCAGTGTGATAAGGTCTCACTATAAAACAACTAAGAAACCGAGTAGACAATATAGTTGTACCATAGAAGTAAAGGGGCTAACTTACTGTCTTTAGTATTTTTTTAAAATGAGGGTGGTTATTTTTCCTTTTCCCTAAAGGAAGGCATTAGTTCATCAAGGTTTCACGCCACCCTTCTTCCCTCCCTCTCTCCCTTCCAAAGTCGAGAGCAGAGGTCAGAAAACTACGATCTCCGGGCCCAGTGTGACCTGTGGCCTATTTTTCTCTAAGACTAGCTTTTACATTTTTAAAAAGTTACTTAAAATAAAAATGACAAAGAAAAATGTGCTACAAGGAATACATGTGGCCCACAAACCTAAATTATTTACTCTCTGGCCCTACTGAGGAAAAGTTCGCTGACCTCTGGTTTACAGGTGTTAGGCCAGAGAGAGATCGGATTTTCTTCCAAGGCTGCCTTGTGGGAATGTCCTGGAAAAACAGTCCGTCCACTTTCAGAGAGGCAAAGTACAACCTGTAAGGAAGGATGCTCTGGCCATAGGTTGGGCCCTCAGAACTATTTTTAGCTCAGGCATCAGACAGCTGGACAGGAATGTATAAAGAAACAGACTACAATGTAGAAACACATCCACATTTTAAGTTTGGGTAAATTACTTGGTAGTTTTCAAACCCCTGAATTCTGGAGATATAAAATGTCATATCCCCAGCTTACCCAACATTCTCCCATTTCAAAACTGACATTTGCAGAAAGCATAGATTTACTTATACTTTATTCTTAGTTTAGGCTTCATCTCTCTGTCTGAAACTAGCTTTTAAAACCTTCTGCAGTTATCTCTATGGAGACTTTGATTTATTAGACAGTTGAACATTTACCATGTTTTGGCAATGGTCTAGGTGTCTTATATATGTTCACTCATTTCATCCTTAGTACATGTGATACTAAGTTTTATTATCTCCACTTAAGAGACGAGAAAACTAAGTTTCAAATACCCCAAGTAAGTTACCTATGGTCCTAGATCTATTAAGAAACAGATTCTGACTCCAAGAGTATTAGATTTCAAAGCCTGGCTCTCTTCACAATCATCTATGAGTAAATCAAGACTGAGTTACAAGGTTGGATTTAAAGGTAAGGAACTAGATAAATGAGTTTGGAGGGACAGGAATGTGAAGAATGCTTAAAATAACAAGGAGACAAAAGGAAGGAAAAGGTCAGTAACCTTCATACTCACTGTGGGCCAGGCACTAAACCAGGCTCTTGATAAGTGTTTTCTCACTATCAATGCTGTTTAACAAACCCATGAAGAATGTTTTATTATCATCTTTTTAGATGAAGAAACAGGTTGAGTAACTTGCCTAAGGTCACACAGCTAGTGTAAGACTAAAATGAGAATCAAAACCATGAGTGTCTGACTTCATAGCACCTGATTTAAAATTTATCTCTATGCTAATTGGGACACTCTGATCCTGGCAACACTCTCCCTGAATGTTTCCTTATCAAGAACTTCAGCTGGCAGGTGACGGCACTCACATACCCTGATGGAAAAGCTCCTCCTCTTAGGTGTGTGCAATGTGATGCGGAAAGCGAGGTAGGTACAGAGACTCTGAACCCGCCAGAGTGGGATGTATATTTGGTGTATTACAAACTATAAAATGTTCAGGGGGAAACCAGCTTTAGCTCTGAACCATCTATGGGCCGGCGACAAAGCACCATTTTGGGAGAGTCCATAGCAGGAGCAAAGGCATCAGAATGCTGCTTTCTCTTGTCAGGATGGAGTATTTCAAATCATCCATACAAAACTTGAGAAAAAACACCTTGATCTTGCATAAATGTGCTCCATTTTCAATTTTATAGAATTTGAGTTATTTACAGAATATCTCAGAAAAGTCCCTCAATGATGTAACAGATGTGAAAGCCCTTGAAATGTTAAAATGTTATACATGATAAAAAGAGGGATTTATTCCGCAGCACTTTGGGAGGCCAAGGCAGGAAGATCATAAGGTCAGGAGTTCGAGACCAGCCTGGCCAATGTGGTGAAACCCCATCTCTACTAAAAAACACAAAAATCAGCCGGACGTGGTGGTGGGTGCCTGTAGTCCCAGCTACTTGGGAGGCTGAGGCAGGAGAAACGCTTGAACCCGGGGGGAGGCAGAAGTTGCAGTGAGCCAAGATTGCACCACTGAACTCCAGCCCGGGTGACAGATAGAGACTGTCTAAAAGGAGGAAAAAAAAAAAAAAAAAGAGAGGGATTTATTTAGAGAGATTTGAATGTTTTCACACTAAAAAGCATGTTTTTTCCAGGCCATGTTTAATTGTGTAACTACCAAGGACAATCGAGTGGGGTGAACTGTAAGTATGTGTTCTTATTCAATTACCAAAGCTGTCCCTAAAACAGGGGAAAATAGATGGCAAGTATACCGATGACAGTTAATAAATGTTTTTACCCTAAGGGCGAAAAATGTTTTATTGGAAGTCTAAATTACACAAAAATAGGTAATTGAATCTTACATTTAAGCACTGTCTTTTACCTGGCAACATATTCTTTGATGGTCCTGGATATATTACATAATAGCTTCAGGGTGACAAATATAAGAATATAGCAGAATTTCTTTCACATAACTGAAGATAAAAGAGGCATGTGGGCTTTACTCATGCTACTCCCTATCTGGGAAGAGCCACTCTACTCTGACTTCTTCTATAACTCCCAGTGTATCCAGAGGTTGCAAATAAAATTGCATTTTGATTAGCTAGTAGAATTTTAAACATATTCAAATAGGTCACCGACATTTAGACATAGGGGTATCTCACCTGAGAATAACAAGATCTGGCAAAAGAGATCTTACATTCTGACAACAATCTGCTACCGCTGAGAGCAACTGTCCCCTCTGGACAAGGAAAGGATATCCTCCTAACCTGCTTCATTCATGAATGCGCATATAACATACATAATAGCAAATAATTTACAGTTCTTTATCTTTCTTTTGATAGCTTTTTCCTACTGTCTTAAGAACCAGAGAGCAGGAAGAGTCTTAAAACTTCTGTGGTCTTGCTCAGACCTTTGGACCATCAATGTGTCAGGCTCACAGAAAATGCTCACTAAAAGTGTTGAATATAATCTCAGTGATGATATTTATGCCAGATATCAAAGGAGCAGCTAATTCAAGAAATGTGACTGGGATCACATTACACACTATAGTAATAATTTATGATGAGAAGGGAGAGAAAGACCCCCTGGTCCCACTGCTGAGAATCATTGCCATGGTGAATCTACCCCATAATGACAGAAACCTGTTAAATTCCTCCATGGTGATGGTGTCCAAAAAGAGGCAGAAAATCACTGGTTTAGAGGAAGTTAGACACTAGGTTAAAATATACGGCTTAGAGTATCTCTGTGATGGCTTCTCCTTATCTACACAAATATGGGATATAAAAATCTGCTGATGGCAGGCAGCGTGTGGAAGTGTCCTCCGATCACAGGGATGGGCTCTTCTGTTGGCGTCTATCTGTGTTGTGTGGCAAAAGTCCTGACCTGAGAGTCTAATTTTAGACCTTTTGATAAAAAACCCTCCCTAATTATACATCTTTACAATCCCATAATGACGTACATAAACACACAAATGACAACATGCAGGATGAGAATTATAAAGAGAATTACAAAGACCAAAAATCTTCTCAATGTCATTGAGTTCATGGCCTTACTCCTGAAGATTATAAACAATCCAAAAATACATCTTTATTTGGTTCCTAAAACTCTAGACAAAGAGTGGGTCTGAAAATTCTCTTATGATTGCCAACCTTTAAGATGTTAACTTCCCAAAGAAATTTAATTTTCAAACGAAGGCCAAGAAAAATCTCTTTTTAAATTCATTTTAATGTTTGGAATGTGTGTTAATTGGCAATCATAATTAAAAGTAGGCATAGAATTTGGGTTTTGATAATATTAACACTGCAAGTAACTTAACATTTTTTTGGTCTATGATTTAAAATGTCTTAAAGGTGATACAGTTCTGGGGGAGTTAGTAAGAAGTTAGCATGACTTGCAATGATTTATAATTAGTTTGGAAAATGATACACGTTTAACTCAGAGCATTTGGTTATGCTACAATAAAATAAAATGCTGCATCAGTATCAACTGAAATTCTGGAATCCCAGGCAAATATTTCCAAAAACTACATTGCATGTAGAATCTATAGAATTATACAGTTAGCCCATTTCAGGGAGTAATGCACTCACTCACTCATTTATCATCCCACCAGTATATATGGAATGCCTACTGGGTGCCAGATGTCATTTTCAGGTAGGTCTGAGAGCAAGCAAGCAAGCAAGCAAGCAACCTTTTCTGGTGCTCATCATCTGTCAGGAATTCCGTTAGGTGCCTTCTCATGTGGTATTGCATATAATACAAACAAAAACCCTTCTAAGTGGGTGTTATTGTTCCCACTCTATTGATTACTGTAGCTCAGGGAGGTTAATGATTTGACCAAGGTCACAGACTCACTTAAGCATGTCAAAGGATAACACAGAGCCCACCAGGGCAAGCAAAATAAATAATCAAAAAGCTGCATCTTTTTGTCACTTGCCAGTGAAGAAATGCACCAAAGAGTTTACTGATGAGGAAAACATCTGGGGTTTGAAGTGCTGGGAGGGGGAGTTCAAGATGGTTCTGCTCATCAGGCACTGGGCGCCAGCACTCTGCATAGAACAGAATGAGTTCTTCGGTCTGTGCACAGTTGGTTAAAATACGACTAACTGTTGTTTAGGCAGGAAGGAGTCCTCACTTAGGTCAAGTAAGAGTCTGACACATGGAGGAGACGGGTGGACACTCAAAGTTCACGGGCCTTTATCAACCTCCACTGGTTAGAACCAGTGATGATACATAACAGTTTTGCTATCTCTTAGGCATGGGCTGGTACAAGTGGAACATTTTCCTTTTATAGTTGCAAAGGCAAATGACTTTAAAATCTTCATATAGATAAGGTAAACATTAAAAATGTTTCAAGACTGAGTGACTGACAGAAATTAAAATACTCATGTGGAAGTAAATGGACAAAATCCTGAAGGAAAAAAAAAAGTATCCAGAAAAAAGCTGACTGTGGCACAGGCAAGAAACTTCAGACACAAAAAGAAATGGAAGGTGGGAGAGAAAAACATCATTATCTCACCCTCTACAGCTCCTGGCATTAAAATAATTGAATAAAATAGTGATAAGGTGTCAACATATTACCATACAACTGCTGACAAGTAAGTCAAATATACCTGTGCAAGCTTTATGTAAATTACATTACAACCTGATTTTCTTCCCCAGTGAAATATCGTTATGACGGTAACTATCTTCACAGGTCAAATGATGTGGAAAACTAAGTAGATTCTATAGATTATTAAAGCCCCCCCCCCCCCCGCAATAAAAGATTTGCTAAAAGCTTTTTCTGGATTGAACCATAAACCTAATAGAAATAAAATAACTTGGGGACTTTCAGTGTACAGATGAAGGATCTCTGTTCTCTCTCTTCATATACATTTTAATCTTACTGGTAGCCAGTTTTCTACTTCCCACAGGGGAGACGACTGAGTCCCCACTAAAAGGGCACAGTCATTGTTTCTGCCCCTGTGGCTTACTGTTAATGCTGACATGTCACAGTTTCCTTTAAAATGCTACCTGTTTTCAGAATTATGAATGAGCTATAGGTTCACTCTTTGATGTAAAATTACACTTCTATTTTAGAAACTGCGACTGTTGAAATCCTATCACAACTTATTTCCCGTTGTAAAATTATGGCTTATTCTTTTAGGAACATGTGGCACATACACACTTCAATTAGATTTGATTCCACAAATTCTTTCATAAGAGGAGTCTCTCTTGGGAAACAGACTCAGTTACTAACATCATAGAGCCTTTAGTCTAATGTCTTTTAACAGGACACATTTAAAAATAATGAAAGCTTGGCCAAGCGTGGCGGCTCACGCCTGTAATCCCAGCTCTTTGGGAGGTGGAGGCGGGTGGATCACTTGAAGTCAGGAGTTGGAGACCAGCCTGGCCAACATGGTGAAACCCTGTCTCTACTAAAAATACAAAAATTAGGTGCCTGTAGTCCCAGCTACTCAGGAGGCTGAGGCAGCAGACTCGCTAGAAGCTGGGAGGCAGAGGTTGCAATGAGCGAAGATCGTGCCATTGCACTCCAGCCTGGGCGACAACAGTGAAACTCTGTCTCAACAAAATAATAATAAAAAAATTAAAATGAAAGCTGAATATAATATCTAAACTGTTACAAAAAATATGGAAAGTGAAGGTGTAAGAAGCTATGAAGGAAGTACTGCTAGAAGAAGGGAGGATGCAGATATGCGGAGGAACGGCTTCAGAAAGATGGAGCACTTGAAATATGAAATAATTTCCCATTGTTTTGATGCAATCCAGTTACATTCCTATAAAGAGAAACACATTTCTTAACCTTTCCAAGCCACTGTCTGTCTTGGGAGACAAAAGTACAGCCATCTAAATGCATGCTAGGTTCCATGTTTTCACCTTGAGCTCCAATTTCTTCTTGCAAAAAACAAAAAACGTGACCACTTGGATAGAGATCAAAGCCACTCTATCTCAGCATGACCTATTAATTCATCTCAGAGAAAACACAAAAATAGGTAATAAAGAGATGACAACATTTGGTTGAGAATATGGTGGCAGAGCATGAAAATCCGTCCCTAGTTTATGACACATCATTTTGAAATGTCCTCAAGAATATTCTTTGTTTTAGGATAAATGTACACATAAAGTAAATACTGCAAAGGGAGCCAAGTATTTGATTTTTTAAAATCCTTGATTCAAATCCTGGCTCCATCATATTTTGACTGTGTGACTTCGAGCAGATTACATAAACTTCCCATGCTAACCTTAATAGTATTCAACTTTTAGATAAAAAAGCCAACGAGAATTCCATTGATTAAATACGTCTATAACAAGGTTCAACAATCTTTTCTTGTAGGGTCTAGATAGTAAATATTAATATATTAGGCTTTGGGGGCCAGAGAGTCCATGTCACGATGTTTCAACTCTGCTGTTGCTGCAGCATAAAAGTAGTCATAGATAATACACAAAAAATGGGCATCAACGGGTATGGTGCATGGCCATGCTCCAGTAAAACTTTATTTATAAAAACAGGTGGGAGGCTGAGGCAGAAGTCTATGTGTAGGCTGGGCGTGGTGGCTCTCGCCTGTAATCCCAGCCACTTTGGGAGGCCGAGGAGGGTGGATCACGAGGTCAGGAGTTCAAGACCAGCCTGACCAACATGGTGAAACCCCATCTCTACTAAAAATACAAAAATTAGCCGTGCGTGGTGGTGCACACCTGTAATCCCAGCTACTCAAGAGGCTGAGGCAGGAGAATTGCTTGAACCTGGGAGGCAGAGATTGCAGTGAGCCAAGATTACACCACTGCACTCCAGCCTGGGTGACAGAGTGAGACTCAGTCTCAAAAAGAAGAAGAAGAAAAAAAAATAGCTGGTGGATTTGGTAGCTGCTAGAACACTGGCCTATAGCATTTTTGCATGTTAGCTTTTTTTTTTGCATAGTACTAATACATGCTTATTCAAATCTTTATCACTGTTATTACTAGAATATCAATAACTTTCCATTTCCCTAAAACTAAATACAGAAAATTTGTAATTAGCCAGGAAGAATAAATATTAAAATGACTTATATAAAATACTGTGTCATTTGCATGAAGTGACAGGAATGACAAAGGAAAAGTCATATGCAAATCATGTGCACAGTGAAAGTATTTAATAAGTGGGAGGGGATGGGCACTGACCAGTTCAGAACACACGCTTTTACAGCCTACTAATGTGTACCCTGGCCACAAGTGTTTTGAGAATAGCATGCAAAAAGGGAGTGACAATGTGCTAACCCAATCCCTAGTGAAACTTTCCTTTTGTGCAATCAGAATTCTTTCAATAACTAATATATAATAGTGTTTGCAGGTCAGTAAAAATGTATGAATAACTTGGGAACATCATTAACAGAGCATGCTTTAGCCAACAATAAAAGTGTTGAAAGTGGTCTCCACAGTTACATCCAGATTCAGCCATCTGTTAAGTTTGCTTATAAGGCAGAATAAATTTATAAGCAATTATTTCAAGCAATCAAATATACCACGGTTAGGTTATACAGCTTCATTCTCAACTTAAAGTCAGAGAGTTGGGCTTGATTGCCCACATTAGGTCTGGTTCCTGAGACTGGCAGAAGTCCACAGAGATTCCCTGGCTCAAGAAGAGATTTCTTGACTCAGAAAAGTAGCTGGTTTGTTCTCAAGTGGCTTTCCTGTACCTGTGCCCCATCCTTCTGTCTAGGCATCCTGCCTGGACTTCAGATTTAGCTCCAGACTGTATACTCAGAATTTTTTTAATAACTTGGCTGCTTAGAATGCTTCTTTCAGATTTTAACTTTGTTAATGTCAAAATGTGCCCAATTCTGCAAGCTTAATCAATTGATTACCCTTATGTCTTCTAAAGTCGTATTACCAGTGGTCATCTAATAAGCCTAGCCGTACTGGTCCAAGTCAGTAACACCTCCTGCCTGCTACAGACCAGTGAGACTAAATAAAATACCTATCATACAACCTCTATCACAGTGCATGAGAGCTTGAACTCTCGAGTCACCAGACCTAGGTTTGAAAACCAGACTAATAGCAGTGTCCGCTTCATGGAGTCATCAGGAACATTATAAAGGACATGCAAACTAAGAGAGTAGCACAGTGCCTGACACAGAACAAGTATGCAACAATGCTAGCATTTATGAATGCTATCATCATTTCCTGAAGACATCAGAGGATGTCTAAGGATGACAGTGAAGTTATCGAGAGTGTACTGGTTCAATTAAGCCACAGATAAAGTTGCAAACTAAGTTAGAAATTCAGGAAGAGGGACCAGAGCAGTTCAACTAACATTCTATGAGTGTTGCCAGGTGCCAACTGTCCTAGAAATAAAAAATAAGTATGACAAATCCGTGCCTTACAGAGCTTAAGGTCAGGACAAGCAGTGGACATAAAAGCTCAAAATAGAGGTAGACAGGGAATGCTGTGGGGGCGCAGAGCGGAGACACTCGATTCAGGCTGGTACTCCAAGACAAGATGTCTTGTGATGAATCTTGATGGCTAAACAGAATTAGGTGAAGAAATGGACTACGTTAAAAAAGTGTGAAAGAGTGTGGTATATGTGTGCAAGTACAGGCAGTTCAAAATGCAAAGTGGAAGGGTAATGACAGAAGAAACTAAATCGTCAACCTTTGAAGTTCCCTCCTAAAAGCCAAACCCCAGGTCATAGGAACTGTGGGTTCTTACCCCATCTCAGGCATTTGGACTTGGCGGAATGTGCTTTCTGTGTCACCAAGATTCTAGGGATCTCATCTATATCAATACTGAAGCTAATTTCCACAAATCACATAAAAAAATCAACTTCATTGAAAAAAAGTCAATGGATACTCATATGGCAATTACATCTATATCTTCTAGGTTCTAAAAACCTAGGCCACTAAGAGGCACTCCTATTATAATTCCCTTCATTCTGAAATTGTATGTGATTCCTTATATGTGCCAGTGCTGGATCCTGATCAAGAAGACTTTAGTATCACAGAAAGTACTAGAAGCTTTCTTCAGAAAAAGGAAAGCTTCCTTCCCTTGTTTTTACTGAACCTTACATTCCGTTTCTCATGCCTATACAGTGTTGTGTTTTATGAGCTGTGCCTACTGTATCTCCTTTGTGCCAAGGGACCTACTTCCCTGTAACATAGCTGGATTGGTCAGAACAACGCAACCCATTGTGGGTGGGGTAAAAAGGGTTCTCAGAGAATCTCCAAAAAGATTCTCTAAATTCAAGTACCTAACCTGGGTGTGTTAAGACTTCCAGCTTATCACTGAAACCATTTATTCTTCTTGCTAGGCACATTGCTAAAGGTTATTTCCCAGGTAATTAGCAGTGGAAGGGACATGTGCCACTTCTAGGCCTGGCCCATAAAAATCTCCCCAAAATCATCCTCTGTGCGCTGCTGTCATACAGTGATTGCATGGATTTAAGGCTAGGGTGATCCTGGAAGTCACATGTGAAAGATGGGAGAGCCTCTGGCACTTAGGTCCCTGAATGACTGTGTGGAGAGGAGCAGACCTCCTTTCTCCATCCTAAATGCCCACGACCTGAAACCCAGTTACTGTTAAGAAAGCAATAAATACATTTTCAACTAGACTTAGGTCACTGAAATTTTACAGTCTGTTACAGCAGCTAGCCTATTTTAACTAATACCTTTGGCTAAATATATTTGTGTGGCTACTTTTCTCTTTCTGTCTCTCTTCTTTAAGCAATATAAAACTATCTTAGAAAATTACCTTCTTTTTGTATAAATCTGTTTTTGTTAATCCAAGACTTATTTATTATTGTATAATTCAATCAGAGTCTCCAAAATAAGAATCTATGAAGAATGGGCTGATAACATGTATTAATAAAGCTTGTCTGGTACAAAGAAAAAAATACTGGAACATGCTTGTCCTGCTTAAAGAGGGAAAATCTCTATTTAGTAACCAACAATTGTCATGTCAAAATGCAGGCCATGCTTCCAGATCTTTCTGCGTTTTTGAAAGGATTAGGAAACAAGAATTTTATGTGAATATTTTCCATTTTTAAATCTGCAAGCTAAAGAAAACATAGTCATGGACTATGTGTGAACAGATTCTCAGTTTATAAAATGCTGCTTTAAAGTGATACAGAATCCATCTTCCAGACATGTCCAAGACATAGGGGTTGGTATGAGGTATTGCTATGGTCTGAATGTCTGTGTCCCCCACTAAATTCACATGCTGAACCTGAATTCCCAATACAACAGTATTGAGAGGTGGGGCCTTTACAAAGTGATTAGGTCATGAGGGTGGAGACTTCATGAGTGGGACTAGTGCCGTTATAAAGAATACTAAGGAAGGTTGTTTGCTCCTTTCATTGTATGAGGACACAGCAAGAAAGGTGCCTTATATGAAGCATAAAGTAAGCTCTCACCAGATACTGAATCTACTGGTGCCTTGATCTTGGACTTCCCAGCATCTAGAACTGTAAGAAATAAATTTCTCATTTATAAGCTACACAGGTTATGGAATTTTGTTACAGCAGCCTGAACTACTTTCTTTGAGAGTTCAGTACCATCTCAGATTAAAACAAAACAAACAAAAAAAACCACCAATGAACCAGGCCTGGTCAGTCTCTAAAACTTAAAAAAACACATTTCGGAATTCAGGCAGAGTCCTCTCAGTCCTGGCATGTGAAACCTATACAGTGTTCTCTGAGCCTAAGAGGTGCTGGGCCTTGTCTGGAGACACTGAGAAGAAAATGGAGCCAGTTGTCATGCTCCAGTCAGCAACAGACTTGAGTATGAGAAGCTGAGACATGGTGGATCACAAGGGCCAAGAACCCAAGAGTGATCAAGAGAAAACTGATGTGGAATCTTTAAACAGCCACCCAGCCTTACTGTCACAACCTCCTTTACCCAGCATCAGCTTCAGTCTCTCATGAGTTAACTCTGCCTGAGAGAAAAGTCCTCATCCCTTTGATGCAGCATATTTTCTTTTTTATTTTTGAGATGGAGTCTCGCTCTATCGCCCAGGCTGGAGTGCAATGCTGCAATTTCGGCTTACTGCAAGCTCCGTCTCCCGGGTTCAAGCCATTCTCCTGCCTCAGCCTCCTGAGTAGCTGGGACCACAGGTGCCCGCCACCATGCTCAGCTAATTTTTTGTATGTTTTAGTAGAGATGGGGTTTCACTGTGTTAGCCAGGATGGTCTTGATCTCCTGACCTCGTGATCCACCTGCGTCGGTCTCCCAGAGTGCTGGGATTACACGCGTGAGCCACCGCACCCAGCCGCAGGATATTTTCTTGACCCCTCTGTGGGACTCATGACAGGGGTGCCCCATTTACTCAGCATGCTGTGTTCAATCCCTTGTAGGAGGGAGTGCACAGGCCAGGAAGTGTGGGAACCGGCTGGCCACCTTGGCACTGGCAGGAGCAAACTCCGTGCAGGCCGTGGTGGCATCTAGGTGGGGGTGCCTGCCACCCCAAGGCCCCAGAGGGTGTGTTACAATGTTCTCTTAGCTCTGCCGTCTGAAAACAGCAGTGTTATCAGCTTAGTGGGCCATTTCCCTCATCGCACAAGGTGGCTGCCCTCTGCCAGTGTGGGCAAAGGGCCCGTGTGACAGTCTTTTGGGTACCACACTTGGTGGGTCTCGAATTCTTGTCTGGTACCCAAGAAGAATGAGGTCATGCGACAAACTGAAGGACGGTGACTGCGGAGAATTTCATTGAGTGATGAAAGCAGCTCTCAGCGGAGAGGGGAGCTGGAAAGGGGATGGGAAGGGCGGGTTGGTCTTCCCTGAAGTCAAGTTACTCCTCTGCCCCTCTCCTCTGCAGTCAGATGCCTCCCTCTGACATCCAGCTGCTTCTCTCTTCTACCGGCTGAGTCTGGGGTCTTGATAGGTACAGGATGGCGGGCAGGGCAGGCCATAGGTAGTTTTGGAAAAGGTAACATTTGATTGGTAAAAAGGCATTATTTAGAAGAAACCAATCATGAGAGAGCAGGCAAACAGGGACCGAAGTTCTCACTTTGGGCTACAGGTTCCAGGCTTTTCAGCTTTAAGGTGGGGCTTTGCCAAGGACCATCCCTGTCTGCCTAGAGTTTCTCTGCCTCCTGCCTCTATCTGAGGCTGGCATTGCTCCCTGAGTCAGAACTCATGCTCTGAAGGGTTCCAGTTTCTATCAATTATCATTTGTGACCCCAGCCAAGATGAACAGCAGCACCTCTTTTCACAGATTATGAGTTCCCACATCAGCCCAAGGCCTTGGGAATGGTTAATGTTTCAAGTCAAATTCTGAAAGCACAGGAAGCTGCTGGATGTTCCAGTTCTGCTTCAAGGACGGGAGAGCCTTCTGACAAATTTGCATGGCATTCCAAAAGGCAGTATTTTAGTTTCCTGGTTGAACATGAGCTTTGCCAAGGATGGTGTAAGATATGGTAGACACCATTTTCTCTGCACTGAGGCAGACAAAGATTTAATCCTCACTTTGCTACTTTCTAACAATATACATTTATTTTACTGGACTACTGTGAAGGACAGATGAACTAAAGTATATTTCAATAACAAAATAACGTACTTAGTACAGTGCCTAACACATGGGGTACACCAAATAACAGCTTTTGCTATTAGTATAGAGAATGAAACTACATTGTGTCAGGTGACGTAGGTAGAGGTTTAAAGTGAGTACCAGTTACTGAGCACCATTGATACACACTCAATAAATGTTTGTAATTAAGTCTAAGCCTTAAAAAGCAGAAGGCTAACGGTTACTGTTTCTTATTCTGGAGCTGAAAGGGGATGGTCCCAGGGAAAGTGAGATATCGGCTATACTGTACATTCACCCTGATTTTATAAGTGATGCTGATATGGAAGGAACTTGATACAAAGATCATGGAAAGCGATACAGCATCTGCAACCAACCCCATTGGCCAAAAGGGCACTGAAGGACATTTACTCATGAGGGTAATTAAACATGCCTTACTAACCAACAAAAAAGCCCTGCTGACTATAGCAGTGAAGCAGATAAAGAAAGAACTTCACCCTCTGAAAAGAGACTAGATATGATACTAAAAGTGTCTGTTCAACCGCTAACAGCCCTGTGTGGAGATAACACTCTCATCAGAACTCATCTAATGCTAGTTTCAAATATGGGCCCAACCTAGCCTCCTGACAATCTAAGCCACAGCAGAAGATCCACAAACTCTAATAAATCTCTGTTATACACAAGGTAAGAAAAACAGATACTGGGGTAGTGTTTTTTTTTTTTTTCCTCCCATTAGGCCCCTCTTAGTTATTTTGTTAAAGAAATTAGCAAACTGTACCTTGACATAGAACTTATACAGATAGAGACTCTAATCAAAGGGAAGATAAGAACTACCCTTGTAAAAGACTATTTTGCTTTGTTTTCTTTGTAATCCGTGAGCTGCTGGTATGGATACTTTGTCTTGGCAGGAAGAAGAGGAATCTTAGCTGAGCCAGTTTCAGGCTAATTTTCTGGAGACTGCTGTACAGACCTGCCTTGCTGTAAACACAGTCATTACCTGGCATCCAGCAAATACTTAAACTGATCTCGGGGATCTACACAACTTTCAGAGCTCGATAAACAACATGTGGTTCAGTTTACAATGGAATACTATTCAGAAACAGCAAAAATGATTCTTTTTTTTTTTTTTTGAGACGGAGTCTCGCTCTGTCACCCAGGCTGGACTGCAGTGGCCGGATCTCAGCTCACTGCAAGCTCCGCCTCCCGGGTTCACGCCATTCTCCTGCCTCAGCCTCCCGAGTAGCTGGGACTACAGGCGCCCGCCACCTCGCCCGGCTAGTTTTTTGTATTTCTTAACAGAGACGGGGTTTCACCGTGTTAGCCAGGATGGTCTCGATCTCCTGACCTCGTGATCTGCCCGTCTCGGCCTCCCAAAGTGCTGGAGCCCCCATGATTCTTTAAAGACTGTCCAGCTAAGACATGAAGCAGACCAGACCAGCACTGGTCATCACCAGCCATTCACACCTGAAGGTAACACACAGGCTCCATAAAAAAACAGCTATAGATAATAAAGATCGATGAAAACTTGTCCAGAATGCAGCATGGCACCAGTGCCATTTCCAAGGCCTATTACTGTAGAAAGATAGTATCTTCAAAAACATAAAAATTATAAATTAGATTCGATTGCCAAAAATTCTTACTTCACACTACAAAGAAACAGAATTTCTAACAGGGAGCCACATGTAAATTATGGAAAATAGAACACAGTATATTTCATACTGCTGAGCTTCTCAGGAACTGACCATGATTTTAAGATTTAAAGTAATAACATCTATTTAGAAAGTGGAGTACTTGCAGTAAATACACTTAAGAAATAAGATAAATAAATGGTTTGTTTTTCTTAAGG
Source organism: Papio anubis (assembly GCF_008728515.1). Lineage (NCBI taxonomy): Eukaryota > Metazoa > Chordata > Mammalia > Primates > Cercopithecidae > Papio > Papio anubis. The sequence continues at coordinate 20,079,308 of NC_044994.1, forward strand.
AAAAAGTAAAACAGAATCCACCAAAAATCTAAAAACAAACAAACCTTGAGGAATATAGTCAGAAAACCTACCCTATTGGTTTCAAGACCCTAGAAAGCTACAGTAATTAAAACAACATGGGATTGACTCAAGAACAGACAGAACAGGTAGTACTGCAGAGAACAGCAGGAAGCTAACCCACAAAGCTGCACACACACAGCACCTGCTTTATGGCAATGTAGCACTGCAATGCATCTTTTTACCAAAGGGTGCCGGATATTCATAAAGAAAATGAAGAAGTCCTGACCCATGTCTTAACCAAATGAAAAATCAATTACAGATAAATTATGGACTTAATATGATAGGTAAAACAATGTAGCTTCAAGAAAATAATATGTACAGTTGGGGAGGATTCATTACCTTGGGGTAGAAGTTTTATTTTCTCATTATTAGTTTTCTGAGTCAGGGTCTCTCTCTGTGGCCCAGGCTCTGGAGTTCAATGGCATAATCACAGCTCACTGTAGCCTCGACTTCCCACGTTCAGGCAGTCCTCCTACCTCAGTCTCCCAAGTAGCTGGGCCTACAGGTATGAGCTACCATGCTTGGCTAATTAACAATTTTTTTTTTTTTTTTAAAGAGATGTGGTCTTACTATGTTGCCCAGGCTGGTCTTGAACTCGTAGGCTTAAGTGATCCTCCTGCGTTAGCCTCCCAAAGTCCTGAGTTTATAGGTATGAACCACTGTGCCCTACTCAAAGTTTTTAAATAGAAACACGAGCACTAACCATAATGGAAAAAAAAATGATAAACTGGACAACATAAAAAATAATAAAAAAACTTCTGTTCACCTAAAGACCTATTAAGAGAACTAAAAAGCTACAGAATGAGAGCAGATATTTACAATATATTTATCTGACAAGGAACACATATCTATAATCTGTAAGAACCTCCTACAAGTCAGTAAGAAAAAGACAGACGACCCAACAGAAAAGTAGACAAACTGGCTGAACAAACTTCATGAAATAAAATATCAAAAGGGTAAAACCATAGGTAGGAATATCCCAATTAAATAGACATACATCATCAATGTGACCTAAATTTTAAAAGACTGAAAAAAATCCAAGGGCTAAGTGAGAAAGAGGATGTGGAGCAATTGGAACTTTCATGAACCACAGTGGGGAAGGGAGGTGTCAACTGTACGATCACTTTGGAAAACGTACAGGACTGTAGTCGAGCTGCACATATGCACACTCCATGGCCCAGACATTCAACTCCTGTGCACACACCAGAAAATGCACTAGAACATATGCATGCAAATGTTCATAACAGTTTTATTCATAATAACCCAATTGGAAAACCTCAAGTGCCTAAGTGAAGTAGGATGGATACATAAAATGTAGTTATTCTTACAACAGAATACTATTCAGCAGTGACAAAAATGAACTACTTCTACACACAAATCTCACAAGTATAATGTTGAGTAATAGAAGCCAGATGCACAGAGTGCCCACTGTTTGATATCTATTTACATAAAAGTCAAAACCAGGGAATGCTAATCTATGGTACAGAAATAAAAAAGAGTGGTTACTTTGGACAGAGGGCAAACCACCTGTTTGTGGGTCCAAGGGAAGCTTCTAGGGTGCTGGAAATGTTCTTTGTTGGTGTGAGTGGTAGTTACACTCTTAACCCTATAGAAAGCATCTGCTTCTGGTTGGGATAAAGTCACGAGACCATTATTCAAACTCTAATGCCAAGAACAAATCAGCTAACTTCCCAACCAAAGCTTTTTGAAACCATAAGATAGCAGAGAACAAAATAAAGCCTAACTGAATGAAAATATAGAATCAGACAAGCCCTTTCTAGGAGAAGACCCACAGCTGCCTTTATCCCTGAAAGAAGAGTGAGAGGAAGAAGACAGAACTCTGCCTTTAAAAAACATACGGATAAATCACCCAAACTTTGAAGGAAGCTGAAGTCACCATGAGTCAACAGGCTTGATGAATTCATATCCTGAGGGAGTCTGCACCCACCACTGACTCTTTCTCATGGGTTTTTATCTAGTATACGAGGGGGTAAACCAAGGGCTGGGTGCAGCGCTGAAGAGCTGTCATGCTAAGGAAGAAGTTCCAAAGGGTGGATTGGAATGTTAAAGCACAGATAAGACACTGTTTAGGAATCTGTTGTAGGATGGAGGTAAGTGAAGGTAGAGGCCTTGGAAATGAAGATAAGTGAATGGATTTCATGAACCGGTTTAGAGATAGAGGAGAAAGAGCCTTGGTGTGGCACTCCTACATCACATATTTTATTGTGTTATGAGGTTAAAAATTAGATGCATAAAAATCCCATTATATAATTTTGTCACAATTGTCTAGAATGAGAACTGCATGCAGAAATCACAACAGAGGATCACAGATGTAGTGGAAGCTCTTGATCTAGACTAATATGCTCTCAAGAACCCAGACAAAAAGACACCACAGGAAGGTTGGTACCAAATTTAAAAATTAGCCCCAGAGTACAATACAGATAAAATTCCAGAAAAATCTTTGGACTCGTGGGGAAGTAGGTATGAAGCAACACATTCATGTCCAAGAGTTTGGCTGGGGTCAAAAAAAATCCCCAAAACCCAACGAGCTTCAGAGATTAGGTAAAGAGGAAGCTGAAGATTTATGATAGTTATTTTAACAAATCTTATAATAGGTGAGTTTCACCACTTAATCTCAAGCATCAATCTAAGTGGATAAAGTCAATAAACAAAATAACTCTTTCCTAATATAACTATAACAATAAAGCCATATTAAACAATTTATCGAAGGGACTGGTGGGGAAAGGAGAGAAAGATTCGCATCAGGTGACATTAAATACCTCATGGTCCAGTCCCTATACGAGAATTTTCTTGGTTCTTGCCTCTGAGCCTCCAATTTTGGGCAGCATCCAGTTACTACAGGTGGTCTTACAGTTATTACTACTTTTACTGAAGCCTAACTGAGCTGGGTTTTAGGTTTATGCCTTTGTAAAGTATACACAATTACATAAGAAATAAAATACTGAAAGTAGATGATTTATGAGAGAATGTGACCAATATATGTTTGTTGATCTTGAAAACAGCCTAGCAGTGTGAAAGAATAGATTAATTAAATAATTAAGCCAAACGTGAATTTTAATATTCAAAGACATTCATAAGCAAAACACCCTAAGGTATATTTATAGAGCCACTTTAATTAGTCAGTATTCAAAACGGCTTTACACATGAGTCAAGTTTTCAACATACTTTAAATATGCATCTCTTCTAAATGAGAGAGCTGGGGTACTGTAAACCAAGCACGGAACCTAGAATCAGAACATGAGGCCTTGAGTCCTGGCTCTGTGGGGTTACAAACTCTGAAAGTAAATCATGCAACTTTCTTCAAATGTAAAATGGAAAACTCTAAGGGGCTGCCACAAATATTAAATAATAATGGATGTAAATGTGCTCTGTAAAATGAAAAGTGATGTATCATTTCCTCAAAGGAGTGAAGCAAGGGAAAAATATGTTCATGAAAATTTGCTTTTATTCAATTAATAGCCTTATCAATAATATCTGCACATATACTTAAGATAGTACATTTTAACTTACTGATACTGATGCAAAACCAAAGAATCCTAGGTTCTCTTTCAGACTATTATCCCTGACATTCGCATTAGCCAGTAGAAATTAGATGACTATCAAATGTATCTAAGAATTACCTGTCACAGTGATTTCTCATGGATTACATTAATACTGCCCATATAATTTCAAGAGAAACTGTATCAGAATAGTTAGTTTAGGCTGTGAATTCAGAGAAACCTACATGCAAACTCTGCATCTATTACTTCCTAAGTGCATGATTTTGTAGAATCTAACCATCCTTAAACTTGGGTTTATACCACAAAAGTGGAGATGTTCACAGTACTAATATCACAAGTTTCAAGGATTTAAGAGAGAGCAGCACCTAATGTACTTAACAGAATGCCTGGCACGTAGTACAGAGCTTATAGATGTTTGCTATGATAACACTGAAAAAGTTGCTTCAGAACAGTGGAGATCTTTGTTTTCCATTTATGGTTATTCTCATCCTTGAAGAGGTATGCAGTCCCATATGCACATAGTGATATAGGCTCATATTATTTAATGGCCAGAAGGGGATTCTGACATCTATTGAACAACCACTTCGAGCCAGGAACTATGACAGACACTATAAATACAAAGATGAACTAGATGTTCACTGTAACTTCAAATACTTCACAAGAATGTAAGACTCTTAAGGGTAGATATTTGTTAACTCTGCCCATGGAGGTATCTTCAGGGATTAAAACAGTACCTGAAATATTGGATTTCCTTGGTAAATACTTGTGGAATAAATAGTCTTAGTTTTCTACCATACATATAATTATCTAGATCCCAAAGCAGAAGATGCTTTTAATATATTTTGGATATCCAGTGAAGAGAAACTATAAAGAACAGTGTATTTATCATTACACAGATATAACTAGAATTGGGTTTAAAGTCTTTGAAACAATGTTAATGATTTTTTTTTTTAACAAAATAAACACAATGACATTTGGTACTTCGAAAAAAAAATTGAGAAATATTCAACACACACAGGAAATAATTCACCAAATGACTGATAACAGAAGGGAAACCTGATACCATTTTCTTACTGATGTATTAACACTTCCCACTACTAAATTTATATGATCATAAAATTTCTTTTTAAAGATTTAAAGCACTGCTCACCTGGTCTTCTTCTCCTCCACCTTCTTCATCATATTTTAAAATATTATCTCTTACATCATCTTCTGGATCAATTAAAAGTTGTTTGGCCTGGCGTTCTTTATCCCGGCGTTTCATCCATACCACAAACATCAGCACAAGGACTAGGTAGGAAAATAGTAAAAATACGTAATATTGTCATTTTTAAAGCCTGGCCTATCTAGTCACAGTATTCAGTACTAATAATTTATACTTACATAGGCTGAAGGCTTGTAATGCATCTTTCACTCTACTATATATTTCTGACCTCACATTAAGAGAGACAAGACAAAGCAGGCTGAAGCACTGGGTTTAGAGTATGAAGGCCTGGGCTCCCATCCCTGGTGCCCTGCAAACTCATTTGAGAGGTGATCATCCTTGTTCTAGTTTTACCATCCACATATGGGGACAGTAACTTTTTCTATCTTCCCTTTGGCTTGCTAAAGGATAGTTGTCCTTAATAGGGCCTTGTAACTTCTAGAGACACAAAACAGCTGTAAGTTGTTACTTGCTGTGTTATGTAGGTTGGTCAGTCATCATTATACTCCGAAATTCACAGAAAACAACACTTCTCCAGGAGGACGAAGTTTGCCCAGATGACCTGGGTAATAAATTGGAACTAAGTCAGGAATTGAACCTTGAGGTTTTGACTCCCAGAGGCTGGTGCATGTTTCAGCTAAGAAAGCTAGGGGATTCATTTGAACACTGAAAAAACATTAGACTTTCATGTTTTATACTTTGTGCCAGGTCTGGAAACCATAAATTTTCCAGTAAGTTGATGTTAAAATCAGCACCAATTCAGTTTCCTTCAAAACGTCAGTTACTTCTTCATTGCCATAATCCATCATACCTAAGTCCTTCTTGATAAGATTGGCATCTATGGCACATTTCAGTTGAAATGGAAACATATCCCTGAGTGCACATCTAGGAACAAATTCTGTCTAAAATCTGGGGTTATCAGTTTATATCCTGAAGCAAAAGATTTAATGACTCCTATTGGAGCACATTTTTATTATTGGCCATAAAAGCAAATATCCTCCTTTTAAAGCCAGATAACATGATCTCATTTGCTATTGTTCCAGGGCTAAATCTAGCAAGTGGATTATTAGTATAGCATGCAGGTTTCAAATTATAGCCAAAGTAGTCTCCACACAGGAAGCTTAGACTTCTATAGTAATTGCTTAGAATAAAGGGATAGAATTCTAAATTACCAGAACACTTGTAAATGGAGAAAACATAAAAGAAATGGCCAACATTTTCAAGCAAGTGATTGGTGTATAGCATGATCACACAATAAACTAAGTCCTGCTGCTATTTCACAATAAAACACAGGGCCCAGGCAATTTATTCTTTTAACCTGCATGCTTAGAAGTGGTTCCTAAAGTACTTTCCAGGGGTTAATTTTTTGCATTCCATTGAACCAAAGATTGTAAAGTACCTTCAAAAGAAGCAATTCCTTAATCTACACTTACTCTAAAGACAGACAATTTATTGAGCTGTGTAATCATTTCTATTATCAAACGTGCTGTATGTGAAGTGCAATCTCTCACTCTTTTACACAGCCCTTCAGAAACAAATACCTTGATCCTCGCATGACTGGAGCACGTTGCTGACTGTGCTTTATAGGAAGGAAGGTGAAGGAAAGCGATATACTTATTTTCCTAAATCAACAACTACGTGCCATAAATTCATACTCAAATCATAAGAAAAGTGCTCAAACTTGGGATTGTTTAACGTTTTTTCTATGAAAAGCGTTTACTACAGCTCCCTAAGCAATCAGCACGAGAAAGGGTAAGAGGGCACGGAAGAGGCATGCTGAGGAGGCTTGTTGCAAACCTCAAGTGCTTGAAACAAAGCTTTGGGGTTTTTTCATTCTAAAGTGGACTTGGCCGACCCATATATGATTGGCGAGGAAATGCTGAAAGGTCAAAGGGTTGTTAGACTACTTTGCCAGGCAATAGCAACAAATGACTTTGCTGAACATCCTGGAAGCCAAGAGAACTGAAATCTAAAAGACAATAAAAGTACTCACTAAGCAGGATGATGATGCAGAGCAGGATGGCAATGATGGCACCAGTGCCAAGCCCTGCACCCACAATCCTGTCCACATCTGTGCAGTCCCCGTTGGAGTCACACTGGCAAACCTTCACGCGCAGGATGGAAATATTTGATTTGGGAGGATTACCCGAATCTGTGATTATGATGGGAACTTCATAGATACCAGCTTCAAGAAATTTTATCTTTAAATTAAGCTGAGCAAAATCACCTATATGAAAAAGGAAAAACATAGTTTGATAGGTAATACTTAAAGTGGTAAAAAAAACCACATAGCATTGTTTAGAATGTATTTACTACCTAACAGTGAACATAAAGTGGATTACAACTATGCTGCATTCTAAATACTCTTTTTTTTTTTTTTTTTTTTTTTTTTGAGACGGAGTCCCGCTCTGTCACCCAGACTGGAGTGCAGTGGCCGGATGTCAGCTCACTGCAAGCTCCGCCTCCCGGGTTTACGCTATTCTCCTGCCTCAGCCTCCCGAGTAGCTGGGACTACAGGCGCCAGCCACCTCGCCCGGCTAGTTTTTTTTGTATTTTTTTAGTAGAGACGGGGTTTCACCGTGTTAGCCAGGATGGTCTCGATCTCCTGACCTCGTGATCCGCCCGTCTCGGCCTCCCAAAGTGCTGGGATTACAGGCTTGAGCCACCGCGCCCGGCCTCTAAATACTTTTTTGGCCATAAAGGCCTTTAATATCTTACTTAAACTTTAAGTAGCTTTTAAAATATCTATAATGAGAAGATTACGAAGCACATAAAAATTAACTTTTCATGCCAGGCTTCAAAATCTCTCAACTGCACATATATTCAAATAATTAACCTGTTCTTACCATTAAGCCGAGTGATGGTCCAATTTCTCTTAATAGTCACTGGAGATAAAGGAAGATCAAAAGCAAATGGTCCAGCATTTGGATCAATGTCGTAATCAAGTGCTGTAATATTAATTGAATTGGGGTCTGGAGTTTCGCAAGTCTCTGCCTCTTGAGGTAACACTTGAGGGGCATTGTCATTAATATCAAGTAAATAGATCTGCAGCGTTCCTGTTCCACTCATAGGAGGAATTCCTGAAAAGAGAAAAATCACAAACGATGCTGAACAGTTCTCTCCAATGAGCCTCAATTATGGTGAAATTCTCAAAGCTTCTAACCTTCTGGCCCTTATAACTGTGTAACCTTGGAAAAATTTAGTTGCTATGGCATCTGGGCAGACCGTTTCCAGAACAAAGCCCCTTCCTGCTTGCCAGAAAGAGTGACCCTGAGCTGCCACTGCTGCTCTGCAGGAGCTGAGCCAGGTGACGAAGAATGCCCCTGCTATGGAATCCCAGACCTTCCTTGCCCCTCCTGCCCATTATTCAGGGCTTGCACAGACCATGCTCCTCCAGACACTGTGAGGAATGTTGGAGATGCAAACACAGGGCTCGTGATCCTGTGGACCCTACTCTTTTTATGGAGAACCAATACATATGCATGAAAGAACATAAGAATGCTTTTAATGATCTAACAGAGCTTTGACTTCTTGAAACAGTCTACAGACAAGTGATACAGAACCACAGACCTCAACTCAGGAAGGAATATCATGCAGAAGAGAAATGATATTTACTAACCAACTACCTGCTTGAGATCATATCAGGCTGCTCTATGTACATTCTTTCATTGTAATCCTATGACACAGGTTTAAACAGATGAACCTGAGTCTGTAAACTGCTCATGGCCACACACTCTTGTAAGTGGTGGAGTTGCTACTAAAGATGGGTCGGCCTGACCTCAAACCCATTCTCATTCCACGATAATAAAATGATGTCTCCACCACTTTGTGTGATAATTTAGTCTAGTGATTTGATTTTCTTCTGCTGTACTATAAATATTCATACTCACATATATATAATATGTTTATGAATATTTTATAAATAATGCTGTACACTGAAGACCAGAGATTTAAGCGACCTGCCAAAGGTCATGCAACTAGGAAGGTGCACATACATACACAATCCTGGGGAGGGACTAAGGAGGAATGTTTACCAATTTCTCTGAGGAATATGATGGTTCTAAGATCAGGGAGAGTTACTGGAAACGTATAGTGGCTGTTACAATATTCCAACACCACCATGACCACTATGATACTCAATAGTTTGAGGGACTTTGAAATTTATTATGTTTAATATTACTATACTTTTATAACAACTATATAGAATATGTAGGTAGTGAAACAATTTATCAATAATGAAACTAAGGCATAAAGAGTATAAGAGCTTGCCTAATCATTAAGGAACAGAGCTGGGGCTCCAAATCTAGCCTTGTGACTAAAAATAAAGTGCACTTGCAAAACATCACAGCTACATACATTTAACAGGTCACTTCTCTCTCTTATCAAAAGCCTTTCAATTAGAAAACAATCCTTATTGGTGAATGAGAAATCTGGTCGTAACTCACAACCAATATACATACATATATACATATAATTTTATGGCTCTTTAGATCTTAACCTAGTGATTCAAGATGCATTACTTTCAGTTCTACTGTAGAAAGAAAGCCACTGTTTATGGCAAAAAAGCATAAAACAGGTACTAATGATATGCTTTGATGTACAATGGCAAAAGCTATTCCTACAAAGTTCCAACACTATTTAAACAAGAGGTCCCATATAAAAAGGATAAGAAATATTTCTTTGGTTGGTCATTACATAGATTTTCTACAAATAGTAATCTCATTAAATCTTAGTATACAGATTTAGAAAGGTTCATTGACATTATTCTTAAAGTATTGGTATGTAATATTTTAGCAATGCAAAATATTTTACAATTTGAAAATTGCAAACACCAACTTCAACCACCAAATTGAAGCCTGCTATTTTTTTTATTAAATACCAACAGTCATATTCATAGTTTAATACTGAAAATATTGTAAAATATAGTTGTGGTTCAGTTTTGAAACTATTAATACACAATAGGAATACTTATTTGAGTGGTTACTTTGTGTCAGCCACTGTTTCAAATGCTTCATATATATGTAGAAGTCATTATATTTTAGTTAAAACACTGAGTTAGGTGCTGATACCGATCTCTATTTAACAAAAAAAGGAAACAAATATATTTAAAACCTCATGCCAATCCCACAGTTCAAAGTGGGAAAGCTGGAGTCTGCGCCTGGGGGTCCTGTAGAACTCCAGAGCTTGAAGTCTGAAGCACACATCATACTGAGAGCTAACAAAGCAAAATAAGCCCCTCATCAGGTCTACGTAAGTTCCCTTTGTATTACATATCTGAAAAAAGTCCTTATCTGTAAATCTTTTTTTTTTTTTTTTTTGAGACAGAGTCTAGCTCTGTCGCCCAGGCTGGAGCGCAGTGGCCAGATCTCAGCTCACTGCAAGGTCCGCCTCCTGGGTTCACGCCATTCTCCTGCCTCAGCCTCCCGAGTAGCTGGGACTACAGGCGCCCGCCACCTCGCCCGGCTAGTTTTTTGTATTTTTTTAGTAGAGACGGGGTTTCACCGTGTTAGCCAGGATGGTCTCGATCTCCTGACCTCGTGATCCACCCGTCTCGGCCTCCCAAAGTGCTGGGATTACAGGCTTGAGCCACCGCGCCCGGCCATCTGTAAATCTTAACCAATTAAAAACCAGCAGAGACTCAGGAAAAAAAGAAGGTGCTACGTATATATTCCAAAACCCACACCCTGAAGCTCACTACTCACTTAGCTCAATTTATGCACAAAATTAAGCTTCCTAGCCCATGGCAGACAGAGGCAGAAAATTATAAAAAGCAAGACTGATAGAGATGCATATATGAATGGCAGCAAACAGAGTGACTAGAAGACATTTAAAAAGAGCCACTCAAAAAACCTAGTGTCTAGGGCCACTAAGGATGGACTTAGGGCATCAACGTGTGACAGCACAATAAGATAACAAAGGTATATCTACATGAATGGTGGATGAACATCGAGAACAGTCATTGCAAAGACTGAAGGATGTCCCAGAACACCTGTCTGAAATGATAAATAAAAGCTGGACCTCGGAGTTATAAAAGTCAGTTTTCCGGGCAATTGAGTTTTGTAGAAAATTTTAATTCCTGAGCATGCATGATGAGGATCTACTGTCTTTCATCAACATACAAGAAAAAACAGGGAACATACCATTGTCAGAAGCAAGGAAAGTAGCATTATATATATTGTTTTTCACATTTGGTGATTCTCGGTCCAAAACAGCAATTGTAGTTATTTGTCCATTCACAGGATCTATTTTTAGCCAATTGGCAGGATCAGATAATTTAGTGTATCTACAAAATGAAAGTGAAGTTTAATTTTTTTATATGAAACTTTAAAAAAGCATATTTTACAGGTTTAGTTCCAAATGCAACTGGCTCATTAACTTGCATTTCCGTAGATGATGGCTGGAAATACAGCTTTAACATGAAAAAGTATTTTTGTGACAGTGGTATTGGGAGGCACATAAAGGTTGTTTGGTCAGGCATGTAGGGAACATTCTACAGGTGTCTGAGGGACAAGACTAGGAGCACAGTCTCTCTAATGTGGGCTAAAGCAGATTGGAAAGATATCATTTTAGGTTCTTGTCCACTTCAACAGATATAAATGGTGCAGGAAAATAGCTTGAATATAGTTTCTAGATAAACAGTAGTCTCAATGTATAGGAGTTAAGAGAAATTACAATAGAAATTGAATACTGTATCACAAAGAACACGCCTAAAACATTTTAACACTTTATCATGGCCAACATGAAGCCACACTGGAAAGACCATAATCCCATTCCTACTTGCATCTTTCACACTGGGCCGAGCCTCAGATCTATACCTTTGCAAAGAAAGGCCTATAGTCTTGAGTCTAAATTGGCAGATTTATCAGCTTAAATTCCTTTTTAAAATTTGGAGTGAGGATTAATTTTTAAAGATTAGATAACCAATCGGATTGGAAAAGGTACGCTATGTTTAGAGAGGTAAAAGTTGTAGGATTTCAATACCTCTATTAACTGGCTATTTATTAATAGCTATCTTGATTTCAGTGAATAGAGAAATGGAGAACATTTAACATTCAATAAAAGATAACAATATGAGGTCATCTTTTAGCAGCAGTTCTGTAAGAAGTTTAATGAAATATAAGTTCATTTTAAAAATGACCATCACCAGGTTTGGAGAACAGTCGCATGGCGTGTGCTCTGCCAACCATCCACTCCCTCATCGGGAAGGATAGATTGGATTTTGCTGAGTTTGGAAATCTTTACAGATAGGTTTTATAAGTCCAATAACTACTGAACAGGTAAGGGATGAAAATACTTAGCTCTTAGATACTGGTTTTGGCATAAGCTTTCTTTCCTTCACGATGCATCGAGGAGAGATAAATGTTATAAGCTTCTGAAAGTTCCCTGTGGAACCTTTTTGTGATGTTTGGCATAAAGGCACAGGCTAAATAATTCTAAAGTATTTTTAAAGTAAAAATGGCAGGTACAGAGAAGCAAGAACAGCTTTTTCTTCAAATAATAAAGCCATTTTAATATGGATACAGATATCTATATCTAATATAATCATTGACTGAGAAGAAAATTCAAAGAATTTGAAATTATCTTTTAATATGTAGTTTTGATTCCAATGAAAATTTCTTACTCAAATAGTGAATTAGATAGTGAATAGTGAATAGTGATAGTGAATAGTGAATTAGAACATAAGCTCCAAAAGCACTGCAAACAGCATTTCATACCTAATATTTTGCTGCATATATCGATCTGGGTCCTGAGCAGTGAATGTTGTCAACATGGTACCGGCATGAAGCCCTTCTTCTTGTCGAATGATCTTAGGATTGGGAGCAAAATAAGGGTTTTCATTTACGTCAATAACTGTAACAGACACGGTTGCAGTTGACTGAGGTGGGTGCTGAATTCCCTTGGCTAATGGCACTTGATTTTCTGCAGCAACAGTAAGGACAAACATCCTATTTGTTTCAAAGTCGATTGGCTGGAAAATAAAAAGGAAGCCATATTTTTGCAGGAAATAAGAATGCTTGCATTCTGTAGTTTATTCCTCTATCAACTCCATTTCCAAAAAATTAATTTCTTCATTTACTACATGATAAAGTTCCTCTCAAGTTTCTGGAAAGCATGCATTAGCATGGTCACTTACCAAAATATTTATTCCAATTAACCTAATTATAAATCTTGAGTACTTAAAAGATTTATGTTCACAAAACAATGCACACGATTACTGCACAGATTTATTTATTTAGGTACATCTAAAAACTTGATTATTCTTAAGAATAGCATTGTTGACTAAAAATACTAAATAATTTAAAGTCAATGAGAACATGATTGTCTAAACGCACACTCTCAAACATTACTACAAAGATCACTCCTCATCCAGGAAAGTTTTCACCAGTCTATGATGAATTGAAAACAACCCAAAAATCAGAAAATGTAATTTTTAAATAAAGCTAAACTTATTTGATTTAAAAATACCTTTCATAATTTGAAGTACACATTTTGCAGTACAAACGTATACCTAATCACAAACACATCTTTTAAAAATAATACTCTTGGTAGGTGGAAAATATTTTTCCTTTCCTCTTAGCAAACTAAAACTCTGCTGTCTTCTAGAATATTTCTGAGTATTTTACTGGTCTGTAAAATCCCCAAATTTAAGAAAAACACTCTAGATAAATGCAATGCACAAATAATCCTTCATGTAAATATTAACTTCCAAAGTTCACTGAATCCTGCTGTCACTAGAAATGTTACCAGGAGTCAACTAACTAGACTGGACATTCACTCTTAATTTCCCCTGTTCACCTGCTAATGGAGGTGCAAATAAGCGTTAATGTGCAGTAATAACAGGAAAAACAAGAGCATTAAGATCTCTTAGGCTCATAACTGGTAGCCTAAGAATGATCAAGAGGTGATGCTCATGAGAAAGCCTCATTATCAGCAGAAACTGTACCAGCTTCCTACCCTAGACCACCTTTTAAAATCTTCAAACACGTCGTTTTTTTCTCTCTAAAATCCCCAATTCAACATTCCTTTCTCTAGTATTTTA